>NC_134357.1:174440299-174786966 GCF_048569485.1 Anomaloglossus baeobatrachus | reverse complement strand
GGAGGAGGAGGTGGGATGGTGCCTTGCTGGTGACACTGTTGGGGATTTGTTCAAAATTGAAGTCATTCAGAACCAGCATGGCTACCACAGTATCTTGCAGCGGCATGCTATTTCATCCGGTTTGCGTTTAGTTGGATCATCATTTATTTTTTAACAGGACAATGACCCCAAACACACCTCCAGGCGGTGTAAGGGCTATTTCACTAAGAAGGAGAGTGATGGGGTGCTACACCAGATGACCTGGTCTCCACAGTCACCAGACCTGAACCCAATTGAGATGGTTTGGGGTGAGCTGGACTGCAGAGTGAAGGCAAAAGGGCCAACAAGTGCTAAGCATCTCTGGGAACTCCTTCAAGACTGTTGGAAAACCATTTCCGGTGACTACCTCTTGAAGCTCATCAAGAGAATGCCAAGAGTGTGCAAAGTAGTAATCAAAGCAAAAGGTGGATACTTTGAAGAACCTAGAATATAAGACATATTTTCAGTTGTTTCACACTTTTTTAAGTATTTCATTCCACATGTTTTAATTCATAGTTTTGATGCCTTCAATGTGAATCTACAATTTTCAGAGTCATGAAAATAAAGAAAACTCTTTGAATAAGAAGGTGTGTCCAAACGTTTGGTCTGTACTGTAGATATTTTTTTTTTTTGGTAAATCTATTTTTTTTTTCTTTAAGGGAATGTGTCACATACAGTTTTTAAACTAATTGAAACCAAATTGTGATAATGCAGACTTGTGGATTTAGAGCTGACAACCCCTTCAATGGGAATCTGTCATCAGGTTTTTAACAACTAATCTAAGTGCAGCATAAAGTAGGGGAAGATATCCTGATTCCAATGATTGTCACTTATTGGGTTGCTTAGCGTAGTTTTGATATCATCACTGGTTAATCAGCAGGAGATTATCATTACAGGACTACTTGTCATGTTGTAGGTAGTCCAGCATATTAATGAGTTCTGTATAACTGCTAGATCTGCAGCAGAGAAAACATTGATTTTATCACAATGACAGCAAACAGCCCAGTAAGTGACACATCGCTGGAATCAGGGTCTCTGTCTCTACATTATGCTGCTCTCAGTAGGGGGTTGCAAAAATCTGGTGACAGATTCACTTTAAAGCTCACTCCGTAGTCGGTGAAAACCAGTCTGGACTGGCCATGGGTCTCCTGAACTGACCTCAGCAGCCTCACAACATATATGAGGATGCAGGTCAGGAGATCGGTGCCCAGGCCATGCATGGCGTTTTAAGGCTGCTTTCACACATCAGTTTTTTTGCATCAGGCTCAATCCGGCTCAAAAATCTATGCAACGGATGCGGTGAAAAAAACGGATCCGTTGCATAAGTTGTTCCATGCGGCCCGTCTGTTTTTTGACGGATCCGGTATGATACTGACTATGCGCAGTTCAAAAAAATGCATTCGGTTGCTGGATGCGTTTTTTGCCGCAGGACGCCGCATCCATCGTCCATAGGCTTGCATTGTAAATCACGGCAGATTGTAAATCGCGCCGGCGCAATGCGGTTATTCGCCGCAGACAAAAAACGCTGCGAGCAACGTTCAATGCGGCGACCACATCGGCTAAATATGCCGCATCTGGAAAAAAAAACGTACGCAATGCAAGGCCATGCGGCACAATCCGGCGCTAATGCAAGTCTATAAGGAAAAAACACATCCAGCGACAAAAAAAAAAACTGATGCGTTTTTTCTGAAAAGCGCCGGATTATGCCTGATTGCAAAAAACTGATGTGTGAAAGCAGCCTTAGCTGAGATTTAAACTGATGGTTGTTCTTTATGAATTCTGAGGAGGGTTGTGAACAAGACATGCCACATAAGGCAGAATTAGGCTGCATATCCTGTAATCATCCGTTGGGAAAAATGATCCGTTAACAGATTTCTATTTATCTTCCATCTGTAACGGATCGCATTCTGACCTGCGGGGCCACAAGTCTCCTCCGCAGGAGAACGCAGCTGCTCGTGCCCACGATCAGAGTTTGGTCCGCTGCAGTCTCCTGCTTGTGTTTTCCATATGCAACTCCACAGGAATTAATTGACATGCTGTGGCCTCGGAAAGCCGCACCACAGGTCAGTGTGTGTTGCAGGCCGTACACGCATAGTGGACACATGATTTCTACAAATCCCATCCACTGTGCTTGTAATACATTGCAGCGTCTTGGACGCAACTGAAGCATGCTGCATCCAGAACACTGCTAACACTGATCGTGGGCATGCAACCTAAGGAGATTCTTTATTACAGCCTGGCAATTAGGGCAAGGGGAACCAAAACACCCTCAGATAGGAAGGTCTTGCTTGTGCTGTATTTTCCTAAGGAGATTCTTTATCACAGCCTGGCTAATAGCAAAGAATCTCCTTAGGGAAATACAGGACCAGTAAGGTTTTTGTATCTGAGGCTGTTTGGTGCCCCCTGCCCTAAAAGCTAGTGGCTATTAGGGCAGGGGGCACCAAACATTCTCTGATAGTATCAGAGAATGTTAGGTTCCCCCTGCTTTAACACACACCTGCTCTGAACACAGAGGAGATGCCTGCCAAACACACCCTGCGGCCTCCAGACCTTGACCTACAGTGTAGCCGCCAGCCTTCTGCGCCTACGGATGGAGGATTATATTCTTGACTAGCTGTTCCCAGCCAGCTAACACTCGATTGGGCCTAGAATGTACGGGCTGCAGTAAGGTCATAGGTGTGACTGGCTTGGCTGATGGGCGTGACCGTTTGGGTTCGGGGCGTGGTAATGTTTTTTCCAGTCCACTATAATCATGCCCCCCCTGCAACCCCCCATCTGGGGGTCTTACCCGCAGACCCCCGCTTCTATAATAATCGCCTATATGCCCACGTGGACTTGAAATAAACATTGTTTTTCTGTCTGGAAAGGTCGGGCTGGCAACATCAGGCTGAATTTTGAACACGCCCCATCACATAACAAGTTACGTCATACTTGTCAGCAGTCCGGGTGGGGAACCTTTTTTCTGCCGGGGGCCATTTGGAAATTTCTACCACACTTCGGAGGTCGCTCAAAATTATCAACTTGAAAATTACCCTAATATATTTGGTCAAACAATTAACTCACTCTGGTGGCTGGAGCTTCAACTCTTTGGTGCGGCTGTGATGTTAAGTGATATTAATATTGTTGCTTCTCACAACTGCTTTTCCAGGTTTCAGTTGGGTGTGACTGCTGTACATACATCACAGGATGGAATGGGGGCATATACATGTTAGGGGAGGGTTAGGAGGCAGTCAGACAGACCTTGAGGAGGCTGGAGGCAGACAGACAGACCTGGAGGAGGCTGGAGGCAGACAGACAGACCTGGAGGAGGCTGGAGGCAGACAGAGAGACAGTCAGACCTGGAGGAGGCTGGAGGCAGACAGGCTACCCCAGCACTGTGGTCCCTGGGAATCTTCCCTTGGGCCGCAGAAAAAGTAATTGCGGGCTGCATATGGCCCGCGGGCTGGAGGTTCACCACCCCTTCTAGTATCTACCAACGTTCTGCACTGTCTGTTCTTACAGGACCTGTGATGATGTCACATGGAGGGGAGGAGTCAGGGGTCACATTATTAGCTCCTCAGTGTATGCAGAACTCTGGTGTGCTGGTTATCAGGGTGCTGGATGTGGTGAAGTTTGATAGATTGAATCTGATAGGCTGCCTGCACTGCACGTGCACGGCCGATCCTGTGAAATGCAGTGGCAATGTCCCTGCCCCCTTCCCCGGGTCCCGGTGAGCAGAGGGGAGGGGCTGTCAGCATGTCCGGGCCCCTCTTGGCTTTTGCTGCTCACCGGGTCCTCTTCAGAAATCACAGTAGTAATGCCCTGGAGGCGGCCCTGGGTGAATGAACCATTTGCGTATTAGTAAAGGCAGCAATATCTAGATATTACTGCTGTTAATTTGCTTTGGAATTTCCATTGTAGAAATTCTGCAGCAAATACATAATGTGACTGTACATTCTATATGTACTAAAAGTAGTGGGGTGTTTTGAATACATTTTCCAGTTTGGGGCTCCCTCTTGTGGTCAGTGCTGGCGGTGCAGTTGACTTGTGGAATGAGAGCCAGACACCTGTGGAGGACTGGGAATCAGGTCTTTCAGATGGGGCCTATATAACAGTAGTTTTCTGTTGTTACTTGCCGGTGCTCAATTGATCTCCTGTGTGCTAAGGACATTCTAAAACCTGCCCTTTTCTCTACCAGAACTCCTCTCAGATAAGTTGGTCTTTGTACCTCTGTTTATTGTTTCCACTTTCTTGGCGTTTTTTCTGTTTTGATACTAATGCTTGATTCCTATTTTGCCTGTGTGGAGTTCTTGGTGGAATTGGATCATTCCCTGCTGGGAGTGTCTGTATACTTAGCTCCATGATTCTGCTATGTATTGTGTTTTGTCATGCTTGGAATTAAATTCAGTCCCTCATCTATATTAGTGTTTTTGGATCCCAGTAACATCAGATTACTGATATAGTGGTGGCTATTTCTAGTTGTGTCAGGATTAGGTCTGCAGTCCGTTAGTCTGATTCCAGACACTCTGGTTACTTTTTGGATTTCCGCATTTTTGATCCTCATCGGTCCCTGAATCCTAACGGTGGGGGCAATAAATCAGTTATGTGTGACATTGGAGTGGTATAGAAAGAGACCTTTCCCTCACATCCCCCATACACTTTAAGGAAATCTCTCTATAATCTATAAAGTATATGTTTTATGAAACGCCTTATTTTGTTAGCAGTGGTGGAAGAACAAGTCAGTCAGAGGTGATACAGAGGGAGGGGTCACAGTCATTCATTGATGACACAAGGCAAAGGGGGTGCAATCAGTCAGGGGTGAAACAGGGTGAAGGGAGCAGAGTCAGTCACAAGTGACTTAGGGAATGGAGCACAGTCAGTCTGGGGTGATAGGAGGGCAGATGGGGCCCAATTGGGGCTGATACAAGTGAAAAAATGGCCTAATCAGGTATGATACAGAAGAAGGGATGCAGTCAGTCAGGTGTTATACAGGGTAAAGAGGTGCAGTAAGGCAGCTCAGTTAGTCCAGGGTGATTAACAGGAAAGGGGAGCAGTCAGTCAGGGGTGATATGGGGAGAGAGGTCAGTCAGTCTTCTGTGATTCAGGGGGAGGGTGCTAAGTCAGTCCAGATAGATACCCGGGGAGGGGAGGGGACATTGACACTAGTCAGGGGTAATTCTGGGAGAGGGCCTCAGTCAGTCAGGGGTGATATGGGTGAGCGGTTCTTTCAGTTATCCTGGGCTCCTCTTGGTATATATAATCCCCCTCCTGGTATATATGTCCCTCATCCTTGGCCCCTCCGAGTGTATATTTGCTCCTCTGGGGCCAGTTCTTGCAAATATGGTATATATGTTCCCTCCTGGGCTCTTCCTGGTAGTTATGTTCCCTCTGAGTATATATCTCCCCCTCCTGGTATATATGTCTGCCTCTTGGGTCTCGCCTGGTACATATGTTCAGCTTCTGGTATATATGTCCCCTCCTGGGCTCTTCCTGGTGTATATGTCCTCTCCTGGTATATATTTTTCCTCCTGGGCTCTTACTGGTATATATGTCCACTGCAAAAAAATAATTTCACTCATCCTCCCTGGTTCCCACATTGCACGGCGTACTCTCTGCATTTCAGCTGGATATGTACTCTCAAATGCACATTCAGTTGAAGCAAAACAGGGACTGGGGTCAGTGATCGTCCCACTCCTGTTATCAGTTCATGGAGCAGTTACCTTTCCCAGCTGGCTGACGCATCCTCGCTACCTCCCTGGCACTGTGTTACTCACATCAGTATGATGTCACAGCATGATGACTTCATCATGCCACTGCACGCTGGGCCTCGGGGTGATGCGCCCTCACCCTGGTCTTTCCCACTTACCCTTGCACCACCTCATGGCTAATTTGCATCAGAGGGACCTGAAGCGTATTGCATGCAAATTAGTCATGTTGTATCACTGCTGTCACTGGGGCCCAGTGATGAGGGAGGCCAATGACTTAATAAAGCAAAAGTTAGTACCCGGCTGGACCTGGACTCCTCCCTTCACTGGGCCCCATCAGATGGCAACTGGTGGCGGCCCTGCCAGCAGGCACCAGTGCCTGGGCCCACCAGGGGATACTCTGGTTATCTGCTGGGCCAGTCCAACCTTGCAGACAGGCGTAAGCAACATGGCAGCAGCACATAGGTAAGGGACCTGAACAACTAGCTAAGCTTTTCTAGGAATATACCATGTTGCCCAGGCTCCACCCATAAGGAAAGGGTGCCTTCAATACCTTGTACCTCTCAGCCTTAGGCTGAAAGATACAAGGGTTAGGGTATGATGGCCCATAAGAGAGCTCTCAGGAGGCATATACAGTGTGCGCAAGCCCCTTTAGGTGAGTAATACGGAGCGAGTGGAATACGATAAAAAAAATCACATTCCACTCTGACCAATATTACTCTATGGGGCAGGTGCCATGAGCGATATTTTTTTCAGCCCCAATCGGACCGAGAAAACAACCGCAGCATGCTGCGGGTGGAATGCAATCCTTTTTCACTCGCACCCATTCAAGTCTATGGGGGCAAGAGAAACATTGCATTGCACTTGCATTAAAGCAGAGTGTGTTGCAACTCTTGCATCAGCCGGCAACGGAGGGGATAAGGAGATAAATCCCTCCCTCTCTTCCACAGCGCCGGCCCTCCCCTCTGCAGCTGAGGTCTGATTGCAGGATCGGACCACAGTCGCATGACACTTGGCTCCCACTGTGCTGCGAGCATAAGCCGAGTGCCATACAAGCACTCACACTAATCTCCGTGAGGCCCCAGCCTTAGCCGGTGACAGGGATTGGGAACAGAGCAGCCACCACTGAGCAGCCGGGAGGGTGAGGGTGCCAATGTCCTTGCTGGGGAAGAGGTGCAGGACAGTGCAGAGATGCCGGTAAGGGCGTTACAGATTGCATTTCCATATGCTGAGGTGAAAGGGTGTTAATCTCATCAGAAAAATAAAAATTTGCTGCTTTGAAGACAGAATATGAATCTACTATCAACATAAAAATTACACTGAAGTCTTGCTGTCTTTGTGCAAATTGAAGATTAGATTTGTTTTTTAATAAGCTTGCTACCCCATTCCCAGGTGAAGAATGCTATAATTAGGGGCTCACATTCTATAATGAGGTGCTCACATACTATCATTAAGTGCTCACATTCTATAATGAGGGACTCACATACTTTTTTCCAAATATATTGAGAGTTTAGCTGGTCGAGATCCTCAATTTCCTATAAGAATATGGAATTTTTATGATGCAGCCTGGGAACAGTCATCAAAAACTACAAACAGAGGGATTTCACAATGCACTTCATTCCTGTTCCACTGCAGTGATCCCAGCATGTGGTTTTTCTATGATCGATTGCATAGGGCCCTGGCTTACCACAAATTAACAGTTTCTAATGCCCAGGCAGGTCGCCTTGAGATA
Source organism: Anomaloglossus baeobatrachus (assembly GCF_048569485.1). Classification (NCBI taxonomy): domain Eukaryota; kingdom Metazoa; phylum Chordata; class Amphibia; order Anura; family Aromobatidae; genus Anomaloglossus; species Anomaloglossus baeobatrachus. The sequence goes on along the minus strand of NC_134357.1, from coordinate 174,779,532 downwards.
AAAAAAAAAAAGAATAGGTGTGAGGCACTTATATCACAGTGTGCTACTTCTGTACAGGACTATCACCAGGTGGAAGGTATACCTACCGTGTTTCCCCGAAAATAGGACCTCACCCGAAAATAAGACCTCCCAGGAGTTTTCAGGGAAGCTTTTAGCTGCGGCAATAATGAAGTGTCATGCAGCGGTGAAAGAGTTAAAGACACTGCAGGACACTTCATTATAGGCAGCGGACACCCCCAGAAAAGAGAAGACAGAAGAAAGAAGACCCCTGATCATACTCACCAGACGCCGACCGGGAGCAGGTGAGCACATCAAGGTCCTGCAGCGGAACACACACACACATCAGATCACACACACACACTTCAGATCACACACACACACACACACACACTACAGATCGCATCCACACACTCAAAACATCCGGCGATATCGCTTGCTTCTCGGCGGCGATACTGTGCGTGCAGTGACCTTCCAGGACCTGCTGAGGATCACATGGCCGGAATCATGTGGTATGTCCAGATGTTGTGAGTGTGTGCGCGCATATGTGCGATATTGTGTGTGTGCGTGTGTGTGTGTGAATGTGAATGTATGTGATCGGATGTGTGAGTGTCGGCAGGAGGCAGAGGAGCACGGCGTGCAGCACAGCTGCTGGGACCACCCACCGGAGGGCACAGGGAGAAGTGGGGTGTGTGTGTGTGTGTGAGTGTATATGCAATCAGATGTGTTGAGTGAATGCGATCTGATGTGTGACGATGTGTGACTGTGTGAACATAAGCAATCGAATCTGTGAATGTCGTCAGGAGGCAGAGGAGCACGGCATGCAGCACAGCTGCTGGGACTGCCCACCGGAGGGAACAGGGAGAAGAGCGTGTGTGTGTGTGATATCTGATGTCAGCCAGACGCAGGGGAGCACAGCTACAGGGAGATCACAGGGAGAAGTGATGTGTGTGTGTGTGTGTGTGTGTGTGTGATCTGATATCGGCCAGACGCAGGGGAGCACAGCTGCAGGAAGATCAAAGGGAGAAGTGATGTGTGGGTGTGTGTGTGTGTGTGATCTGATGTCGGCCAGACGCAGGGGAGGTGTTCCGCACACCTGCTGGGAGATCACAGGAGGATTTGTGAGCCATAAAGACGCCCTGGGCTGGTAAGTATGACGATCCTGGGATGAGGGGTCTGCTTTTTTGTGGGGGTAAACTGACCCCGAACCATGTCTCCTCGAGAATAAGACCTAGCGCTTTTTTCAGGGCAAAAAAAAATATAAGACAGTGTCTTATTTTCGAGGAAACAGGGTAAGTACTTAAGGAGATTTACCTAATTTGCAGGTGTGCAATGATTGTTTAATAAACGGAAGTTGTTGTTGTTGTTAGACCTCTTTAAACTGTTATTTTGTCCATGTAGATGTGGTGCCCCTGAGGCTTCAGTCGCCACAGGGTACTGCTTCACACATAAGGTACAGTGCTCATCCTGGGTAAGTAGAGGTTAATTGCTGATGTTTCTCACATTCACAAACCACACAGTTAGGTACTTTCCCACCCCGGGGGGATGGCCTGGTTTAGATAGGTGGGTGGCCATCACGAAGCATAGGACTTTCCTGGTCACTAGGACAACCACCTGAGGGGCGGGCACCACTTGGGGAAAAGGGAAGGAGCATCTTCACACTTAGGCAGTCAACACCGGGTAAAGCTTGGGGTGAGGGACACAGTTGGGACTTCGGGCTAATCTTCTTTTACCTCACACTTCTGGGAGGGCCATAGGACCAGCAGCTTGGAGCAGGTAACTCAGCCCGTGTTCTCTACAGCTACACGGGATTCCAGGGTCTGCGGAGAGTGCAGGATACACCTGCAGCCTGTTCCACATTCCGCATACACCGGGATTGCAGGGACCCCAACTAGAAAGGACTCACAGGGGGAACACCAGCAGTGACCTAGAATTGCTCGGGATCGGCTGGGGCCGGCTGGGGCCCAGCATGGCGGAGACCGGTACTCTGGGAGTGGCAACTGGGACTGTGAGTAAAGAAACCCTGAAACCACAGAGACTGTGTCTGCCAGTCTTTCCCGGTGCCGTCATCCAGTGCTTCGACGCCAATGGCCACTACTCCCCTCATCATCCTCTCCAAGGCCCACTCCACCTGTGTAGAGCAGAACCATCTTTGCTGCTACAACCATCCACCCCGGAGGACAGCGGCAGCAGCGGCAGCTAATCCCTGGTGGCATACCGCAGGTGGTGTCACAAGACAAACCATCCCTCCTTCATCTTTCTACATCTCCCCCTTTTATTGTATGCCTCGGGGCCACGAAGCTGGGCAGGGCCACCTGTGACATCCCCAGACCCAACATCACCTGCCCGGCAACGAGTAAGGTTAACCCCTTGGCCCATGGGTGCTACATAGACAATTTCCAATCTGCAACATAAGTAAAAAAAACAACTCACCAGAAACATCTATTAGAGAACAAGAGTTAAAATAGCAAATACACTAGTATTATTTTGAATGTAGTGCAGGGACATGTAAGCATGGGGATCCTTGATATTGGGTTACATGCTTGTGTATTTTAGCCAAAACATGGACAATACCTCACATTGTTTATTATCATTTTATATCATTTTTTTATTGCACATATTTTCATTTTTTGCAGGATGCATCCGGGCCCTTTGGAGTGTCTGTCCTGTGGGATAAAAAAAGTTTGTTTAAGGCCTCTGCCACATTCACGTGAAAATCACGCAGTGCCGAGAGACACGTATTTCCCCTGCGTGTTGCGTGCAGGTAAGTACGTGTCTCTGGTACGTGCGTGACACGTGTGTTCTACGTGTGCTATCCGCGATAGCACACGTAGAACCGGTAATTATTATACTCACCTGGTCCTTCCTGATGTCCGCGCTGCTGTCCGTGGTGCTGATCCTCGGTCTCCAGCCCTCCCGTCTCCCCGCTGCTGCTGCTGCCAGGCAGTGAAGTGAATATTCTATGAGATTAATGAGCGGCGGTCGGCAGCAAGAGGCAGCAGCGGCGGAGACAGGAGGGCAGGAGAAGGTGAGTTAATGTTTTTTTTATTTTTCACTGACACGTGTGTTTTCTCCGGCGCGTGTCACACGGGACCGCATCCACACTACACCCGTGTAGTACGGGTGCGGGCCGTGTGACACCCGTGCTGCCGGAGAAAAAACGGACATGTCAGCGCTTTGAAAAACGCACACACGTACAAACGCACACGGACACACGTTCCGTGTGGTTTTACATGTGTGTGCCTGCTACCATAGGGTAGCATTGCTGTACGTGTCTCCGTGCCGCCGGTACGTGTAAAAAATGACAAACACGTGCCAGCGGCACGGATGTGTGGCGGAGGCCTAAAAGAACTGAGAGTCCTCAGTAGTTGATACTGAAGATTTTGTGTTATACCATCCCTGAAGAAGAGACCTATGTAGTCTCGAAAGCTTGCTATTATTACCATCTTTTCAGTTAGCCATTAAAAGGTATCAACTACTGAGGACTCTCAGTTCTTTTAAACAAACTTTTTTTATCTCTACTGGCTAACACGGTACAAAGATATATTTTACCTGTCCTGTGGGATGCACTTATATAATCCTGGGCAGCCTGCCTGACCTAATAGTATGGGCATCATCAATAAGCTGAAAGCCAGATGTGACGCCCTGGACTAGCCAGGTAGTCACAGACATAACATCACACACACCCCCTTCCCTGGATAGTCTACATCAGTCAAACAAAACCCTTGTTGCCTCCCACAGGGTCTGATGTCCAAACCAGGTGGGGCGGAGCAAGGCGGTTGGCCCCACCCACCAAGGAGTTCACAGGCCTGGAGGCGGGAAAAAGCAGTCAGTCGAGTTAGAGTTTGGAGTTCAGTGGACGTGGAGTGAGGAGTTGAGTTTGGAGTGGAGAAACTGCTAGGTCGGCAGACAGTGGTGGCTGTCTGCAGGAGGTGGTGCAAGTCAGCAAAACCGTAGGACTGGGGACGGCGGTGGCCCGCCGGTACCGAGCCGGGGAGCAGATTTGCATCAAGCACAAAGGCAGGGCCATCGGACCCCGACTAGGCTGGGAGCCGCCGACAACGGTCAAATCCGAGAGTGACCAGAACCCCAGGGGTTTCCTAACACCCAAGACCCGACAGAAGAAAACAGTCCACACCGTGAGGATAAACAGCCACCGCCATAGGCTAGAGATCCAAGGGCCAGCGCCTGCGGGCAAAACGGGCTCCTTCGGTACATACACGCCGGGGAGCGGACTACCATTGGGAAACCATCAGAGTCAATACATTCTACACAGGTGCAGAGAAAGACAGCCACCATCAACCTGTCCGGGGAGAGCAAAGACACTGTAGCCGGCTGCGGGACCTTTCCATCCAGCCGTTTGGTTTACCAGAGACTCTGTGAATTTGTGCCTGAGTGAGTACCCCAGTGCCATCCGGCACCGCGCAGCGCTGCCCCTGCAACCCTGCACCCCAGTTAACCTGCCTCCCCGTACCGCCACCGGGCCCCAGGATCACCAACCCCCACCCACGAAGGGGACAACATCCTAGCTGCTCCCTACCATTGCTCCCGGGATCCCCGTCACCAGCAGCGGTGGTGCCCTTTATCACCACGACCCGTGGGTGGCGTCACAAACTATCTCCCAAAACAAACCACCCCATTTTCACTCGTGGGCGAGGAGCGCTGCTCGAGTCCCCGGGTCCAGCCCACCGCTCTAGCCACCGAGTAGCAGCAGCAGCCGTGGACCCGAGCGTAGCGAGCGCGGCCCCTCCGCCCGTGACACAGACACTATGTATCACATGTACCATTGTAACTGACGCCCTGTGCAGACCTCATCTGTGTGTATGTCTATTACCAACAACCACCCCCTCCATGACATGGTAGGATGTGAGTGGTTGTCTCATAGGTATACCACCACCTTTATCATGGGGTACCTGCTGCATTCTGCTAATGCATTTTGCTAGTGACCCTTGTTGGCTAATTGCTGTTTTTTGTGAGTTTTTTTGTTTTTTGTTTTTTTTTATTTCTTTTGAATTTTTATCCTATTCTGGGAATTAGTTTCCCATCTACAAAAGTTCCATCTCTGAATATAGCAATATCCCTCTTTAATAAACTGTTATTATTAAAATTTTGTTATTTTGTCTATGTGGGCAATTTGCCACATAGGAAATTTTCTGTGTGGGCAATTTTGTGCATGGGCAATATCCCATGTGGGCAAATTTCTGTGTGGGCAATTTCCATATGGGCAAGTTTCTTTGTGAGGAACATTCCTTGTGAGCAATTTTCCTGTGGTCATTCACGGCTGTGGGCTTTATTCTATGCACATTTTTGCTGTGGGCATTTTTTAGGTCACTGTGTTAAAGATGTGCAAAAAAAGATAAATGATTGTTAGATAGATAGATGGATAGATAGATAGATTTAGAAACAATAGATACTTAGCTACATACAATGTACAGCTATTTAGCCAAATAAATAAATAAAAAAAATCACATGGGCTCCAGACTATCCTTGACAATTAGCAAAGGTAAATCAGGCAGCAGTGAGCTGATATTATCAGCGTTGAAAGGTCAATTGTTATTAGGCCCTTCCCAGCCTAAAAATACCAGCCCGTAGCTGCTCCAGAAGTGGTGCATGCATTAGATATGTTATAAATAATCTTATGATAGAGAATGTAGAACTTTGCAGAAACGCTGAACTTGATGGACTTGTTCCTTTTTTTACTTACATAACGATGGAATTATGTAACTTATGCCACTGTAGATGTGGTGCAAGCTTAGTGAGGATCATGGTATATTCTGTTTCAGGTGACATAATGGCAGCCCATACACACATGTAAACAATGAACATTGTGTATTTATATGTAAATAAGAGTAGCAACATTTTAATTTCCAAGAAGCAAGAACAAAAAACATTTGAGAGTGTATTAGATGTTATGAGAAACACAATATTCTAATTTGCTTTTAAAGGGAATCTAACATGAGATTTTGTGTCCTAATCTGAGCACAGCATAATGTAAAGACAGAGACCCTGATTCTAGCTATGTGTCCATTTCTGGTCTTCTTTCAGTAGATTTTATAAAATAATTTTTTATCTGCGGGAGATAATCACTAGAGATCAAATAAACTGCTGTCATGTAGTCCTTCATGTTCATGGGCTCTGAATAATCCCACCCCCAAACACTGACTGACAGCATTCTGCCTATGTGGAGTGTTGTCAAAAAGCTGTCAACCAGTGTGTGGGCAGCATTATACAGAATTTAGCATTCATAAAACTTTTAGGTCTGCAGCAGGTAAAACAGTGATTTTATCATAACTGTAGCAAGCAGCCCAATAAGTGACATATTGCTGCAATCGTGTTCCCTGCTTCTACACCACGCTGCTCTCAGGTGGGTTACCAAAACCTATTGTCATAGCTATGCAGTCTCCTTAATTCTCGGTTTCTGGCAGAGCAGGGTCTCCTTTTTGAGTGTCAGTTCTAGTAAATAGCTGCAGTAATAGGGGAACTATAAAGCTCAGAACAAGTCCTGCTGTATCAGATTCAGCTTGTGTACATTGAAATCACTATGTTTATGAATGTAACAGGATATTTTAATAACTAGATGGCTCAGGACATTAAGAGGCAAGATTAGGAGATGTGCTTTGAAATCTGTAGAAGCTGAAAGGAAAAGTGAGAGAGGTGAGCTGGTAAACCCTGTGGAAAAATCAATGAAAGAGAGAGAAAGGCTGGTATGTTAGGAGCGGTGGCGTAACTAGAGTTTCATGGGCCCCAGTGCAAAGTTCAGATCTGCCCCCCCCCTTCACATACACCGACACTTGGGGTACGGGATAATGACACTGACACTCGGGGTACAGGATAATGATGCTGACACTTGGCTCTTACCCACAGCACCCAGATTTCCCATGATCTGAAATCCCTCTATCAGCACCCAGCTTTCCTATGTTCTGATATCTATCTTCTCCTCAGCACCCAGCTTCCCCATGCTCTGCTATACATCTTTCCCTCAGCACCCATTTTTCCCATATCAGAGCATGGGAAAGCTGGGTGCTGAGAGAAGATGTATAGCAGAGCATGGGAAAGCTGGGTGCTGATGGAAAGAGCCTTTTTCCAGGTCTCCATGTATAATAATGCAGCCTCCCCAGACCTCAATGTATAATGCAGCCTTTCCAGGCCTCCATGTATAATGCAGCCTCTCCAGGCCTCCATGTATAATAATGCAGCCTCTCCAGGCCTCCATGTATAATAATGCAGCCTCCCCAGACCTCCATGTATAATGCAGCCTCTCCAGGCCTCCATGTATAATGCAGCCTCTCCAGGCCTTTATGTATAATGCAGCCTCTCCAGGCCTCCATGTATAATGCAGCCTCTCGAGGCCTCCATGTATAATGCAGCCTCTCCAGGCCTCCATGTATAATGCAGCCTTCCCAGATCTAAATGTATAATGCAGCCTTCCCAAGCCTCTGACCACCATGTACTCACTAATTTATATTAAAAAAAAAAGTACTCACCCCCTCTCTTCCTTTACACCGCTGCTGTCCTCACCTCTCTCCTCGTTCTCCAGCCACTGCTTTGTCCTCACCGCTTTCCTCTTCCACCGCTGCTCGTTCTCCTCTCTCCTCGTTCTTCTGGTGCTCCGGTCAGCGTCCTCCCGTCCTGCGCTCTGTGCACTCAGCACAGCAGTCACACGGGAGTGATGTCAACGCTCAGGCACAGGGTTGAGAATGATGATGCATAGCGCAGCACCAGCCACACTATGTTTCATCATTACTGTGTGCAGTGACCGGGGAGCCGCCGCAGCCGCTGACACCAGGCAGGGGGCCGCGGTGCTGCCGCTGACACCAGGCAGGGGGGCCCAGTGTCGGCGGCGGTGGCATCGGGTCATATAGCGGCCGCGTGGTCTATGCCAGATCAGCGCAGCTCCTCTCTCACTGAAAGGAGCTGGCTGCTGATCTGCCTGGTGGGCCGCCTGGCCCCTAACCTCCCGGGCCCGGTCGCAATGGCGACTGCTGCGACCGCGGTAGTTACGCCCCTGGTTAGGAGTTAACCCCTTTCCTGGAATGTAACTAATGCACACATTTGGCCAGGGTTTGAAGGCCAAGCTCCGTGGTAATAAGCTGTACACTATAAAAGATAAAAGCTGATATTGCAGGAGAATGGCAGCAGATAGAAAAAGCAAGTCAATTGCAAACTTGCTGATTTTTATTTTGTCTGACTAAAGTTCTTCAAGAACTGGAAATGCATCATTTAGGTTGAGGCCTACTTAACAGATGTAATGTTTCAACAGATTGTTTAAAATGTATGGGGCAAAGCAAAAGAGCATTATATGATTTCCATTGATTATAATCACTCTCATTTACAATGAAACAAAAACAGAAACATTAATGTGCCGAATTTGCTGTACTGTCTGGTTGTAAATACCGGGCATGTACAGTAATTACAAGAAGCACCAGGAATGTAAAGAGGTTTTTTTTCTACTCATTTCAATTGTAATTAAAAACATATGATATCACATGCACAGAATTTATGTGGGAGATGTAGCAGCTACTTAAAGCTACGCGGAATGCTACGCTATCATTTCCATGGTAATAGGGCATGCAGCAAATTGATCACTAATGGGAAAAAAAAGCTTTCTCGGCTTACAGTATTCAAGATATTCAGTCAAAAACACTTCAGTTTTGTCCTTCAGAGCAGTTCATACAGCAGTATCAAGGCTAAATCCAGCGCTGGTCTGTTGTCTTTCTGGGAAGAGCAGCTAGAGACGTACGCCATGTAACAGTTCTGGCCAAATGTCAGCACATTCTTGCAATTCATTTTCTTTAGCATTTTTCCTTCAAACACCTTTTTATATAAAGATTTCTTATACTCTGTCTACAATCGATATACATAAAAACTCTATGCAATGTTCTAATGGAACATATTTTCTACATTTGCCTATTAATTCTACCTATCCTGTTGTGTGAAAATAATATTATAAATAATAATAATTAACATAATAATAATAATAATGTATTATCAACAAACCTTATACAATAACCACAATAAATGTAAACATCTGACAGCTGAAGGAATCCTAGACATAAGTCGAGTTACATATGAGCAAATAAATGTTCATAATTTCGATATACACTGGGGATTTAGTCAGCGACCAATTGTAGAAGATCTACCACATAACAAGATGAGAGAGGCCTGTAACTGACATCATAGGCAGACCACAACTATGAGAGACAAAATGAGAAAACAAATCTAGAAAATCACCTTGTCTGGTTTGGCAAGATTTTTTTTTCGAATTATGGTGGAAAATAAGTAGTCACCTAAACACATGCAAGATTTCTGGCTCTCACAGACCTGTAGCTTCTGTAGCTCCTCTGTCCTCCTCTCATTACCTGTAGTAATGGCACCTGTTTGAACTTATCAGTATAAAAGACACCTGTCCACAACCTCAAACAGTCAAATTCCAAACTCCACTATGGTGAAGACCAAAGAGTTGTCAAAGGACACCAGAAACAACATTGTAGCCCTGTACCAGGCTGGGAAGACTGAATCTGCAATAGGCAAGCAGCTTGGTGACATGAAATCAACTGTGGGAGCTAAAATAAAAAAAATGGAAGACATACAAGACCACTGATAATCTCTCTCAATCTGGGGCTCAACACAAGATCTCACTCCACGGGGGGACCTAGTGAATGACCTGCATAGAGCTGGAATCACTGTAATAAAGGCTACCTTCAGTAACACACTTCTCCGCCAGGGACTCAGATCCTGCAGTGTCAGATGTGTTCCCCTGCTTAAGCCAATACATATCAGGCCCGGCTGAAGTTTGCTAGAGAGCATTTGGATTGTCCAGAAGAGTATTGGGAGAATGTCATATGGTCTGATTAAGCCAAAGTAGAATTGTTTGGTAGAAACACAAGTCATCCTGTTTGGAGGCACAGCATACCTACTGTGAAGCATGGAGGTGGCAACATCATGCTTTAATGCTGTTTCTCTGCAAAGGGACCAGGATGACTGATCCGTGTACATGAAAGAATGAGTGCGGCCATGTATCATGAGATTTTGAGTGCAAACCTCCTTCCATCAGCAAGGGCATTGGAGATGAAACGTGGCTGGGTCTTTTAGCATGATAATGATCCCTAGCACACCACCAGGGCAACAAAAGAGTGGCTTCGTGAGAAGCATATGAAGGTCCTGGAGTGGCCTGGCCAGTCTCTAGATCTCAACCCCATAGAAAACCTTTGGAGGGAGTTGAAATCCATAGTGCCCAATGACAGACTAAAAACATCACTGCTTTAGAGGAGACCTCCATGGAGGAATTGGCCAACATACCACCAACAGTGTGTGCCAACATTGTGAAGACTTACAGAAAACATTTGACCTCTGTTATTGCCAATAAAGGATATATAGCATAATATTGAGATAAACTTTTTTTTATTGACCAAATACTTATTTTCCACCATAATTTGAAAATAAAATTTTGCCAAATTAGACAAGGTGATTTTCTGGATTTGTTTTCTCATTTTGTTTCTCATAGTTGTGGTCTACCAATGATGTCAATTATAGGCCTCTCTCATCTTTTTAAGTGGGAGAACTTGCACAATTGTTGGCTGACTAAATACTTTTTTCTCCACTGTACTCATATAGTGCCTTAAAAAACTCAAAAACATACAGTGCCTTAAAAAGTATTTCTACCCTGCAAATTTTTACACATTTTTTTCTTGCTACACCCATAAAATTAAGTTTTTTTATTGGGAATGTATGTGATATGCCAACACTAAGGGGTACTTTGCACAGTGCGATATTGCTAACCGATTGTAGCAATGCAGAGTGCGATAGTCCCCGACCCCGTCGCAGATGCGATCTCTTGTGATAGCTGCCGTAGCGAACATTATCGCTACGGCAGCTTCACACGCACTTACCTGCCCTGCGATGTCGCTCTGGCCGGCAACTCGCCTCCTTCCTAAGGGGGCAGGTTGTGCGGCGTCACAGCGACGTCACACGGCAGGTGGCCAATAGAAGTGGAGGGGCGGAGATGAGCGGGACGTAAACATCCCGCTCACCTCCTTCCTTTTTCATTGCAGGCGGGACGCAGGTAAGGAGATGTTCCTCGCTCCTGTGGCTTCACACACAGCGATGTGTGCTGCTGCAGGAACGAGGAACAACATCGTACCTGTCGCTGCAGCGAAATTATGGAAATGACCAACGCTACACAGATCACCAATTTTCGACGCTTTTGCGATCGTTTATCGGTGCTTCTAGGCTTTACATGTTGCAACGTCGTTACTAGCGCCGGATGTGCGTCACTTTCGATTTGACCCCGACGAGATCGCAATAGCGATGTCGCAACATGCAAAGTACCCCTAAGTACCAAGTGTATTTGAAATGTAAAGTAAATGATACATATTTTAAATCAATAAATCTGAAAATTGTGACGTGCAATTGTATTACCGCCAAATAAAATCTTGAGTGATTAATTGCCTTCAGAAGCTACCTAAATAGTAAAATGCGTCCACTCGTGTTTAATTTGACCTTAGTACACATACATCTATTCTGTTATGAATTTGGAGGGTTGTTAAATAACATTATGGATCAAACAGCATGATAAAATGCAAAGGCACACACCAGACAGGTCAGAGATAACAATTTAAAGAAAAGTAAAGCAGGGTTAGGTTATGAAACAGTTGCTCAAGCTCTGAACATCTCACAGAGCACTGTTCAATCCATCATCTAAAAATAGGAGTATGACACAAATGTAAACCGACTAAGACATGGCCTTCCACCTAAACTGAATTCCCAAAAATGGAGAATACTAATAGGAGAAGCAGCCAAGAGCACCATGGTGACTTCAGATGAGCTGCAGAGATCCTCAGCTTAGGTTTGTTAATCTGGCCATAGGACAACTATTAGTCATACACTCCCGAAAAATGGCCTGTATGGTAGAGTGGGGTGAAAAAAGTCATTTTTTAAATCAAGTCTTAAGAAATCAAATTTGCAGCTATAAAAAAAAAACATGTGGAGGACAAAGTTAGCATGTGGAAAAAAGAACTCTTCTGTAATGATAGAAGAGTAGAAATGTTTGGGTTCGATGCAAAATGCTCTATATGGCATTAAACTAACACTGCCCATCACACTGAAAACATCATCGTCAAACACAGTGGTAGCAGCATCGTCCTGTTAGATGCTTTTCTTTAACAAGGACAGGGAATCTGGTCAGGTCAGAGTTGATGGAAAGATGGATAGAGCTAAAAAAAGGTCAATGCTGTAGGAAAACCTGTTAGAGGCCGCAAAAGATTTGAGATTTGTTCATCTTCCAGTAGGAAAAAGAATCTAAACATTCTGCCAGAGGTAAAATAGATTGGTTTAAATCAAAGCATATTTATGTGTGAATGACCCAGACACAGTCCAGACCTAAATTCCATTAAAAATCTGAGGCAAGACTTGAAATTTGCTGTTCACAGATGCTGTCCATCCAATCTCACTGAGCAGGTCGTATTTTTCAAAGACAAATGGAAAAAAAATTACTCTGTAGATGTGGAAAGCTTCTAGAGACATAACTCAAAAGACTTGCAGCAGTAATGGCTGCAATAAGAAGGAAGTTTTCCGAATTATTGACTCAGAGAGACTGAATACAAATACATGTGTCACGACTCGTGTTCCCGGAAGGGAGGGTGACTGGAAGGGGGGCCCCTTCGCTTATTCTCAAGCTGAGGGGTACCTTAGGCTTATACTCAAGCCAGAGATAGGCTTAAAGGTAGCAAGGTCTCCAGCCTCTCCCTATCTCTTGTCCTGGCCCTGATGACAATGTACCCCTCTGCACCCACCACCAAGGGAGAGAGACTAGGACGGAGATCCCCCAAACCCCACCACCAAAAACAACAGCAACGGGTAACTACAACACTCAGGCACCCATAAACCAACAGCTGGGGAAACACAAAAGGGTGAACTGGACCTGAAAAAGGAAAGGGGAAAGTAACAACACCAGAGAATACTTTCACTAAACCAAATATCAGATAACTACAGCAGCTAAAGGAATGTGTCCGTCCTCCTCCGGGCCGAGTTCCAGAATGATGCTGAACAACTAGCATCCCTTGCTGGAGGCAGACAGTTTTTATCCAGACAGGAATTGGACATCAGAAGGAAAAGCTGAGTTGCATAGAGGAGTTTGCTGTTGCCACATAAAACTGACATTAACCACTTGCGTGCCTAAAGAAATAAACAAGTACGAGGGGCGATCCAAAAGTAATGATAATCGGTTATTTCTATTGCACACAGAAATTAAAATAAAATGTTTTCTTCTCTCTTAGGTACCCACTAGTCCAGGGAAAAAAATCACTTAAATAGGTCATGATTCCCGGGAGCTACATTCATTTGAATATGAATTGCCGAGGAGTGAACATCAAAATGGAAAAAAACAAGCTCAGAGCTGTCATCAAATACCTCTGCTTGAAAAAATGACTACCAAAGACATACATAGCGACTTGGTGGAAACATTGGGGGACTCTTCTCCTCCATATTCCACAGTTGCACGCTCGGCCAAGGAATTGAAGCTGGGAAGAACATCGACAGAAGATGAACATCGTGAAGGACGCCCATCCACGTCCCTCAATGAAGAAAATGTGAAAAAAGTTCAAGTTAAATTGGCAGATCGAAGAGTGACTATCAGGCATGTAGCTGAGGTCACAGGAATCTTATATGGCAGTATTCAAAGAATCCTTGCAAAAGAATTGCATTTGAGAAAGGTCTCCGTGCGTTGGGTGCCAAAAATGTTAACCAACGAGCAAAAGAAGAAACGAGTTGACATTTCAATAGCAAATCTCGAAAAGTTCCAAGCAGACAAGGAGAATTTTTTGTCACGTTTTTTGACCATGGACGAGACCTGGATCCACCACTTTGATCCCGAAACTAAACAACAATCGATGACATGGAAACGAGCCGACGAACCAACGCCGAAGAAATTCAAAGTGTCAAGCTCAGCAGGGAAGGTTATGGCGTCCGTTTTTTGGGACGCTGAAGGAATTATTATGGTGGACTATTTGGAGAAGGGAGCCACTATTACGGGCTCCTACTACGCAGAACAAATAAGAAGATTGCAGGAGGCTATCAAGGAGAAAAGGCGTGGCAAACTGTGGGCTGGAGTGCTGTTTCACAAAGATAACGCGCCGACTCACAAAGCTGCATTGCCATGGCAACCATTCAAGAAGCGGGCTTTGAACTGGTGGAACACCCCCCCTATTCACCAGATCTAGCCCCTAGTGACTTCTTTCCCTTTCCTCGCCTCAAGGAACATCTCCGGGGCAAGAAATTTGATGACAATAGCGACGTGATAACCGCTGTTGGGGATTTTTTTGAGGGTCAAGATCAAGATTTTTTTTCGAAGGGAATTCTAAGTTTAGAAAAGAGGACTAAAAGATTAAATGTATAGACTTGTTAGGAGACTATGTAGAAAAATATATATATTTTTTTTAATATAGTCATTGTGTTTATTATTGATTATCATTACTTTTGGATCGCCCCTCGTATAATGTGTACGGTCTAAGATGGTATGAGAACAACTTCAAACCTGAGCCTGTCACAAAACTCAATAAGAGATGACCCTAATAGCATGTTACAATTTTCAGATTTATATTTTTTAAATATATAGAAAACCATGTATCATTTCCTTTACACTTTATTTTACAAATATTTGCTATCTAGTGTTGGTATATCACATAAAATACCAATAAAATACGTTTAAATTTGAGAGTGTAACATGAAGAAATGTGGTAAAGTTCAGAGTATGAATACTTTTTCAAGGCACTGTATATCATCAGTACTTCCTTGCTATCACAGGCCCCTTGTACTGTTATTTAGCAGAAAAATTATAAGGTTCAATAAGTTGGAAAACTTTATGCAATATTGATTTCATAATGATTAGAGATAGGTGAACCTGCAGATGTTTGGATTCGCTGGAACTGGACAGACTAAAAAAAAGGCACATCTGGGAACAAACTTGTAATGAACTTGAGCCGAGACCCCGAACCCTAAATAAGTCCATGGGGACCAGTTTTGTGGTATGAAATGGTGTAAGTGCTAGGGGGTTGCAAAAGAAGCAAAATGGGGATTAAAGCAGGACAATTATACTTACCAACTTTTTGGACTGCTGTTTCACTGCTTCTAGGTCCGCATATTAAACCATATATGACAGTGACAGTGTCTGTGTTTGGAAAAAAATGACATGTGGTACCCCATATTTCTGTACCAGCACAGATAAAGCAGACAGCTAGATCCTGCAGTCCCCAGATTTGTGCTTTCTCTTTGCTGTATATCAAAATATGAGTGACCTAACCAAGGGGTTTTTTTTTTAACTTATTAAATACTTTTAAAAAATGGCATGGGGTTCCTCTAAATTTTGATACCCAGCCATGATAAAGCAATAAGCTAGTGGCTGCTATAGGGCGGCCCTCCCCAACCTATAGGGCTATTCGGCCCTCCCCAACCTAAAAATAGCAGCTCGCAGTTGCCCCAGAATTGGCACATCCATTAGATGTGCAAATCCTAGTGTATATAGGGCTTATTCTTATTGCCCTTGAGCAGTTCCAATGAAGGCTATATAAGGGGTTAATGACAGCTGTGATTTGTCAAAAAATCACAGCTTCCATGAAGCTCTGTATTTATAATGGTTAGGGGTCTATTAGTCCTCTCCATTGCTAATAATGTAAGCAAAAATTAATAAGCACAAGACACAGAAAAATCCTTTATTTAAAAAAATAATAAACAAATACCCTTTTCTCCAAATCACCCCTGCAGGTCTGATGTAATTTACACCACAACATCCCACAACAATCCTGGCTCTGCTACATTGAGAGGTCGCAGTGGGTGATTACATTAGAAAATATTACTGATTACTGCAGCTTGCTGGATACTCTAACAGAGCTGCAGCTGCAAAAGCAGTGATATCAATGAGTTCACCTGAGCTCACAGCTGTTGTTTACCCTGACACCTCTGCTGTGACCTCAGGTGAACTCACCTGAGGTGAACTCATTGAACTCAATGAACACTCCTCAGGTGAATTTATTGAAATCAATGTCAAATTACTCGATTAGGCTATGTGCACACGTTGAGTATTAGGTTGCAGAAATTGCTGCACCAAATCTACATCTCCTGGCAAAAACTGCACTAAAACCATAATGTGTTTTTGACTCATTTTCACACTTTTTTTCTGGCAAGAGATGCAGAATTGGTGCAGAAATGTATGCAACCATATACTCAATGTATACACATAGCCTAATCTGGTAATCTAGAAATGAGTTCAATGAGTTCACCTGAGGTGAGTTCACTGATCTCACCTCAGGTGAATTCACCTGAAGTCACTTTGGTCGGTTTCCATGGCACACCAGCTGTGACCTCAGGTGAACTCATCTAAGGTGAACTCATTGAACTCAATGCTGGATTAGTGGATTAGGAAATGTGCATAAGTTGAGTATTTGGTTGCAGAAATTTCTACACCAATTCTACATCTCTTGGCACAAACAAAGTGTCAAAAATGAGTAAAAACACATCTAACCATTACTAATTCAGGGCTTAGTGGCAGCTTTTATTTTTTAACAAATCCCAGCTGTCATTACTCCCCTTATATTACCCCAACTGCCACCACAACAGGGAAATCAGGATCAGCTGAGTAGGGTCCAAGATTGGCACATCTAATAGATGTAATAAGCCTATACTACAACCCATACGTTAAGGCATATAAATGACTAATCACAGATAAAGGGATCAAACTTGTGCCAACCTTAAAATAAAAAAAAATATTGTATTCAAAATGAGTAAAAAAAAAAAAAAAAAGGTTCCAACGGTGCATGACACTACATCAAGTACAAGGATGGAAAACAACAAGGGGGGCACCTGGCAAGCTACAGAAATCTAAATGCATAACAAGTTAAAAAGTGCTAATCATAATATATAAATGTAAACATGTTATGCTAAATATAGGTATAAATAAATATTAAATGAGAAAATATGAAAACGTCAGTGTGTCACAGTAACCACATTAAAATTTAATATAAAATCCTTCATAGAAGTAAACAATGTTTGTATGTGTGGCTCTCTGGAATGGTAATTGTTTTCACATATAGGCACTTGCCTTTTTCACCTCCATTTCTGCTGCTTTTTTGACACTCTTGTGTCTATTTATTCATACTTACCCGTATGGATATTTATGGCTACATATAGACATTGTTTACTTCTATGAAAGATCTTATGTTAAATTTTCATGTGGCTATTGTGACACACTGATGTTTTCATATTTTCTCATGTAATATTTATTTATACTTATATTTAGCACATGACATGTTTACATTTATATATTATGATTAGCACTTTTTAACTTGTTATGCATTTTGAATTTTCTACTTTACTAGCAGTGCTTGGCAGGTATCCCCCTTGCTATTTTATACCCTTGTACTTGATGTAGTTCCATGTACCGTTGGAACTGTTTTTTATTAATTTTTTAATAATACATATTTTTTACATTACGTTGGCATAGGCTTGCGTTTCTTTATCTGTGTTTGGACATCTAATGAATATGCCAATTCTTCGGTGGCTGCAGGCTGCAGTTTTTAGGCTGGGGATAGCACAATAACAATGGGCCTTCTAAGCCTGAGAATACCAGCCCCCAGCTGTCTGCTTTATGTTGGCTGGGTATCAAAATTGGGGAAAACCCCTTGCCTTTTTCTAAAATTATTTATTTAAATATTTTTTTTTAAAAAATGGGTGGGGTCCCTCATATTTTTATATACAGCCAATTTAAAGCACAAAGCTGGGGGCTGCAGCCACATGGAAACTCAGAAAGTATAATTATCCTACTTTTAACACCTTTTTGCTTCTTTTTACCTCCCCCTAACATTTTATCCTCATTGTGCTGACCAATTTGAAAGATCCTAACACTACTTTACTTTTGTGAATAAAACTGAAAAGCAATGATAATCTTATCAGTTAACTAAATTTTATAGAAAAAAAAATTAACTTGTTGTTCATTCTCACTATGAAGAAATGTACATCACATGAATTTCCAAATGTTGAACTTTGATGCATGCCTTCAATGTATCTCATGGTAGACATACAGTGGCTTATTTTACTTATAGGTTTCCATGTTAAAAAAATCTAATGCATAATATTAATTTTAATGGATACCTCTGTATAAAATAGTGTAGACAAAAAGGTATCCTGAGTATTCTGACATGACAGAGGCCAAAACTAAACTGCATTGGCCTCCATCATACCTTTGACCTTTTTTCTGAAAGCATTCCTAGTGTATAAACTAAATGTATACTAAAAACAAAATGCATCTTTAATGGAAAAAGTAAGAGTCTTTCAGTATCTGTATTGACATAGAGAAAGTACAGTTAACTGTTTGCTGCAATGGTAAAAGTTACAAAAAAGTGATGGGATAACTGTAAATGTGTCTGCTTGTGCTATGGCCAATGGTACAATTAGAAAAGCTTAGGCCCTATAGCAAATGTTTAAAAAGGCTCTCCTTGAGTAAGAAGACTTAAGGCCACTTTACACACAGCGATATCGCTAGCGTCACAGCGGCGTCGTTCTGCGTCACTGCGGCGTCACTAAGCGGCTGCCCAATAGAAGCGGAGGGGCGGAGATGAGCGGCCGGAACATCCCGCCCACCTCCTTCCTTCCTCATTGCCGGTGGCCGCAGGTACGATATTGTTCCTCGTTCCTGCGGTGTCACACATAGCGATGTGTGCTGCCGCAGGAATGACGAACAACCTGCGTCCTGCAACAGCAATGATATTTGAGATTAGAACAACATGTCAACGATCAACGATATAGTGAGTAATTTTGATCGTAAGTGGTCGTTCATACATTTCACACGCAATAACGTCGCTAACGAGGCCGGATGTCCGTCACGAATTCTGTAACACCAATGACATCTCGTTAGCGATGTCGTTGCATGTAAAGCGCCCTTTAGGGTTGATGCCATGCAGCGATTTTTTTCACCACACATTTCTATACAAATCTGCAATAAATTGTCAGTGATAAAGAATAGTTTTCTGTGGATGTACTTCTGATTTTTCCTCTACCAAATAAAAAAGGTTAAATCTGTGAAAAACAATTGACATAATGCTTACTATAGAATTCACAAAACATGTACATTCTTGAATTCAGGACATTTGCATCATGTGGATAAGGTTTGTAAAATCTCAGGCACACACCTGCTACTGAAATACACTTTATGAAGTAGACTTCTGTATCAGCATGATTTATCTTCCTAAGCTGTCAATATGGATATGCAGAACGCAGAATACTGCATACAGTGACACCTTGATTTCTGTGATCCAATGTTTTTCTCCAAAGGAATTCATATTTTTCTTACATACAAAAGAAATGTTAAGATCTTTGGGCCGACACTGATCAGCATTAGAATCTGCCTGTAGAGGTAACACAGTACAGTAGAAATTAACATTGTCTCAGTACAAAGATTTGCACCAGTATTTGTCTTTTATAGTGCTGGTGGCTCTGCTTAAATATATCCAACATAGTACAGCAGAGATGAACGTTGTCTCATTGAAAATACAACAAACACATTTACAGTGGTCTTCTAGCAGATCTGTCAACTCTGCTGTACTGATTTTCTCCTACATTGGATGCCTGTGAGATAAAAGGTAAAGCACTGTGAGAAAATAGCTGGTGATGTGTTTGTTGTGTTTGTAACGAGACAAGATGTAAGTCGGCTTTATTGCGTTAGGTATAAGCTGGCACAGCTTTACAGCAGAGAACAAGTGCTGCTGCAAATATTTGTAATGAGACACAATTTAATTCTGCTGTACTATGCTAATGCTGAACTCTTAGCTCAGCTGAGCTGTTAGATCTGATCTCACTGCAGAACTATGTGTAATTATGAAAGGAAAGTATCATTCATTACTTTGAGATCTGTATCTGGCCCATAGAATAGAAGAGCTCATTTACATATAAGAAAAATGTGGATTTCTGATGACCTATTGATGACCTACATGTATATATAGATGGCTAAGGAGAGTTGATCTTACTGATAGATTTCTTTTAAAATATGGAGATACAACTTCAGCGATACTATTGTATGTAGAATGAGCTTTTAATATTCTCTGAAGTGCGCTTTTCCTTCTAATAATATGGCTGTACATTGTAAAATTGAAAGTGTCATTCAGTATTCATAATTTACACCAGTGTACGCATTATGGATATGTAGCTCTCAGGGGGTGGGGGGGATTCAGGCACAGGGTCTCGTACCTGAGTTACTCGACACCGGGCTGGTGTGATGTTCTGGATTGTTGTTTTGGCCTGCACAGCTTCGTGCCCAAAAGTGTACACCAATAAGGAGGGAAGATGATGGGGGAATGTCAGGAATGTCATGATGCCACCAGTGGTACGCGGCCAGGGATTAGCCGCTGCTGCTGTCGCTATCCTCCGGGGCGGATGGTAATAGCAGCCAGAGATGGTATTGCTCCCCACAAGTTGAGCAGGCCCCGGGAAGGATGATGAGGGGAGTAGTGATGGCGAAGGCCTTTGGCACTGAAGTATGGGGCAGCGGCGCCGGTAATAAGAGTCTGAGTCAGAAGCTGCGGTTCCAGGTGTCTTTACTCACTTTTTGTGCTGCTCGCCCAGGTAAGACCAGTCACCCGCTGTGATGTGCCCCGTCGGATAAGTTAGAAGCAATTACCGGTGTTTGAATGAAGAAAGTCTCTTGCAGTTTTGCCCTTCTAGCTGTGAGGAACTTGGGCCGAGTGCTCCTCTCTAAGCCCCAGTCCCCGTGAAGAGAAGAGAGGTGATCGTGTCATGTCACAGAACTGGTGTCCCAGGTAGACTGACTGAAGATTGTGTGTGTTTTCTCCAACTTCTACCCTAAGTGGAACCCGACCCCGAGGTGGCTGGCTTCAGTGACCGGGGAAGTCCCATGACTCATGATGGCCACCCCCCTGCCTTCTCTGAACCATCCCCCCATGAGAAGGCTCCTAAGCTTTATGGAAGGTGTGAATGTGGAACACCAGTGATTAACCCCTTCCTTACTCGAGGTGAATATCGCTCCTTAAATAAGGTGCAATATTCTGTGGCAACTAGAGCTTCAGGGGCGCCACACATACACACTATACAAAAACTAAAAACATTTGCACAAATAAATTCACACATATTCACATGCATGACATGGACACATATTCATTACCAATTACTGACTGCTACATCTGGACCTTTGACAGAAGCTAGCCTGAAAGAGGCCATTATCTCTTTATCACATCCTAGGACAGCAGGGCTAGAGGGGACTACTAGTAAGTCAGCAACTAGAAAAGGAAGATGGCAGAGAACAGGACAGCAGATAAAAGTCCGAGGAGAAAGATGGCAGAAGAATGCAGCTAGTGGCTATAGCTTGTGGGGGAGAGTCGGAAGACAGGGAAAGACAGCTGTAAGGCAAAATGAAGAATTTTTCATATCTTTTGCCTGTATGAGACCAATTTACATGCATGGATTATTGAGGAACAAGTGTATTGAGTAAAACATATTCCCGATTATTGGATATAAACACTCAGGTAATCACCCAAGGAACAAGCAAAAAACATTGTTAATGACACCTTATTGCCCTTTATATACAGGTGATATGCTGAATACAATTATGTTTTACATGCAGAAAATGATCATATTAAAGATCTTTCTGTTTGCGTATAATTCTGATTAGTCTTGCCAAAGAGGTCAGTAAAAAAGCACTGGTTCGCTGGTTGGTTTATGGTCGTACTTTGTTGAAAGGCTGTGGTTGGCTAGTATAAATTTGTTTTCCTTTTCAATCTCCACCCAGCCCCCCCATTAGTGCCAACTATGGTGTTGAGTTGCTATAGCAGTGTAGAAGAGTGAAAGTCCTGCCATTTCCACAGCACATTTGCAGAGTCCTGGTTTCATAAGCACAATGTTGACTCTAAAAAAGACCATGCTGGTGGGGGCAGGCTCCAGTGAATCTGTTCTGCCCTTTAATATGTCAGTCCTATGGGAGGGAATTGACAGAGGACATTGCATAGCAGCAAGGCGCCTTATATACAGTGATCTCCGTAGCAGATGTTTTGCTGCAGCTGCTTGTCCATATTGTTACTAAGGTTTGATGGCATAAGTGTTCTACATGTCTGTGTAGGAGTGATTTTGTTTTTTTTCTGTGTTGCCTTGAGTATCATTCCACAAAGTTAGAGGCTTTCTGGCATCATGTCCAGACATACGAATATTGTTTCTCTATGCCACACATAAAGAGACATAGACTAGACTGAAGTTTATTTGTAATTTAGATAGCCAATAAAAAAGGTTTCAAACACAAAACTACAATTCTTTTTTCTGTAAATGGCTAACATAGAACAATTTACTACTTATTAGACCATTAGACGAGATCTCAACCTCATAGAAAACATTTGGAGGGAGTTGAAAGTCCGTGTTGGCCAGCGACAGGTCCAAAACATCACTGCTCTAGAGGAGATCTGCATGAAGATATGGGCCAACATACCACCAACAGTGTGTGCCAACCCTGTGAAGACTTACAGAAAACGTTTGGCCTCTGTCATTGCCAACATAGGATATATAACAATATATTGAGATTAACTTTTGTTATTGACCAAACACTTATTTTCCACCATAATTTGAAAAAAAAAAAAAATCTTGCCAAATCAGAAAAGGTGATTTTCTGGATTTTTTTCTCATTTTGTCTCTCATAGTTGTGGTCTACCTATGATGTCAATTACAGGCCTCTCATCTTTTCAAGTGGGAGAAGTTGTATAATTGGCTGACTAAATACTGTTTTCCCCACTGTACCCAAAGACTGATAATGGAGGAGATGGGGGGATTAACAACTCCCTCTCCTTCACAGCTGTCATCCAATCGCAAGATCAGGTCACTGTTACATGACACTCGGAACAGAACACGCTCAAAGCAGAGCCTGAGCCGAGGGTCATTAGCATATCGCATCTGATGCTCTTGCATTGGATGCCATATGCCAGTGTGACCCCGGCCTATGATATAGATGAGCATCGTGCCTGTGAATGGAAGCAGTCAGCTGACACTCTGTCACTCAGTGGGGATGCAGCAGACTGCCACCAATCACAGGCACCGGTGGGCGGGGAAAGCAGTGCATATTCAATGAAAGGAAGAAAAAATCCAGCTCCAATGCACTCAATGTACAATCTTTACAGGCTTTATTACAAACTTAATTATAAAATTCAAAAAATGGCATATAGAAAAAGGTGAAAAAACATTATAAGATCCCAAGGGGCTAGAAAAATATTATAAAAAAATAAAGGGACCATGTGTCTGAAATGCATTGCCGTTTGTTTTTTTTATAATATTTTTCTAGTTCCTTGGGGTCTTATAATGTCTTTTTACCTTTTGCTACATAACATTTTTTGAATTTTATGATTAAGTTTATGATAAATCCTGGAAAGATTTTACCTTGAGTGCATTGAAGCTGGATTTTTTTTTTTCTTTCTTTTGCTGATTTCTACACCGGACATGGTGTTTCCTTGCTCCATGGAGGGGAAGCCCAGGCACAGGTGAGCTGCCTATACCTTACTATGTTCATATTCAATGAATCTGCTCCGGAAGTAAATGCGCAATATGGAAGCAGCTTGCTGCCATGACAGATCTTCGGTGAGTATACCTATCTCCCCATCCCTTCTACCAACATTTTTAATCTCCGGTTTCTGATCCCCATAGACATATGGGAACTGGATTTTTAAAAAAAAGATAAGAGAGATCCGCCAGTCACAATGTTCTGCGAGTATGCAAATCTCCATTCTACAAAAGTGATACTGGAAGCATATTTGATCACTAAAGGCTACTACTATAGTACCTAAAGATAGGTTTACATTCTTATGTCAATTATAACAGAATGACACATACAGGGAATCTGTCAGCAGGTTTTTGCTCATCTAAGAGTGGCATGATGTAGGCAAATAAACCCTGATTTCAACTACTTATCACTTAGTTTACTGGGTGAAGCAGTTTTGACACAATTAGAGATTTTAGGCTTAGCAATGCAGCAGAGCTCAGAAAGTTTCCCCTACCCACACAAGGCTCTCTATTTACAAAGTCTGTAGACAGTAGGATGCTAATCACAGCAGGAGGCATGATGACCTCTAGCTGACCTAGTCTGGCAATGGTAACACTGGTCTACAAAAAAAAAAATTCTGGCATGGATTTTAAGAACAGTTTTAGGGTGAGAACGCAATTTGCGTTTTTACCTGCGCTTCTGCAGCATTTTCAGCAGCAGCTTTTTTGTGTCAAAACGCATGCATTTTGGTTTTCCAGCAAAGTCTATGGAAAAAGAAGAAATCCTGACCGCACTTTGCGTTTTTATATGCTGCGTTTAATTTGCATATTTTGTGGCAAAAGCCATTCGTTCAAAGAAGCAGCATGTCAATTGTTTTTGCCATTTCTGCAGCGTTTTCACATCATTATATCCTATGAGAATTGTCAAAATGCATGTTTGTTTGAAATATATGCGTTTCAATAGCGTTTTTTGTGCATTTTGTCTGTGTTTTTGATATCAAAAACGCAGTAGGAGTAGGATACAAACCAAATAAGAAACGTCGTCAACCAAATCATTTCCTTTTTGGAATAAATTCAGACTTTGTCATGCATTGTGTTCTGAATCTTCTATGAGCATAATAACTTATTATTTCCTAAATAAATCTGACTCCAAAAATGGCTTGGTTCCAAAGAATGAAAATGGGATCCTTGCTCACCAGAATACATGATGAAAGCCAAAAGATTAGACTGTTGGGTGACTATATGTTGTGAATTGTTTCCCCAATGGCATAAGGCTGATGCAGCCTTACAACATAAAATTGGTATGTTGTTAGTAAGAATTGTTTTAACTTTTACCATTGAACTTTATATTCTAATTTTTATTATTTTTTCCACTTTTCCGCAAATAAAAAATAGAGCTAGATGTTCGAAAGAGATGGAGGTCTGTCAAAGACAGATTTAATAAAATCCGTAGCGAGGGAATAAAAAGTGGAAGTTCTCCTAAGAAGCCAAACTTTGTTTACTATGAGGATTTAAAGTTTTTGTGCACTAGCCGCCAATTACGCCCGTAAGTTTTTAATGTAATTAAAATAAAAAATCTATTTTACTTTAATATATTATTATTTTAAAGTTGTTGTTTGTTTTAATAAATATTTTAAAACCTATTTATTATCAGAACTTCAGGAAACGTAACACCACTAGACACAGCTGCTGATGAAGGACAAGATCAAAAAAATCAAAATGAGCAAGACCAGGACGCCCCATCTGCCAGTAATCAGCAACCAACATCAGAGGCAGAGGTTGTTCTTGAGAATTTAAACAGGGCAGAAAAATCATCATCGACATTAGTCACAGATAACCCAGCCCCAAATAGGTATATCAAACTCAAAAATAAAAAAATTAAAAAAAAAAAAACATTATTAGAATTTGATGAAATTTCAAATGAAACATTAAATATTTTAAAGTCATCCACTAAGGATGATGAACTTGATCATTTTGCCATGAGTATGGCTGGTAGATTAAGAAAAATGGTAGATGTTAAAAAGAAAAACTCATGCATGACTGCCATATGTGGGTTAGTCAGCTGTTATGAGAAAGAGGTTACATTTCCTACAAGTGGAGCTATTCTCAATCATTTTGAAAAAATATTTGAGGAGATAAAAAACCCACCAATAGAGAAGCCACCAGAATCCATCACAAAACAACAAATGAATCTACAACATCAATATTCTGCATATCAGCAGCCATGTAATCCAAATTATCCCCAACAATATTTCAACAAAACAATACCTCCTGAATTTACCATCAATCCACAAAGAAATGTGAATAATCCACAAACTTCAAATGTAAGGCCACATGATCTACCTCAAGGATTTTTCTCCCGACAATTATATTCGGATCAATAATTAGGTTTTGTGTAGTACAATTTTATTTTAATATGTTTGTAAAGTATACTTTTTCTTTTAAAAATTTTATTTTGTGAATGTTGGATAAAGTTTTATCTACCAATTATGTATTTTGAGTATAAAAATGCATCATATATCATTAAATCTTTATTTTGATTAAACTAAAACATGTTGTTTAAGTTCTTTTATTTTTGAATATATCATTTCTGATTTTGGGTTGATGACGTTGTATTTATCATGGCTTCAGGAAATTACATCACAAGAATTCTACTCAATCTAAAGGGAAAGACAGACATTTTTGTTTTTGACTTTCACAACTTTATTTTGCTTGACAATGAATTTAGAAACGCATATGCTTCTTTTTGGGCAAAAACGCATGTTTAACCCCTTCACGACCTTGGACGGATCTATCCGTCCAGGATCGTGTCCCGTTAAGCCCCGCCCCCTGCCGCGGGCAGGCGGCGTGGATCGGCACATATATCAGCTGTTTTCAACAGCTGACATGTGTGCCTGCTAGCCGCGGGTGGAATCGCTTCCACCCGAGGCCATTAACCCCTTAAATCTTGCTGCCAAAGTCTGGCAGCAAGATTTAAATGCGCACGGCCATGTTTGTTACTTACCGCCGCCCCCACCGGAAGTCACGTGTGTTATCACGTGACTATCGGTGGTTGCCATCGTAGCACAGGGTCATGTGATGACGCCTGGTGCTATGATGTTTCACTTTCATTTTCCCTCGGCCGAGAGCAGAGGGAAAACCAAAGTGACTGAATCTGCTTATTACAGCTGTATTGCTGTGATCAGCAGATAGCGATCAGCGATCGGATTGCTGATTGCTATAGCCCCCTAGGGGGACTAGTAAAATAAAAAAAATAAATAAAAAAAAAGTTTAAAAAAAAAAAAAACCTAAAAGTTCAAATCACCCCCCTTTCCCCCCATTGAAAATTAAAGGATTAAAAAATAAATAAATATACACATATTTGGTATCGCCGCGTTCAGAAATGCCCGATCTATCAAAATATAAAATCAATTAATCTTATTGGTAAACGGCGTAGTGGAAAAAAAATTCCAAACGCCAAAATTGCGTTTTTTGGTCGCTGCAAGTTTTACACAAAATGCAATAACAGGCGATCAAAACGTAGCATCTGCGCAAAAATGGTACCATTATAAACGTCAGCTCGAGACGCAAAAAATAAGCCATCAATGAGCCTCAGATCACAAGAAATAAGAACGCTACGTGTTTCGGAAAACGGCGCAAAACGTGCGCCACTTTTATTGGACAAACTTGTGAATTTTTTTTAACCCCTTAGATACAAGTAAACCTATACATGTTTGGTGTCTACAAACTCGCACCAACCTGAGGCATCACAAAGATACATCAGTTTTACCATATAGTGAACACAGTGAATAAAATATCCCAAAAACTATTGTACGATCACACTTTTTTTGCAGTTTTTCCACTCTTGGAATTTTTTTGCTGTTTTCCAGTACAATATATGGTAAAACCTATGGTTACATTTAAAAGTACAACTCGTCCCGCAAAAAACAAGCCCTCATATGGCAAGATTGACAGAATAATAAAAAAGTTACGGCTCTCGGAAGAAAAGGAGCAAAAAACAAAAACGCAAAAACGGAAAGTGCCCGGGGGCTGAAGGGGTTAAAGTGCAAAAAACGCAATAAAAACGCGTATAAAACGCATGCGTTTTTAGCGCTAAATTATGTCAAAAAGCAACTTTGTCAAAAACCATTACCATTAAAACGCACAGAAAAAACTGCAGGTACACAAACGCAAAGTACGTTCTCACCCTTAGACTAATTTGAGGGTGCTGAATTCAAATCTGATCTTATAATTTCTCTATCACATCACGTTTTTGCGCTTAAGGTAAATATCCCATTTTCATGAATTCCATGAAAAATATAACTAGCGTATCAAAAGTGCCAGTTTATACGGTTCACTAAGGTAAATTTAGTTTTCATTTAGTCTCCCAATAAATGTGAGAATATCTTTGTTTTCTTTGAACATACATAATTCCCATTTGTTATGATAAGAAAGTAAACAAACAGTTTTCAATGTACACAACAGTCGTGTGCAGGTACTGTTTTATTTACTGAAATTTTCAATGGATTTTAATATTTATTGTTTTTATCCTGCTGTTTTTCTGTTTTTTGTTTGTGAATCAACACCTAAGGTGTGGGGGGGGGGACAGAATTTCAATGAACAACTCAGGTAGCTAACAACTTTTATCTTGCATTTCTCTGCAGGATGTTTTGCTGATCTAACAATGGCCTCTACATCTCACAGAAGGCAGTGCTCAAATGATCCAAATATTTTTTGTTACATTTGTGGAAACTTTACTGAGGCGCAACATTACTGACTTTGTTAAGAGGGTGTATTTTGCGTACTTCAAAGTAAAACTTGGAAATCAAGACAAGCATTGGGCTCCTCACAAAGTGTGCAAAACCTGTATTGAGAGCTTGAAATAATGGTCTCAAGGAAAGAATGCTAAACTTCAGTTTGGAGTTTGTATGGTTTGGAGAGAACCAAGCAATCATTTAGAAGACTGCTATTTCTGCCTTGTCGATGTAAATGGTTTCAATAAGAAAAATAAGCAATATTTGCACTACCCGAATATCCCTTCAGATATTCGACCAGTTGCCAATAGTGAAGTGAAGGGAAGACATACCTGTTTCAAAATATACTGCGTTTCCAGAAAACGTTGACACAGATCTCTTCCTCACATTGTCGTACTGATAAAGAAGACAGTTCAGATATTTTTTAGCCATGTGATGAAGATTGTGACAAACCAATTCTGTTTACTCGGTCTGCTTTGCTAGAGATCTTTATCTACCAAAAGAGTCTGCTGAACTATTGGCTTCAAGACTACAGGAGAATCAAATGTTGAAACCTGTGTCTCATTTTATCATAACAGGGAAGCAGAACTGCGTAAGTACTTCTATTCAGATGGCCAGCTTGTCTATTGTACTGATGTTGAAGGGCTACTTCTCTTTATGGGACTTCCAGCATATGATTCAAGGGATTGGAGGCTTTTTATTGATAGTTCCAAAAGAAGTTTAAAATGTGTTCTGTTACACAATGGAAATAAGTATGGCTATGTAACAATAGGTTATTCTGTAAAACTTAAAGAAGAATATAAAAACATCAAGATTGTTCTAGAGAGGTTACAATATAATGTTCAAGGGTGGTTAATTTGAAAATGGTTAACTTTCTTTTGTGTCTGCAAGGAGGGTACACAAAACACCATTGTTTTGCCATTTTGCCATTGTGCCATTGTAGTTCACCCTGGGTTTGGGGTGGACCCAGGTTATAAAAGGGGCTGGAGACAACATGGAGGTGTGCAGTCTTCACTTAGAGTTCATGGTGGCATAAGCTTTGTTGGAAGCGGTAGGTAGGGCTAGCTGAACGGTGCCTGTCACGCCAAGATTCATGTCTCACACATCAGGGTCAGGCGCCGTGCTTCCTTGCTGTCATTCCAGTTGTGATATAGCAGTCCAGTGGCATCAACTGAACTTCGGCTGCTGCGTTACCTGTCCGTTCGTGCCTCCTATGCACACGGACAGCATACCTGTTCCGTTACATGTCCGATTGTGTCCTCTACGCTCATGGACAGCATACCTGCTGCATCCCCTGTCTGAGAGTGCCCTCTACGCGCACGGACAGCGTATTCCAGAACCCCTGTGGAGTTAACAGGGTGTTCCTGGATTGGGTGTGTGAACCCTATTTCCCTCTTCGGCTTCCCAGTCAAATGCTACTGGTGTAGCTGCTGGTCTGACATGTCCTTAACACATGTGGCCAGTCGAGTGGTGACCAGAAACACTAATCAGAGGACCACTCGGCCTGATGTGTCTTACACACGTGGCTGACAGGGCGCTGTGGCAGCGGTCTTCTTGGTCAACGCTAACTGGTTACCATCCGACCTGACGTGTTCCCTACACACATGGCCGGAGTAGTGCCCGCTCCACCGAAACGCTAACTGGGTTGTCATCTGGTTTGTGGTTTCCTGGGTTATCTCTGAGTCATCAGCTCTATAGTCTCCGCCTAACCCACAGGGTGCCAGCAGCTCCATTACCATCTGGAGCACGGTGGGCCCCGACTGGCTATTGGGATATATACCCCCTGGTCCTAATCTGCCGGTCTGCCCATAAAAACACCCTTGATTTCTGTGCTACTGGGACAGTAGAGCTACAGCAGAGCATTGGGTGAAAACTGAATGGCCTCAGCGACAGAGTTTGGCATCTGACGATAAGAATGTCATCCATGATCCTCTAGTGGATAGGAAGAACATTGTCTTTCCTCCCTTGCACATAAAACTTGGATTGATGAAGCAGTTCGTGAAAGCTTTCAATCACAGTGGAGAATGCATTTAACTATATATGTTCAACTTTTCCTGGTCTTAGTAAAGAGAAGAAAAAGGCTGGAATATTTGATGGACCTCAAATAAGAACACTTATGAGAGACCAAAATTTTATCACATCAATGAATGAGACAGAAGAAAGAGCTTGGAATACATTTTGTACTGTGGTGCAGAATTTTCTAGGGAATAAGAAAGCAGACTACTATGAAGAGATTGTGGAAGAGCTAGTAATGAGTCTGCGAAATCTTGGATGTAGAATGAGTATCAAGATTCACTATTTACACAACCATTTGGACTTTTTACCAGACAACCTTGGGGATGTGAGCGAGGAACAAGGGTAGCGTTTTCAAGGGTCCGGCTCAGTGACCCTGGAGGTGTCTTTTAATTATAAAGGGGAGATGATGGTGGGAGTTGTAGTTAATGTTTAGTAAAATTTGTGATGCCACCTGTGGTATTTTGCGGCTATGAGGCCACAGCTGCACTTTAGGTTCCCAGGGGCAGTTGGTGATGGTGCAGCTGAGGTGATCTCTTGCTCCCCACAGGTGGAGCGGGACCCCGGGGCACAGTATCAAAGTATATTTTGGGAGCCTGGTGGACTTCAGGTTGTGGGGTCGGGATACGGATAATAACAGACCAACACAGTAGTTTCTTTACCTCCTTCCTTTTACTTTCCTGGGAGACCGGTACAGATGGTGGTAGCGATCCGGTTGGCCTGGAAGCAGTTGGGGGGTATCTCCCTGGCCAGGTGAGTATTGAGGCCTTCTCCCTACGCTTTCTTCTCTTCTACAAGACCTCACTGCATTAGTTCGACGGAAGCCCTCTCTGCTGGGACTTGTGGTACTTCCCATTCCCGTATGGTAGTCTGCTCGGGCCTTCACTAATGCCACTCTCTGGAGACAACACCGGGCCCCTAAAGCTGTACCTTCGAGTTGTTTTGGGGCCAGGAGACCTGCAGTCCTCCTGTCCTTCGGATTCGGTTACCGGGACTCAAGCACCCTGGCAACCACAGACTCTGATGCCCGATTTTTAGCGTTTTCTTCTGAGGCCAGCTGGTTCAGCTGCTCTCTCCCCAGAATCTTCCTCCTGTGCCTCTCTGCAGACCTTGCTTTTCTGGGCTGAGCTATCTTAGCCCCAGACCCCAGCTCACATGTTCCCACTACTCTAGTTCCTCACTCAAGCTCCTCTCTCCTCAGCCGTCTGCTTTCAACTCCTGACTGGACTGGACTCCTGTCAACTGTCACTTTTTCTCTGACTGGAAAACTCACTCTGACCAGACCTGGCTGGTTCTAACCGGTTCTTCTCACTACCTCACTACTCCTCCCCCAGGTCAGAGCTCTCCCTGCTGACCTGAGCAGGAAATGCATTGTTTGTAGGTAATTACTGGCCAAGGGACTCACCCCTCTTGCTTTCAGGCTTAGTATTGACCTTTGTGGGACAACACTACTGTGGCAACCAGACCGCTGGGGCGTCACACTATATATTTGATTTGCTGTACATAGACTTTGTAATCTTTGTTATTCCTTGATTAAAAATATACACAATGTAGTACCTAAAATCATATGTTTTATCATAAAACATTCAATATGAGTAAGTTTCATCAAAAATTGAAAATATCTCGAAATCCTGATGTGATAGCCAAAAATGGAGTTCATATTCGTAATCAGCAGGAAAAATTTACTTAAAATATGTTTTAAAACCTTTTGCCAGAAAAATTGCATTGACCAGTGTAATCTCCTGAGGCTAACACAAATATTGCAGACAAGCAGTGTGATGAGGAAAAGATTCAAACTACCACTGTAAGTCATGAGGTGCAAGTAATGGATGAGAATGAATAGATACCTGATGGATGTGATGCACGAGTTGGATGAGGGAATGGGAGATTTCAGAAGGAGCAAAAAATCCTGTGTGAAAAGACAATAGCTACAAGTAATAGATGTAAGAAATAGAAGAGATTTAGTACTGGTAACAGATGGTGTG
The DNA here is from genome assembly GCF_048569485.1 of Anomaloglossus baeobatrachus. Lineage (NCBI taxonomy): Eukaryota > Metazoa > Chordata > Amphibia > Anura > Aromobatidae > Anomaloglossus > Anomaloglossus baeobatrachus. The sequence continues at coordinate 174,747,296 of NC_134357.1, read as the reverse complement.
GAGCATGAAAGGTAGAGTCACTTCTATGAGGGTGGATGAATTCAAAGGTGGTGGTGATAGTGTCTATAAAGAATAATAACTGTAAAATACAATAATAATAATAATAATAATAATAATAATAATATGTTGTATCTATGGATAGAGGATAGCAAAATAAAAAATTTGCTAAGTTACAATAATAATAAAGTGTTTCAAATTCTAACCTAGTTTTAAGTATTATGAAAGCTGTTCTGAGCTGGATGAGGGTCCAGTGAAGGATATCGGTGCAGGCTATAAAATAGGGAAAAGAGGAAAAAAAGGGGAAGCTGTTGCAAAACGAAGGTGTAGTTGCAAACTGTGGGTGCATGAAAAAGGACCGGCAGTGAACTGCAAAGCAGGTACAAACTACAATAATAGTAAATGATGTTCTAAGCTGGATGAGGGAAAAAAGTGCTTTGAGGTATAAACTTCAAAGGAGTCCCTCCTTCTTCATCAGGGATGTTGTAAGTACCTAATGGGCCTCCTTATTTTATTCCCCCACAGATTGAATGGGACCACCCCTCCTAGCTAGAACTGGACTAATGGGTGGGACAGGAAAAGTATTTGATATAAATGATGTAGTGTGTTATAAAGTTGGTAATACTTGGAAGAAAAAGTAAAATGCAGTAAATAGAAAATTAATGGGATAAGAGAAGCATGTCCAAAAAAAAAATAATAAAATAGGATAAAATTATGACAAAAGATCAGTGGTTGGCTTATTGGAATGCATCTATTTTTGTTTTTTTCTTACTGAAAAACAAGCCATTATGTATATAAATACAGGAATATATATATATATATATATATATATATATATATATATATATACAGTGGTACCTTGCTTAACGAGAACAATCCGTTCTGGAACTGTGCTTGTTAATCAAGTTACTCGTTCAGCAGAGCAAGATTTTCCATAGGAAATCATTGCAATGCTGACAATTCGTTCCACAACTAGTTAAATGTCCCATCCTGGTCCCCTATTCTATCATTCCACACATGCACAAACGCAAACAAACACATACAAGCTCGCACAAACTCACACAAACACACACAAACACACAAGCACGCACGCACACGCACATATTATATGCTCACCTTACCTTCCGTTCCGTTCCATCGCCGGTTCCCTGGGACTTGTTGTTCTCCGGTGCGGGCCGTGTATCAGGTAACCATAATGACGAGGGCGGAACTTTCTGCCAGAGCGCTGACGTCAAAGGCAGAGCCGCTTGCCTCTGATTGGCCAGCGCGCTGCCTTTGACAAGCGGTGACAGGAACCAGGAAGTTCCTACTTCGTTGCTATGGATGCCGATGCCTGGAGTGGAACAGAGTGGAGCAGAGCAGAGCGGCACACTACAGGACCCAGGAGGCCGGCAATGAAACGGAAGGTACACATATTATATACTCACCTTACCGTCTGTTCCACCGCCGGCCTCATGGTACTTCTAGTTCGCCACGATGTACCCGGGAACTATAAGAACCATGAGCCCAGCGGTGGAATGGAAGGTAAGGTGAGCATAATACTATATGTGTGTGCGTGCGTGTGTGTTTGTGTGTGTTTGTGCGTACATGTGTGTGTTTGTGCGGACTGCAAGTGCGGGTCAGTGCAAGGTGGATGGACGGAACCGGAAGTGTGTGAGGTGAGGATTTTGCTCGTACAGCAAAGCTTTCTCGCAAAGCGAGTTACAAATTTACAGAAAGCTTTGCTTGTTAAGCGAAATTCTCATTAAGTGTGTTACTCGTTAAGCGAGGTTCCACTGTATAATGAAAATATGTAGAAAGGTAGATGGCAAAGAGATACGGTATATATATATATATATATATATATATATATATATATGTGTGATGGTGAGCACATATAAACAGCAATAAGGGAAAATGTTGTATGAAGCATGAAGTTAAATAAATATTGAATAATCAAGTATAATTAAAAAATGGATCTGATAGGTAGTTTAATAAAATGTAGAATAAACAGTATGTGTGTAATGTTAGAAAAGAATGGGTTGAAAAAATGGACAGATGAAGGGATGAGTCTATGGTATAATTGAATGTAAGTAAAATAAAATAAGATAATATAGAATAAAATGGAATAATAACAGGATTAAACAACACCAATTAATATGAATATGTATGGGATCTTTCATACATTTTCCCTTTTTGCTGTTTATTTGTGCTTACCATCACTCCTGCAGTCCACATATGGGAGGTGACTCTACTAGTGATGAGCGAGTACTAAAAAGCTCGGGTGCTCGAGTCTCGGGCCGAGCATCCCAAGATACTCGTGTACTCGGCCCGAGCACCGAGCCCAATGTTATCCTATGGGAGACCCGAGTATTTTTCTGAAATGACCCCCGGCAGCATGTAGAAACCCTAAAAATGTCACAAAAGTCTAAGAAGAGTGCTCAAATAACATGGCAACAGCATGGGGAAGACCCTTTGAAGCATTTATCACTCAAAAGTCACAGCTGTGAACAATTTTGTCCGCGTTTTACGCCATTTTTACGGACTCACCAGAAAATCTTCCAAAATGACACCAAAATGAATTTTCATGGCGGAAATGTTAAGGGCACATACCCAATAGTGAGATAGAGCTGGTGTATGTTACTTTTGGAGATTACATGAAAGATTTTACGTGAAAACATTGTGTGGCACTCCGATGTCCCTGAGAAGAGACGTACATGAAGGCCTCTTGAGTCTAATGTGCCCATTTTGAGGAAGTGAGTCTTTGTAGTATTTTCCTTTGCCAGGGCAGTCCAAAATTGTGAGGTTCACCAATGCCCCTGCATACAGACGTGCATGAGGGCCTGTAAACCTGAAGTGCCCATTGTAAGAAAGTGGATCTATTGTAGTATAGCCCTTAGACAGGGCAGCCAAAAATTGAGAGGCTCCACATTGTCCCTGGATAGGGACGTGCATGAGGGCCTGTAAACCTGAAGTGCCCATTTTCAGGAAGTGGGTCTTTTGTAGTATAGCCCTTTGGCAGGGCAGCCAAAAATTGGGAGACTCCACATTGTCCCTGGATAGAGACGTGCATGAGGGCCTGTAAACCTGAAGTGCCCATTGTAAGAAAGTGGGTCTATTGTAGTATAGCCCTTAGGCAGGTCAGCCAAAAATTGGGAGGCTCCACGTTGTCCCTGGATAGAGACGTGCATGATGGCCTGTAAACCGGAAGTACCCATTGTAAGGAAGTGGGTCTATTGTAGTATAGCCCTTTGGCAGGGCAGCCAAAAATTGGGAGGCTCCACATTGTCCCTGGATAGAGACCTGTTAGGTTCTTAGTGTGTCCGTGCTTGCATTTAAAAACCGCACGTGTGTGCCTGTTGGTGGCAGCGTTCAGGTGCACTTGTGTGCGTTTTGCACAAACTTGGATATAACGCACAAGTCTAGTGAATACACATCAGCACAGCATTGCAAAATGCGCAATGGTGTTAGCAATGAACAAGGAAGTGGACGTGATGGTGGTGCAGGCAGAGACCGAGGTCGTGTGCAAGCTCTAATTTCGCCACAACAAAGAGCCACATCTATTCGCTCGCACGTCCTGTCCCAAATTCTTGGGGACCGCAGCAGTACACCGCTCTTGAACCAAGACCAGTGTCAACAGGTTGTTAGTTGGATAGCGGATAATGCTTCCAGTCAGATTGGCACCACCACAAACACTCTGTCTTCCACACGGTCAAGTGTCAGTAGCTGTGATACTGCACCGCACATTTCAGAACCTGATCCTCCTTCCTACCACCAGGCCGAGTACACGTCCATGGACATTACTGATCCCACACTTGGACACTCGGAAGAGCTGTTCACGTTTCCATTCACACATTCTGGCCTCTCGCCAGCTCCTGTTGAAGTGGGCCATGACGAGATTGTATGTACAGATGCCCAAATATTTGAGCAGCCACGTTCTCACGAAGTTGGCAACGTGTCTCAACAAGGGGTGGACGATGATGAGACACAATTGTCAGGAAGTCAGGAGGAGGAGCAGGGTGCGGAAGAGGAAGACGACGTGGTGGATGATCCAGTAACTGACCCAACCTGGCAGGAGGATATGCAGAGCGAGGACAGCAGTGCACAGGGGGAGGGAGGCGTAGCATCCCAACAGGCAGTAAGAAGCAGGGTGGTGGCCCCAGGCAGATGTCAGGCAACCGTTCCCCGAAACAACAACACGACACAAGGTGCCTGTACAAATGTTAGGTCTTCCCGAGTCTGGCAGTTTTTTAAGTTGGCTCCAGATGATTCTAAAAAGGCCATTTGCAACACCTGCCATGCCAGCATCAGCAGGGGTACCAAAACTAGCAGCCTGACCACCACCAGCATGATCAGGCACATGTCAGCCAAGCACCCGACATTGTGGGATGTACAACAGAGTCGAGGAGCAGTGCTTGCTGATGTCACTGCTACATCTTCGCTTGTTGTGCATGCAAGCCAATCCCCTGTCCAGGCTGCCCGCGAACAAGCCTCCTCCGGCCCTGCACCTGCAGTTGCCCACGCAGAAATAACACCATCATCAAGCACGTCCTTGTCCCAGCGCAGCGTTCAGTTATCCATTCAGCAAACCTTTGAACGCAGGCGAAAATACACTGCCAACACCCCACATGCCACACTTCTAAATGCTAACATTTTGCGACTGCTTGCGCTAGAAATGTTGCCTGTTAGGCTGGTGGAGACAGAAGCATTCCGCGACCTGATGGCGGCAGCTGTCCCACGTTACTCGGTCCCCAGCCGCCACTATTTCTTCAGTTTGCCGTCCCCGCATTGCATAACCACGTGTCACAAAACATCACACGTGCCCTGAACAACGCTGTTTCAGCCAAAGTCCACCTAACCACAGACACGTGGACAAGTGCTTGTGGGCAAGGCCGCTACATCTCGTTGACGGCACACTGGGTTAATATTGTGGAAGCTGGGACCCAGTCTGAGCGAGGGACGGAACACGTCCTTCCCACACCAAGTTTTGCAGGCCCTACCTCAGTCAGGGTTTCACCCACACTCTACAGCTCCGGAATGTCATGCTCCTCAGCCTCCTCCTCCTCCTGCGCATCCTCATCCACTTTACCCTCCACACCAGTCCCAAGCTGGAAGTGTCGCGGGCGGAGGAGGGGACGCTGAGCTCTCCCACTGCTCGGGTCCGGCTGCCGCTGCTCTACGGCTGCTGCTGCTCGGTGGCTCGAGCGATGGCCGGATCCCGGGGACTCGAGCGGCGTTCCTCGCCCGTGAGTGAAAAGGGGTGGTTTGGGTTTTGGGGATATTGTCCGTGATGCCACCCACGGTTGTGGTGATTGTGTGGACACCACCGCTGCTCTAGACGGGGATCCCGGGAGCGGTGACAGGGAGCAGCTTTGTTGTTATTTCTCCCCTCCGTGAGTAGGGGGGTTGGTTGTCCCGGGGCCCGGTGATGGGGTAGAGATGGATGACAGGCGGGTTGCGGGGCCTGATGAGGTGCAGGGTCGCAGGGGCAGCGCTGTGCCGCACGGCACGGAGGTACTCACTCAGCCCAATGATGATGACACAGTTCACGGTAAAACAAGCGGCTGGATGGACGGGTCCCTCGGACGGCTGCGGTTGTTCCTCCCTGCAGGTTAGTGATGACTGTCTCTCCCTGCACCTAAGTTTAGTGTTGGTAGCGATGGGTTCCCACCGGTAACCCGCTCCCCGACTTGGATATGGGCCGGAGGAGCCCCTTTTGCCCGCAGGCGCTGGCCCTGGGAGACGGTTGCCCTTGGCGGTGGCGGTGTCTCCCCTTCACGGTTGGACGGTTGCCTTCTATCGGGACTTGGCTGTTTGGAAACCTGGAGGTCCCCTTCACTAACGGATTTGGCAAATTCACAGCGACTCCAAGCCTTGCCGGGATCCAAAAGGCCCCTGCCAATGGTGCTGGCTTCTCTTTGTATACCGGTCCGGTACCGCCGGGTCACCACCCGTCCACAGTCCTTACGGCAGACTCCAATCGGCCTCTACTGCAGACGGTCACCACCGCCTGCCAACCTTGCTGTCCTGTCCGGGCCACACACCCGGACCAACTTCAGGCTCTTTGCTGTCACTTTTCTCCTCTTTACTACTTTCCTCCTTCCACTTCCTTAGCTTAACTCTCACTGCCTGTGTTTTCCCTCCTCCAGGACTGTGAACTCCTTGGTGGGTGAAGACCAACCGCCTGGCTCCACCCCCTGGTGTGGACAACAGCCCCTGGGGAAGGCAACAAGGATTTTGTGTTTTGACTATGATGTGCCTGCAGGGAGTGTGGGGTGTGTAAGTGTTGTGCTCTGTGGCCCCTGGCTTGTCCAGGGCGACACAGAAGCACTGCAGCACTGCCTCGGCGAAGCGGCAACAGGCTGTGCTGAAGCTAATCTGCATAGGTGACAAACCCCACAATGCAGAAGAGGTGTGGACAGCTCTGAAACAGCAGGCAGATCACTGGCTCACACCTCTGAACCTAAAGCCAGGAAAGGTCGCGTGTGACAATGGCTGGAACCTGGTGGCGGCTTTGAGGCGAGGCCAGCTGACACATGTTCCATGCGTGGCCCATGTGCTCAACCTCGTGGTTCAGCGGTTTCTATAGTCATACGCAGAGCTGTCTGATCTGCTGGTAAAAGTTCGCAACCTGTCTGCACATTTTCGAAAGTCACCTACTGCTTCAGCCGGCCTTGCACACATGCGGTTTTTAAATGCAAGCACGGACGCACTAAGAACCTAACAGGTTTTTAGGAGCGACTATTACTGAGAAGTTTGACACTATCAGACACTGCTGACTAACGTGTATTATTCACTAGACTTGTGCGTTATATACTAGTTTATGCAAAACGCACACAAGTGCACCTGTACGCTGCCACCGACAGGCACACACGTGCGGTTTTTAAATGCAAGCACGGACGCACTAAGAACCTAACAGGTTTTTAGGAGCGACAATTACTGAGAAGTCTGACACTATCAGGACTGTTTTAGACTGTGTACACCAGCCCCAGATATGGTGATGAAGGCTGGTATGCGGTCACCACTAGGAATGGCTATATACCCTGCCTGCCTGCCTGTATACAGCTACAATAGTCCTGAGAAGGACTCTTCTGGTCACTAACCTGTATTCTGACCTGGCTATACCCTGCCTGCCCTGCCTGTATACAGCAACAATAGTCCTGAGAAGGACTCTGCTCCTGTACTCCGACCTGGCTATACCCTGGCTGCCTGTATACAACTACAATAGTCCTGAGAAGGACTTCTGGTCACACTGTTTGCAGCCCTGCTGCGGAAATAACTATAAAGGGCCGCAAACCTTTCCCTGAAGCAGCAACACTCTCCCTGCACTGACTGTCTGGATGGCTGTGTGCAGAGCACAGCGCGCCCGCCGGTATAAAGGCTCGGTCACGCTGTGCAGGCCGGCCAATCACTGCAATTCCACAACTAACAGGGCTGTGGCATTGCAGTGGTCTGCCAGCCAATCCCTGCATGAGGGCTGGCTCTCAAAAGAGCGCCAACATGCAGGGATGAAGACCACGAGTACAGCACGAGTATCGCGAGATTACTAGGTCCTCGCCGAGTAGCCCGAGTACAGTGATACTCGTGCGAGTACCGAGTAGTGACAAGCATACTCGCTCAACACTAGACTCTACCTTTCATGCTCCACACTATCTGTTACCAGTACTAAATTCCTTCTATTTCTTACATCTATAACTTGTAGCTATTGTCTTTTTACATGGGATTTTTTGCTCCTTCTGAAATCTCCCATTCCTCATCAAACTCGTGCATCACATCCATCAGGTATCTATTCATTCAGATCCACTACTTGCACCTCATGAGTTAGTGTGGTAATTTTAATCTTTTCTACTTCTCCCCTTTTGAGAGGTTTCCCGTGGACCCTGCCCATTACTTGCAGCTCCTCCTCAGCCACCAGTCTGATTGATAATCAGGCTATTTTATTTTATTTTATTCTATTACAATATTTTACTGTCATTTTTAGCTTATTCAACTATTTTATATAATAAATTCTTTACCTTTTTTTATCCACATATGTTTTGTACTCTTAATTTCTTTATCCTGTCCATCACTTTTCCCCCTCCTTCCTCCTTTCCTTTTCCTCAGGCCTCCTGCAGCATGCTGTCATCAGATTACATAGCAATAACCTGCTGACAGATTCCCTTTACTAAATGTGTTTATAGGGAGCTTCTAACTATTTTCTTTTTTGAAGAAATAGAAGGCCTCGTGATGTTTCCCATAACCTGAATAATATTATTCTATGTTAAAGAGGATGGGATGTGCTAAAAAATACTTTTAAATTATATTAAAGAGGTTCGCCATTACATGGACAACCCCTTCAATCACTATTTTCCCCCTTATGTAATAATACCAGCCTATACTCACTTCAGCTGATTGTGCCCTTCCAACAATGTTGAAACCTGCATCCTGGGGCTAATGTGATATGGTTATGTCACGTGAGCCCTGCAGCCAATCTGAGGCTGCTTCACTCTCACTTCCTTGACACAAAAAGGACACCCAGAAGAAGGAAGCGATATTGTGCTCAGTGACGTCCTCCGAATAACAGATACATCTGAAGGAAAAAGTGAAGTGACCGACTGATTGACTTCAGGTGTAGTATGACGTAAAAATGTCAAGCGGGCCCCAGGTAAGCAGACGCCAACATCACTGTCATACAATAGAGGGGAATAAAGCCTGTTATTATTTTATATGGAGGAAATATACTGACTGAGAAGTAGTGGACAACCCCATTATACAACAAAGAATGAACATTCACCTTCATTGATGCCCACTATGTTTAGACAGGACCAGAAAACAGGAACCAGTGGAGGTGAGAAAAGCATTGGAGTGGGAGCTTTAGGGCATCAGTGAAGGTGCCTTATCCAGTTCTACTGTTTTCTTTCACCTGTCTCAACATAATCGAGATGTCAGGAAATGCAATCTTAGCAAATTAATTACTAAGGTTGGTCACACTGTAGTGTTTGCCTGAGAGCTGGGCAATTTTATGTAATTTTGTAAGACAGGACCAGGAAAAAGAGACCTAATGAGCATTTATGTCAGAGCTGTGGTGGGTCAGCAAGGGTGTCCTCTATCCTCTTATTCTCTACTGGTCTATGCACTTTTAAAAATGTTTTAACCACTGGACAAACTAATGAATGAAGATTTAAAAAGAATTTATTGTCAGCCATGTATTGTTAAACATGACAACTTTAATAAAACAAGTTTTTATGGTATTTTTTAATCTTTTTATTTCATCATCTACATTTTAATAATTATGTCATTTTTATTCCCAGCAACTGAGCCTCATAATTTACTGGAGATTCCTGTTTTGTAGAGATCACTTCACTAGTCATCTAATTATTATCGCAGGCAGGCTTACAATTAGAGGTAAAATGGTATATAGCTCACCTCATTCCCCTCATTACACAATAACCTCTGCACAGATGCCTGGAGCATACCCCCAAAGAAATTACTGATTTATCCCCAGACACCATGTGGTTGCTGTAAAGCAAATCATCAAAGTGTTATTATCAGAACAGAGCAGCAGATCAGGAAAGATGAGGTTAAGGAGGGAATTTCTCTACACAGTACAGTATTGCAAATTGAGGCTACATCATTACTGTAAAAGCATTTAATTAGTGATAAGCAAATATTCTGAAATTCAAATTTGCCGACTTAGGCAAATTTTCTCCCAAAATTACATATGCAATGAATAAATTTGTGTGATTTTTAATACTGGAAAGCTTGGAATTCCTGATATAATTCATGCAGAATAGAGGGGAGAGAGAATCTGTGACTATAAGAGCTTACATTCTACAGGAGAGGAAGGACCCTGCTGATCATAAGAGTTTACACTCCACAGAAGAGAGAGGAACTCATTGACCATAAGAACTTATACTCTACAGGAGAGAGAGAGGACAGTGCTGCTGCCCATAAGAGTTTACACTCTACAGGAGAGAGGACCCTGCTGCTGCCCACAGGAGCTTACACTCTACAGTGGAGAAAAAGGACCCTGCTGACCAAAAGAGCTTATACAATATAGGAGAGAGAGGTCTGTGCTGACCATAAGAGCTTACACGCTACAGGAGAGAGGAACTCACTGACCATAACAGCTTACACTGTACAGTAGAGAAAGAGGACGCCACTGATCATATAAGCTTACACTCTAGAGGAGAGAGAGAGAGGACTCTGCTAACCATAAGTACTTATGCTCTACAGGGGAGAGAAGACCCCGCTAACCATAAGAGCTTATACTCCATGGGAGAGAGAGATTTACACAGTCACTCTGGTGATATAAAATGACTCCACCTTATAAACTATGCTCTGCTGATCTGTGATGTTTTAGATACCGACCATTACTGTACAGGTATGATATGTCATAGCATCAGGGCATCATGAGGAAGCCATAGTGGAAATTCAAAATGATGTTAGTCTGCTCTCTGATGCATCAGCAATATGGGAAATGCTGTAGACTGTGAGCCCTCCCGGGCAGGATCCTCTATCCTCCTGTACCAGTCTGTGCCTTGTATTGTTTATGATTAATGTACTTGTCCCTACTATTTATACCCCTTTTCACATGTAAAGCGCCATGGAATAAATAAAGCTATAATAATAATAATAATAATAATAATTAAATGCTGCTGAGCAAGTTTTTTCTTTTTTTTAAACAGTAAATCGAATCTCAAAATGTTAGAATTTGAGTAACACTGTGAATTCAAAAAGGTGACTCCAACGCTATCGATCTGCTCATCTCTGTGTATGACTATTGTAAGTCAATATATTTCAAACTGTAGATGTTTAAAATATTGACTGATGAAAAATGGTCTTTTTTCAGCTAATTCTATTTTTGAGGATCACATTTCTTTCAGGGGACTGAGACATATTAAAGGCAAGGTCCCATTTTTACTTCCATCTCCTCTTTATGACAGTCAAAGCTAACCACTTTCATCCTATGTGGCATCTGCTTTTCTCTTCCATCGGAAAAACGTAAATTATCTGAACTTTTTTTCGTTGTCACTTAGCAAGTGATTAGCTGAAAACAGATGAAAATAATAGAAAATGGAATATTTCCGTTTTTCATCTGTTTTTATGATGTAGACTTGAAAGGCCAACTCTGATCTACAAAAACAGATGAAAACAAGAGACACAGTAATTTTACTGCAATGGACACTGATCAAAAAATGTATGTGTGAATACTAAGCAATTCTGTTAAAGAGGTTGTTACTAGACAAGCCTTGATTTATTAATTCAGGGCCCTATTAAAAAATTGAACAATCTAAAGTCCCCTCATACATTAGGGTCATTCCCCTTACAATGGTGCTGATTGTCCCATTGGGACATGGGATAGTATTGTATTACGTGATACCTGTAGTCAAGCAGCTGCCATTGATTGACTGCAGCCTTTACTATTCTGTCAGAGTGGTTGGCTGATGGAATATTAATGAGCTGCAGATGATCAGCGACACCTGATTGGCTGCTGAGGTCACATTACACAAACACATCATGTTAACCAGTGAGAATAGTAAAAGTGATATCTAAAGAATAGTGCTGCTGGGTAAGGTGAGCAGATTGCTTTTACTTTCTATGGATCCCAGAAGTGACTAATCAGGGGTTGTTTAGAAGTGGAGAACCCATTTAAACCTGTGGGATTGTATGCAATCTAATTTAAAAACAGACAGTGTACGAACAATAAACACATACAGTATGAATGTGCCCCAGTAAGATGTGATTTAAATAGGGGCACCACTCCAGGCTTTTTTATTGCACCTCTGGAGTGGTGTTTAATTCCCTGAACCCTGTCTCATACCTTCCGGCAGCTTCACCTTCTTTCACTGTTGTTCCCGTCGGCTCTCCGGTGATTTTTGACCTGCCGGCAGCTCCAGTGTTTCATGGCGCCGAAGGTCACAAATCAATACATCTATATGAGAGTCTCATTCTGGCTCTCTGAGGTATGCATTGGGAGGTTGTGACATAAGTTCTGACTTTTAGCCAGTCAGAAGATGGGCACAAAAAGGTGCCACGGGACCAGAGCAGCGGCAAAAATTCATGCAAATGCTAACAGTTGGGTATAATATTGGGGGCAGGGGCCTTACATTTAAAGTGCTACTTCAGCACTGGAAAAAGCCCTTGTAGTAGTGATTTAATAGATCTATTAGTGCATGTCTAATAATGTGCCTTTCAAGTATATAGGGATCGAATAACAACAGGAACAATTATAAAACAAAAATGTTTTCCCTACTTTTTTCCATTTTTCTTTCATTCATAATGAATCTATATCTTAGTGTCTTTGAAAAATAAAGCTAAGACAGTTTACTAGTTTCTGTTTTTAAAAATGGCAAAACAACAAGTAAACCAATGCCGCAGAGAAGGTTTACTTTTTTATGAATAGAAAAAGAGAAATTAATTAAGGAAAGCATTATTACAATACTGGGGAAGTCAATACAGATTATCTGCTTTTAAAAGTGCTGAATAGGGAATTTCAGCACCAGGCGTATTAGATACCATTGTACAAAAAATGGCCAACATTTCGTGAGGCTGCCTGATAGACAGAGAAAACTTAGTCCAGGCAATTGGAAAAATGTGCCAGAATGATCACGGCGACACATAATTCATAAATTTAGAGTATCTTGCTGGAAATTAGACAATGTATATTCTCTATGCCAACTCTTACAGTCTGTTTACATGTACCGAATGATGGCACAAAATGATGGGCAATCAGAAAACATTTACCAATCAACGGTTAATAGCCTGTATGCACAGCAGACTGCAGTAAGCCATGCAAGTCGACCCATCTTTAATAGATCGTTTAGTAATCTTAGGCTTCTTTGTATTAGGCCTAAGACACACGGCGAGAAAATCGGTGCGAGTGGAGTGCGATAAAACATCGCATTCCACTCGGACCAATTTTAGCCTGTGTGTCAGCGCACATGAGCGATTATTTTCTCAGCCCTAATCGGACCGAGAAAATAATCACAGCATGCTGCGATTGTAATTTGAGACTCTTTTCTCTCGCACCCATTCAAGTGAATTGGGCGAGAGAAAAATCGCACTACACTCACTCGCGTGCCGAGCGAGAATCGCAATAGCCGGCTACGGAGGAAAGAGGGAGAGAAATCCTTCCCTCCCCTCCTCCGGGCCGGCCCGCCCCCCCGCAGCTGAGGTCTGCTCACACAGTTGGACCTCAGTCGCAGGGACACTAGCATGGCACTCGGCTCCTGCTGTGCTGCCAGCGCGAGCCAAGTGTCATGCGAGCATCGCATTAGTGCCCCGTGTGATCCCGGCCATAGAATGAGTCCTATTAACACAAGGAGATCGCAGTAAACTATACACACTGTGCGATCGGTAATAATTTGCTCAAAGCACATAGGCTGCCATGATTCTTAGCAGTGCAAGGTCTTCTTTTACAAGATGATATATGACAAAAGATCACACTGCACAAAAGATGATTCATAATAATCTTTCAGTTTACTGTAAATGCTTTAGCTGACTTACTTTAGACCAGGGGTGCACAATCTTCCACCCTTGGCCTTCATTCGGCCCTAGCTGCATTTTTCTGTGGTCCTCAACTATATTGTCATAGACATGGAAGACAGTGTCTGGTGGCTGCTCATGCTGTATTTTCCATGTTATGGATTAGAGGTGAGTCAAGTAGCACCAAAGGTATGGATGACTACTAATGTCTTACTTAGTAGCAACATTTGTAACAATGTCATCATCTAGTAACAAGTAGATGTAGTAAGGAAGTGGCCATGAGTAAGTGCTGCCTTAATCTTTGTAATTTATAGGAGAAGGGTACCACTTGACTGTATCAGCGTCTACAATAAACTACTTTAATAGTGTCTCTTCCTTTCTGGATTTTTGAATAGGAGAAAAGGGACCTCTATTTTTCTGATAGTTGGGAGTCCTATAAATGGAATTGGCATCTATTAGATATTTATTCTGCAGCGTTTATGATGTTTTATTGCACCCCAAATGGTTGGTTCAATCATACAAATGTGTCCCTAGGAGCAAAACTGTAGAAATGGGCTGGTACACCAGTTGGTATAAGTGCAATGAGTGGGTGCATATTCACATTTGGAGATTAACGGACAAAATGTGTTAAAAAAACAATGAGAAAATACTCTTAAATAAGTAAATAAATAAATTGTAATAGCACATGTACATAACATGGGATAGTTAACACTATTTCGATCAAAAAGCGTAAAAGCTATCTCACAGCAACAAGGTTTACACATGTCCAGTAATTCACCTAGAAAATGTTTACATTATTACATGCAAAAAAATTATACACAAAAAACAACCCTAAAGTAAAGGTGAAGAGACCTACTGCAACATTAAAGGGAATTTGTCATCAAGTTTCTCCCCTATAAGGTATTATCACCACCAGTAAGCTCTAATATAAAGCATTCTAGAATACTGTATATAAGTGCTGCCTGCTGTGTATAATGTAAAATCAGCTTTTATTCTACTCATCTGCGGGGCGGTCGGGTGCCATGGGCATCCCTGGTCTCAATCCTGTGCCTCCTTTCTTCCGCAACTACTATCCTCCTTCTCAGCTCCATGTGGATAACATATCCTACGTCATCCACAGTGTCCTCCATTGGGCTCCTGTGCATGCTCACTTCTCTCTGTCCTGCTGAGGGCAGAGAAAAGCACTGTAATGCACAGGCACGGGGTAAGGTTAAAGACTGCCGACACATGCAAACTACAATACTTTTATCTGCCCTAAGGGGTACTTTGCACACTACGACATCACAGGTGCGATGTCGGTGAGGTCAAATCGAAAGTGACGCACATCCGGCGTCGGCGTCGATATCGGAGTGTGTAAATCGTTTTTGATACGATTAATGTGCGCAAAAGCGTCAAAATCGAATCATCGGTGTAGCGTCGGTCATTTCCATAATTTCGGAAGGACCGATGTTACGATGTTGTTCCTCGTTCCTGCAGCAGCACACATCACTGTGTGTGAAGCCGCAGGAGCGAGGAACATCTCCTACCTGCGTCCTGCGGCTCACGCCGGCTATGCGGAAGGAAGGAGGTGGGCGGGATATTTACGTCCCGCTCATCTCCGCCCCTCTGCTTCTATTGGCCGCCTGCCGTGTGACATCGTTGTGACGCCGCACGACCCGCCCCCTTAGGAAGGAGGCGGGTCGCCGGCCAGAGCGACGTCGCAGGGCAGGTAAGTCCATGTGAAGCTCCCATAGCGATAATGTTCACTACGACAGCTATCACAAGAGATCACAGCTGCGACGGAGGAGGGGACTATTACGCTCGGCATCGCAAGCATTGGCTTGCGATGTCGTAGTGTGCAAAGTACCCCTAACAGTGCAGAGAGAAGTGTGCTTGCGGAGAAGGGCAATGATGGACTATGTATGGATAACATTGGCATCCACACGGAGGGGGAAGGAGGACGGTGGTGTAAGGAAGATAGGAGGTGCAAATTCTTGAAAATGTATTAAACAAGAAAAACTGAAATATCACATGGTCAAAAGTATTCAGACTCTTTACCATGTAGCACCCTTTTGAGCTAGTACAGCCATGAGTCTTCTTGGGAATGATGCAATAAGTTTTTCACACCTGGATTTGGGGATCCTCTGCCATTCTTCCTTGCAGATCCTCTCCAGTTCCATCAGGTTGGATATTGAATGTTGGTGGACAGTCATTTCAGGTCTCTTGAGAGATGCTTAATTGGGTTTAGATCAGGGGTCTGGCTAGGTTAGTCAAGAATGGTCACAGAGTTGTCTTGAAGCCATTCCTTTGTTATTTTAGCTGTGTGCTAAGGGTCATTGTCTTGTTAGAAGGTGAACCAGGTCCCGAGCGCTCTGGAAGAGGTTTTCCTCCAAGATATCTCTGTACTTGCCCAACTTCATCTTTCCTTCAATTGCAACCAGTCGTCCTGTCCCTGCAGCTGAAAAACACCCACATAGCATGTTGCTGCCACTACCATGTTTCACTGTTGGGATTGTATTGGGCAGGTGATGAGCAGTGCCGGGTTTTCTCCACACATACCACTTAGAATTATCACCAAAAAGTTCTATCTTCATCTCATCGGACCATAGAATCTTATTTCTCATAGTCTGGGAGTCCTTCATGTGATTTTTGCAAACTCTATGAGGACGTTCATATGTCTTGCACTGAGGAGAAGCTTCCGTTGGGCCACTCTGCCATAAAGGCCTGACTGGTGGAGGGCTGCAGTGATAATTGACTTTATGGAACTTTCTCCAATTTTCCTACTGCATCTCTGGAGTTCAGCCACAGTGATCTTGGGGTTCTTCTTTACCTCTCTCACCTAGGCTTTTCTCTAACGATTGCTCAGTTTGGCTGGAGTACTGCAGAACCTTGAGTACTGCAGAAATTCTTTTGTAACCTTGGCCAGATCTGTGCCTTGCAAATATTTTGTCTCTGAGCTCCTTGGGCAGTTTCTTTGACCTCATGATTCTCATTTGGTCTGACATGCACTGTGAGCTGTGAGGTGTTATATAAACAGGTCTATGCCTTTCCAAATCAATTCCTAACAGTTTAATTAAACACAGCTGGACTCCAATGAAGCAGTAGAACTATCTCAAGGAGGATCACAAAGCAATGGACAGCATGTGACTTAAATATGAGTGTCTGAGCAAAGGGTCAGAATACTTATGACCATGTGATATTTCAGTCTTCCTTGTTTAATAAATTTGCAAAAATATCTACATTTCTGTTTTTTTCTGTCAAGATGAGAAAAAAATGAACTTTTTTTTCTCTATGAGTATGATTTTGGAGTGTGGGAGGAAACCAGAGTACCCAGAAGAAACCCAGACAACACAGGGAGAACATATAAACTCCTTGCAGATGGTGTCGTTGGTGGGATTTGAAGACTGCAGTGCTAACCACTGAGCCACCGTGCCATGAGTTCTGAAATGATTCCACTTGGTATGCTATTTTTACAGGACAAAAACCTGGCATTTTAACAGGGGTGTATACTTTTTATATCCACTGTATGTGATATTGGTTTCTCCTATTGAGTCTTCTAAGTGATGTAGATATCATCTAACCCTTTTTATTACTTAGACCTCCCCTTTAATACATCATATGTGTGTGCATTTTAGTAATGTATCTGGATTTATTTTTTTACATTTTTCTTGAACATTATTAGTTAGAATTTCTTGCTAATGTACAACACCAGAAACCTTTATTGTGAAGAAGGCCCAGTTGTTCTTTTTCATCCTAATTGTTTTTATCTACGGCTCTTTTTTGTATTTAATAAGAAATTATTTTTGTGAAAATTCTACTGGTGTGTGCATAAAATTAGTGTTTGTTTAGTCCTGATAAGATTTTTTGGCTACATTTGCTCTAGGTGGTGTCTATTCAGTTGTGAACAGTTTATAGTGAGGTGCATGCATCTGTTATTTTTGGCGGAAATCAGTAATAAATTTGCTGAAATTGATTTTTGCCAAATTAAGAAGCAATAAACACTAGGTTCCTGGCTCCATGACCTTAGTAAATGTGGGCCAGTATAATACATATGCCAGTTTTGGTGTGGATTAAGGTGAAAAATATACCACTGACTTGTGAGTTTATTTCTCCGTTATCAGTGAGTCACTGCAGAGTCATAAGAATAGCTGGTCATTCTTTATCATTACATTGACTTTTGGGATTTGGATCATCTTGCATTTCCATGCCATGGTATTTTAAAGATAACATTGTTGTATCCTTTGCTGATGATTTATGGCACTTTGACAGTCTTTTCATGAGGTATTTTGGAGATGTCTGTAACTAATAGTTGTAATTTTTCAAAACCCTTCTCAGGGACATCTTCCCCTTAAAATGCTTCTGCTTCTATTACCTACAGCCCTTGCCTAATTTTTTTTCTTTCCAGTATACAGAAGTTATAAGGAATAAAATGTCAAATTATAACCAGCCAGAGCCAGCGAGGTGCTGAGAGTGCGAGGTACTGAAGTAAAGGGAGGCGACTGAAGATAAGTGTGGCATAGTTTTAACACAATCTCATAGTGGTGATAACTGTAACTGTTTAATTTCATTAGGGACTTGTTGTCTGTGTTTGTCTGGGGTACTGTGAAAAAGCAAAAAAAAAAAAAAAAAAAAGTGTGTCTAGTGATTTAGTCAGTAGTATTAGCCACACCTGTTTCTAGAAGCTTCTAGCAGCTTCTAGTAGTCCTTGTAGAACTATATAAACCAGCCAGAGCTAGCGAGGTGCTGAGAGTGCGAGGTACTGAAGTAAAGGGAGGCGACTGAAGATAAGTGTGGCATAGTTTTAACACAATCTCATAGTGGTGATAACTGTAACTGTTTAATTTCATTAGGGATTTGTTGTCTGTGTTTGTCTGGGGTACTGTGAAAAAGCAAAAAAAAAAAAAAAAAAGTGTGTCTAGTGATTTAGTCAGTAGTATTAGCCACACCTGTTTCTAGAAGCTTCTAGCAGCTTCTAGTAGTCCTTGTAGAACTATATAAACCAGCCAGAGCTAGCGAGGTGCTGAGAGTGCGAGGTACTGAAGTAAAGGGAGGCGACTGAAGATAAGTGTGGCATAGTTTTAACACAATCTCATAGTGGTGATAACTGTAGCTGTTTAAGAAGAGAAGAGTCGCCGTAAGCTGATCGATTGCTGGGACTTGCCGGGTCTCGCTGTTTGAGGACATCGCAAAACCGCGCGCCTGACGGCGCGCGACTTTCGCCTGTCATACGCTACATCAGCATTATGGAAGAGAAGAAAATCCACATGGTCACCTGCAACACATGCTACATGTTTACGGATCTGCCGCACAAGAAATTCAACTTCACCTGTCAAAAGTGCAAACTTGTTGCCCTCTTAGAGGAAAAGGTGCGGGGACTGGAAGAAAGAATAGCAACTTTGAAGCTAATTAAAGAACATGAGGACTTCTTGGACGAGGCAGAAGCAACAATTCAGGATATGGAAAGTGAGAAAAGCTTCAGAACACATACAGAGGCTGAAAAGTGGACACATGTGACCAAAAGAAGCCAGCGGATCAAGTGGTCGGCACCACCCACACAGCTTAGCAACCAATATGAAGCCCTCATGCTGGAGAACGAAAATGGCACAGCTCAGGATGATACCGTCTCTACAGGAGAAGACACAGTATCATTGTGGAGCCCCGCAAACGCTGTGTCGGTGCATTACCTTCAGGGACTCCACGTAGATGGATCTGTCTGGTCACAGGTAGGAAACCTTCTTTGTAGTCGTGACGCCACTCTCAGTATTGCGGTCAGTGGGGGACCGCCACTGCAGGTTAAGGGACGCCTGGGGCTGATGGTGAGTGCAGTTAGTTGGAATAGCCTCCTGAGAGTGAGGCAAGCCCCAGGGCCCTGTGTAGATGCGTAGAACTACAAGGCGCAGAATGACTCAACACAGGCAGGATGTCTTTCAGGGTTTTTACTCACAGTTGATGGCAGGGTGAGTGACCCGGGCGTAGCTGGGATGAACCAAGTGGGAACCAGGTGTCCTTCAGGCTGACTTGTGAGGGTGACTACTAACTCGCCTTCCTTAGCCCTTGGTGGTTTGGGGTAACCCCGACTTTGAGTCCCTATGGGGGTCACCCAGGGAAGATGCTGCAGCCTCTCTCCCCTTCGTTTGCCGTTTGCTTGTCGCCTGGACCAGGCCACTCCAGCTGCTTGCCTCCTGTGACCTATGGGCCCTAACTGTGGCTACGTGGCTGCGGCTTTTGTGGTGTTGTGGCGTGGGCTTTGAGAGCCCCACACCGGCAGGTTTAGCAAAAGAAAGCTGGATCTATCTCCGCTTCGGGATCTGCCGCCCGTTTGGGCCTGGTACTCTCTAGCAGTCTCCTTACTTCCCACTCCGTTGCTCTCTCTCTAGCTGAAGATGGATTTCGGGTAGCACTCCTAGTTGACCGTTCTCCCCCGTCGGTAGCCACTGCGCGGACGCTGTCAGACTACAGCAGCCCACGGGATCTGCTCCTCACTCGAGCTCCCTGGACTCTGCACTGCCTGGCTCACTGCCCCTCCTCTCCTGTTCTTGCCTACGCCACCTAGCAACCAGACTCTCTTACCACACCCCTTGAGAGGAGATGGAGGCTTTTGGCCCCCTCCACTATTCCAGTGAAGGTGAAGGCTTTTCCCCCTCCTGGGATCCCCAGGGGTCCTCTCATGGGTACATGTGTGAGACCTGATCACTATGCGCCTGTGTACCACACCCCGGTCAGCCTTCTGGATTACCTGTGTTGTACTGTCCCCAGCATGGGTGCAGTACTCAGTGGTGCCTGACCAGGTCAGG
Source organism: Anomaloglossus baeobatrachus (assembly GCF_048569485.1). Taxonomy (NCBI): domain Eukaryota; kingdom Metazoa; phylum Chordata; class Amphibia; order Anura; family Aromobatidae; genus Anomaloglossus; species Anomaloglossus baeobatrachus. Next base: position 174,727,080 of record NC_134357.1, on the reverse strand, counting down.
GGCGCCACATTCCCCCTTAGTTATCACCAGCACGTCCTCGGGCTGCAAGACAACATTTTAAAATGCATAAAACATTAAAACATGGTAAAAACATTTTAAGACCACCAGCTATCATACATCACCACCCTCCACCCACAAGTCCGTTAACCCACCCAAAACCCTCTCACGTTGGCCGCGCCTTCAGCCACTTCTGGCAGGATGTAGAGGCGGCTTTCATGGGCTGGTGGTTTCAGGGTATACCTGGCCTGGTGGAGTCGCGCCTTCAGCCACTTCTGGCAGGATGTAGAGGCGGCCCCCACAGTTGGTGCTGACCAGGTACCCTCTTTGTGGTGGAGAGCCAGGCCCCATAAACAGGCATGCTCTCTGGTCGCAGGTGAGCCAAGGCCCTATATACGGACGGGCTCCTCCTGGTTGCAGACGAGCCAAGCCCCTAAACAGGCTGACTCTGGTAGTGGTGCCTCTGGTGTAACTATTTACACTGCGAGAGTTTGTGGCTATAGCCAGTTCATAGCCTTAAGGTTTATGGTTTTCTCACACAAGTTTATGTGGGCACATACTTAAACGTAAACGTTGCAAAACTTCAAACTTTTCAAAACTTTAACTTGCTGCATGCTTTCTTCTTGCTTTATGTGAACTTTGCTCCTGTTTCCTCCTTACCAGGGCTTGGGCCTGTAGGGCTGGGGCATCTGTTACTTCCTGTGCTTTTATCGTCTGTTTCTTGATCCTTTCTTTCCTCTTCTTCAGTGTCTCTGTCTTCATCTTCTGTTGTGACTGCAGGGCTTCTGCAAGGACTTCTAGGACATGGTGCAACATCTAGGGCATACCAGCCTCTTTCTCCCTGATGCATAGTGAACTCCACTGAGTCTCCTATCTTCAAATTTCTTCCAGGGTGTCCTCTGGGCAAATGGGCTCTCACATCCCTTCGATTGACGAAAATCCCTTCCTTCACACCAGGTGATACTATAAAGCCGTATCCTGATTTGAGGCTGAAATCTTCGACAATTCCTCGACGCAGGGGTCCTCTGATCTGGGGTTTGAACCTTCTCAGGAACCGTTTCTCCTCTAGGTCTCTGGCGGTGACTTCGTCTTTCTGCTCAGGAGATTGTGATGTTGGAGGATACTTTGTACTACCGCCTCGGCGCCGTGTCTTGCGGGCTGGATTCTGCGAAGTACAGCTTACAAGCTCCCAGGTGGGGCGGTTGGGCAGGTCTTCTTCAACAGGAGGTGTCAGGTCTTCCTCGTCCCAGCGGGAATATGGCAGCATCTCCGGCTCTGGGACTAGCACTGCTGCTGGCTCCGGGGGCAACTCCTCAGCTTCTTGCCCTCCTCTCCCCCTTAGTTCTTCGCTGCACTCTGGTCGTGGCAGCGCTGGGGATGAGTGTTCCTCAGCTGGCCCAGGCGGTGGACTCTTCGGCGTGGTTGCCGCAGGGGTTGCCTTAGGGGTGTGCGGAGGGAGCATGTACTGGTCCACCATCTCCTGTGGGAACTTGGCCTCCAGGTCAGCCTTCAGCTGCCAGTATGCGGGGTCCTCACCTACCAGGGATTTCCTAGTAGGGACTTCCTTAGACTGGGGAGCGGTGTCTGCTCTGGCCCTGCAGGCCGGGATAAATGGTGATGTAGTCTTTTCTTGGCGGGCCGCGCAGGGCATCGCTGCGGCGGCCTGGTCTTGGCGGGCCGCGCCTGGCATGGCGGCGGCCTGGTCTGTGCGGGCCGAGCCTGGCGTGGCGGCGGCCTGGATCTGCGTCGCTGTTGCGGCCAGTTCTTGGCGGGCCGGACTGGGCATTGCAGCCGCGGTCTGAATTGGCGTCGCATCCTCAATGGGGTCCGTGCAGGTGGAGCTGGGCGTCGCTGCAGTGATCGGGGCTTGACGGGCCGCACCTGGCGGGGCTGCGGCCTGGTTCAGCATCTCACTTGCGGCTCGGACGAGCGTCGCTGCTGCGGTGGGGTCTTGGCGGACTGGGCTCAGCAGGGTGGCAGCCTGGGTCAGCGTCACACCTGCGGCACGGATGAGTATCGCCGTGGCAGTCGGACCTTTGCGGGCCAGGCGGGGTGTCGCTGCGGCGGCCTGGATTTGGCGGGCCGCACCTAGCGTGGCTGCGGCCTCGCTCAGCGTCGCCGCGCCAGGCGCCTCTTCTGGGACCGCGGTCGTAGCAGCAGGGGTCGGAGCACTTGCGCTGGCCGGGGCAACTCTGGACTCACCCATCGGTGGCACCATCGGGATCTGAGTCGTCGCCGCTCGATCTGGCATGCGTCGCGCGGCTCCCTCCTCGTAGGTCCGAACCGCCGCAGCCATCTCCAGAAGCTCCGTGCGTCCCTCACTGAGCTGTCGCATAATCCTGGCCTCCAGCTGATCGCAGAAGATAGCAAGCTCCCGGCACCACCAGGCAGCAGAGCCTGGTTCTGGGTATCCACGTCCGGACTCCATTTCTTCTCTCTGCAGCAGCAGGCTTGTGGCTCCCTTTCCTTCCCGCCGTCTCTGGACGCTTCCGCTCTCTTCACAAGCGAGGTCAGAACTCTGCAGGGGATCTCTGGGTAGCCACACCTCTTCGTGGGCGGTAACTTCTTCCAGCGCGGGCTGCTGTTGTTTTTCAGCGCGCTTTTAATGGTGGCAATATGGCGGCGCTTCCAATTTTTCAAGCGGACCGCCCAGGCACATGGTCACCTGTCTCAACAGGTCTAGTCCTTATCCTGTTCGTGACGCCAGATGTGGAGCCCCGCAAACGCTGTGTCGGTGCATTACCTTCAGGGACTCCACGTAGATGGATCTGTCTGGTCACAGGTAGGAAACCTTCTTTGTAGTCATGACGCCACTCTCAGTATTGCGGTCAGTGGGGGACCGCCACTGCAGGTTAAGGGACGCCTGGGGCTGATGGTGAGTGCAGTTAGTTGGAATAGCCTCCTGAGAGTGAGGCAAGCCCCAGGGCCCTGTGTAGATGCGTAGAACTACAAGGCGCAGAATGACTCAACACAGGCAGGATGTCTTTCAGGGTTTTTACTCACAGTTGATGGCAGGGTGAGTGACCCGGGCGTAGCTGGGATGAACCAAGTGGGAACCAGGTGTCCTTCAGGCTGACTTGTGAGGGTGACTACTAACTCGCCTTCCTTAGCCCTTGGTGGTTTGGGGTAACCCCGACTTTGAGTCCCTATGGGGGTCACCCAGGGAAGATGCTGCAGCCTCTCTCCCCTTCGTTTGCCGTTTGCTTGTCGCCTGGACCAGGCCACTCCAGCTGCTTGCCTCCTGTGACCTATGGGCCCTAACTGTGGCTACGTGGCTGCGGCTTTTGTGGTGTTGTGGCGTGGGCTTTGAGAGCCCCACACCGGCAGGTTTAGCAAAAGAAAGCTGGATCTATCTCCGCTTCGGGATCTGCCGCCCGTTTGGGTCTGGTACTCTCTAGCAGTCTCCTTACTTCCCACTCCGTTGCTCTCTCTCTAGCTGAAGATGGATTTCGGGTAGCACTCCTAGTTGACCGTTCTCCCCCGTCGGTAGCCACTGCGCGGACGCTGTCAGACTACAGCAGCCCACGGGATCTGCTCCTCACTCGAGCTCCCTGGACTCTGCACTGCCTGGCTCACTGCCCCTCCTCTCCTGTTCTTGCCTACGCCACCTAGCAACCAGACTCTCTTACCACACCCCTTGAGAGGAGATGGAGGCTTTTGGCCCCCTCCACTATTCCAGTGAAGGTGAAGGCTTTTCCCCCTCCTGGGATCCCCAGGGGTCCTCTCATGGGTACATGTGTGAGACCTGATCACTATGCGCCTGTGTACCACACCCCGGTCAGCCTTCTGGATTACCTGTGTTGTACTGTCCCCAGCATGGGTGCAGTACTCAGTGGTGCCTGACCAGGTCAGGGGCGCCACATCATCAAAAGAAGTTACTTTGTCAACAAAAGCAGAAACAAAAGACACTCAAAAGCACTCAGGAGCAACAAGCAGTGCGTCCAGAACGAAAAGAAGAGTGGTAGTTATGGGCGACTCACTACTAAGAGGCACGGAGGCAACTATCTGCAGGCCGGACATAACCGCACGAGAAGTATGCTGCCTCCCTGGAGCAAAAATCAAGGATGTGGCCAACAGGATACCAACTATCCTCGGATCCAAGGACGAATACCCGTTCCTATTGATACATGTAGGAACAAACGACACGGCAAGAAATGATCTGCCAACTATTTGTGAAGACTTTGAAATTCTGGGGAAGAAAATAAAGGAACGGAACGTACAGGTTGTTTTCTCATCAATCCTCCCAGTCGATGGCCATGGTGTCAGAAGATGGAATAGGATACTAGATTTGAACAACTGGCTACGACGGTGGTGCAGGCAGCAAGGATTTGGATTCTTAGACCATGGAGTGAATTACCTCTACGATGGACTTCTCGCAAGAGACGGGATACACCTCACAAAACCTGGGAAACACACGTTCGCCAGAAGGCTTGCCACACTCATCAGGAGGGCTTTAAACTAGAAGAAGAGGGGATGGGAGAAAAAACAGCAGACAAGAACATGCAGCAGAAGGACAAACTAATCAAGGATACTTGATGCCGTAAAGAGGACCCAAGACAGGGTACTAAGAAGGAAGCTGAGAAAAGGGGAGCAAAACTTCTTTCCTGCATGCTGACCAATGCAAGAAGCCTGACCAATAAGATGGAGGAACTGGAGCTGGTAATGTATGAGGAGAAATACGACATAGTAGGAATAACTGAGACATGGTTAGATGATAGTTATGACTGGGCGGCTAACCTGCAAGGATATGAATTGTTTAGGAGGGATCGTAAAAAAAGGAAAGGGGGTGGAGTCTGTCTATATATAAAGTCCAGTTTAAAGCCCAGACTAAGAGAAGACATTCAAGAGGGAAATGAAGAGGTGGAGATACAAGGAGGGAAAACTAATAAAATCCTCATAGGGGTTTGTTATAAGCCACCAAATATAACAGAAACCACTGAAAATGTATTATTGAAACAAATAGACAAAGCAGCAAATCACAATGAGGTGATTATTATGGGGGACTTCAATTACCCCGATATAGACTGGGAAACTGAAACCTGTGTATCTCAGAAAGGAAACCGGTTTCTGTCAGTAACTAAGGATAATTATCTGTCCCAACTTGTGCCGGGCCCAACTAGAGGGGCAGCCCTTCTGGACTTAATTTTAAGCAACAGGCCAGATAGAATAACAGACGTACGAGTGGATGGGCACCTAGGGAATAGTGACCACAATATAATACAATTCCACTTGTCCTTTAGTAAGGTGCCTTGGAGGGGGGTTACAAAAACGCTGAATTTCAGGAAAGCAAAGTTTGATCAACTTAGAGAAGACCTTCGCCAAATTGATTGGGACAATGTCCTCAAAAATGGGAGCACAGAAAATAAGTGGGAAATTTTTAAATCGGTATTAAACACCCACTGCGAGCTAGCCATACCATACAGAAATAAAAGGGCTAGGAACAGGAGAAAACCAATGTGGCTTAATAAGGATGTAAAAGGGGCAATGAATAATAAGAAAAAGGCATTTAAAAAGCTAAAACAAGAAGGCAGCGAGGAAGCATTAAAAATATATAGAGAAAAAAATAAAATGTGTAAAAAACAAATATATTTAGCAAAAGTAGAAACTGAGAGACTCATTGCTAAGGAAAGCAAAACAAATCCCAAACTATTCTTTAATTATATAAACAGAAAAAAGATTAAAATTGATGGTGTTGGCCCTTTAAAGAATAATGAGGGTAAAATCATAGAAAGCGATGTGGGAAAAGCAAATGTTTTAAATACTTTTTTCTCAACTGTGTTCACACAGGAAAAGCATATGCCAGGGGAAATGCAGAGTGATCATGTAAATGCCCCATTAAGTATGACCTGCCTAACCCAGGAAGAAGTGCAGAACCGACTTAGTAACATTAAAATTGACAAATCACCAGGCCCTGATGGCATTCACCCTCGGGTATTAAGGGAGTTAAGTAATGTGATAGACAGGCCTCTATTCCTTTTATTTAAAGACTCTATAGAAACTGGGTCTGTTCCACTGGATTGGCGGCTAGCAAATGTGGTACCAATATTCAAAAAAGGGTGCAAAAGGGAACCTGGAAACTATAGGCCGGTAAGCTTAACATCTGTTGTGGGTAAAATGTTTGAAGGGTTTTTAAGGGATACTATTATGGAATGTCTCAATGTTAATAACTGTTTAACTCCATATCAACATGGATTTATGAAGGATCGCTCCTGTCAAACTAACCTGATCAGCTTCTATGAGGATGTAAGCTCTCACATGGACCGAGGAGAATCATTGGATGTCATTTATCTCGACTTCGGTAAAGCATTTGACACTGTCCCACATAAAAGACTGCTAAGTAAAATGAGAAAGCTTGGGCTCGGGGAAAATGTGTGTAGATGGGTAGGTAGCTGGCTTAGTGGTAGAAAACAAAGAGTGGTTATTAATGGTGCATACTCAGATTGGGCCAGGGTTACTAGTGGGGTGCCACAGGGGTCTGTATTGGGCCCCCTACTATTTAATATATTTATTAATGATCTGGTGGATGGTTTACAGAGTAAAATATCAGTATTTGCAGATGATACAAAACTATGTAAGGTAGTTAACACAAAGGAGGACAGTTTGCAACTACAGATGGACTTGAGTAAATTGGAGAATTGGGCTGAAAAATGGCAAATGAGGTTTAACACAGATAAGTGTAAGGTTATGCACATGGGAAGGAGAAACAGATGCTACGATTACTTACTAAATGGGAAACTGCTGGGGAAATCAGACATGGAAAAAGACTTAGGCATCTTAGTGAATAAGAATCTAAATTGGAGTGCCCAGTGTCAGGCAGCAGCCACCAAAGCAAATAGGGTGATGGGATGCATTAGAAGAGGTCTGGGGGCACGAGATGAAAACATCATTCTCCCTCTGTACAAATCACTAGTCAGACCACACTTGGAGTATTGTGTGCAATTTTGGGCGCCGGTGCTGAAGAAAGACATTACTGAACTTGAAAGGGTTCAGAGGCGGGCTACTAAAATAATAAATGGAATGGGTGCATTACAATACACGGAAAGGTTATCAAAATTAGGTCTATTTACTCTAGAAAAGAGAAGACTTAGGGGAGACCTAATAAATATGTACAAATATATCAGAGGGCCATATAGAGATCTCTCCCATGATCTGTTTGTACCAAGGACTATGACAAGAACAAGGGGGCATTCTTTTCGATTGGAGGAAAGAAAATTCCTACATCAGCATAGAAGAGGGTTCTTCACGGTAAGAGCAGTGAGGCTCTGGAACTCTCTTCCTGAGGAAGTGGTGATGGCCAACTCACTGAATGAATTTAAGAGAGGAATGGATGCATTTCTTGTTAGCAAAAGTATAGAAGGTTATAAATAGCATAATCTTACAGGTAGATAGAAGAGCGACCAAGATTATTAGAGGAATGGGTGGGCTGCAACACCAAGACAGGTTATTAAACTTGGGGTTATTTAGTTTGGAAAAACAAAGGCTTAGGGGGGATCTAATCACAATGTATAAATATATGAGGGGACAGTACAGAGACCTTTCCAAAGATCTCTTTACACCTAGGCCTGCGACTGGAACACGGGGGCATCCGCTACGTCTTGAGGAAAGAATGTTTAATCATAATCACAGATGAGGACTCTTTACTGTACGAGCAGTGAGACTATGGAGCTCTCTGCCGTATGATGTTGTATTGAGGGATTCACAAGTAAAATTTAAGCAGAGCCTGATCGCATTAATTGAAAAATATAATATTACCAGTTATGTATATTGGATTTTATGACAGGGTGTTGATCCAGGGAACTAGTCTGATTGCCGTATGTGGAGTCAGGAAGGAATTTTTTTCCCCATTGGAGCTTATTTGACACATTGGGGTTTTTTTGCCTTCCTCTGGATCAACATGTTAGGCTACGGGTTGAACTAGATGGACTTAGAGTCTCCCTTCAACCTTAAAAACTATGAAACTATGAAACTATGAAACTTTAACAAATTTTAAAAATTGTTTGGATATATAAAGGTGTATGGTTCCCATATACAGGTAATATTTACAGGAGCAGGAAAATAGATATTGCAATTTTCATCTAGTTCACATAAGGAGCCATAGCTTTTTCTAATATTCTGCCTATGAACTTTCCATATAGTAATGTACTGTAGTGTAAGCCTGTCCGTCTTTTCCAATGTTCCGGCTCTCAGATGTGCTATGTGTGGGCTAAGTGCTTCTCAATGAGCACTAGATGTATTCAGAATATTCTGATAAGAGCAGAGTGATGTGAGTAATATTAGAAAATCTATATTTTGTACCTCTGCTACATTTGTAATATTCAAGGGGATGTCAAGTACTTTGCATTAATGGCCTTTTTTTTAGACCTCATTCAAACATCTGTTCTATCCATGGTTTTCCCAGATAGAATCTATACCCATTGTAGTCTATGGGACTGTTCACGATTGTGCGATCGTGCAAAACTCACGGAGACATGTCTTTTTGTTTCTGACAAGAAGGATGAAATGTGACAATACAAATCTGAATCCATAAAGCACACAGAGGGCTTTAGTATACTATGTGCCATCTTTGTTTATCATTGTAAAGGATAGAAAAAGTGTTGTCCTTTATTTATACAAATGTGGAAAATGCTAACTCCAAACAGACCAAATATTAATGACAAATTGATCCAAAAAACTGATGAAACACCATCTATTTTTTTGCCAATGCCTACATGAAAAACACTGATATCTGAGTGAGGGCTTTGAAAAGAGGTTAGAGGGGCTGTCCTGTATGGTGAGGGCCTGTGCTGAGTATAGATCATCAATGTCAAATCGGTGAGGGTGCGAATCGCTTTTTTTTTTTTTTTTACATTGTTCTACAAATAATACATATATGCCAAATCTATCTATAAATTTACAATTAATATAAGTCTCTTTTTCAATGCATGGTTAATTATTGGATCTGGATGATAATAATTGTATATTAAAAATGTTTCTGCAATGAATGTTAAATAATTGATGTATCATCATTTGTAAAGGTGACTGGTGGGGCGATATAAGCATTTCCCACCATTTGTCGGGATATACCGCTGGCTGGTCCACTAGACTGCATTTTTTATTGTACTTTATACCCTTAGGGTATTTTATATTTTTCTGAACACCCCCCCCCTCACTTCACGTTTTCAATGTATTGATATTCAATAAAAGTTTAACAAAAAATTTCAGGAGTATTTTTTCTGTGATTTATGGTTTTGAATATCCTATTAAATCGATGGCTGGATCATATATGACAAGCTTTTCTCCACCCCCATTCACCTTTTGTGCCTCCCCTATTCCCTCATAGACTGTAAGCTTATGAGCAGGGCCCTCACTCCTCCTGGTATCTTAATTTTGTTATTTTGTATTCTCATATTGTCTGTACATGTCCCCTCTGAATTGTAAAGTGTGACGGAATATAATGGCGCTTTAGAAATAAAACGTATTATTATTATTATTATTATTTTTATTATAGGCAGTGCATTATACTATATGGAGCACTATGGCCTGTGCATTATACTATATGGAGCACTATGGCCTGTGCATTATACTATATAGAGTACAATAGGAAGTGCAATATGCTATATGAAGGACTATGGTCTGTACGTTACACTGTGTGCAGAATTATTAGGCAAAAGAGTATTTTGATCACATGATAATTTTATACATGTTGTCCTACTCCAAGCTGCATAGGCTTGAGAGCCAACTACCAATTAAGTAAATCAGGTGATGTGCATCTCTGTAATGAGGAGGGGTGTGGTGTAATGACATCAACACCCTATATAAGGTGTGCTTAATTATTAGGCAACTTCCTTTACTTTGGCAAAATGGGTCAGAAGAGAGAATTGACAGCCTCTGACAAGTCCAAAATTGTGAGATGTCCTGCAGAGGGATGCAGCAGTCTTGAAATTGCCAAACTTTTGAAGCGTGATCACCGAATAATCAAGTGTTTCATGGCAAATAGCCAACAGGGTCGCAAGAAGCGTGTTGGGCAAAAAAGGCGCAAAAAAACTGCCCATGAATTGAGGAAAATCAAGCGTGAAGCTGCCAAGATGCCATTTGCCACCAGTTTGGATATATTTCAGAGCTGCAACATTACTGGAGTATCAAAAAGCACAAGGTGTGCAATACTCAGGGCATGGCCAACTTGCCTATGGCCAACTTGCCTAACAATTCTGCACACAGTGTATATATGGAGGTGCATTATGCTATATGGAGAACTATGAACTGTGCATTATATTATACTACATGAAGGACTTGGGGTTGTGGATTATGCTATATGGAGGACTGTAGGCTGTGAATTATTTTACATGGAGGACTATAGGAAGTGCATTATATTATATGAAGGACTGTGGGGTTTGTATTGTTTTTGGATGTGCAGAATACTATATGGAGGACTATGAACTGTGCATGCATTATACTACATGCATAATACTTCATGCATTATACTACATGAAGGATTTAGAGATTTGCGGTATACTATATTGGAGATTATAGGCCATGCATTATACTATTTGTGAGGACCATAAGAACTGAATTATACGATATGGACGACTAGGGGCTGTGCATTATACAATATAGAGGACTATGAGGATGCATTATACTATATGGAGGACTTTGTGGTGTATTATATATGGAGTACTATGGGCGGTGTATTTTACTATATGGAGGACCATTGGGGTGCAATATTGTACTTGCAGAACAATGGGGTTTTAATTCTACTATATGGAGGATGATGGGGTGTTGATTATACTATATGGAGGATTAGGGGTACATTATATTATATGGATATGGAGGACTAATGTGTGGTGCATTATACAGTCATATGAAAAAGTTTGGGCACCCCTAATAATGTTAACCTTTTTTCTTTATAACAATTTGGATTTTTGCAACAGCTATTTCAGTTTCATATATCTAATAACTGATGGACTGAGTAATATTTCTGGATTGAAATGAGGTTTATTGTACTAACAGAAAACGTGCAATCTGCATTTAAATAAAATTTGACCGGTGAAAAGTATGGGCACCCTTATCAATTTCTGGATTTGAACACTCCTAACTACTTTTTACTGACTTACTAAAGCACTAAATTGGTTTTGTAACCTCATTGAGCTTTGAATTTCATAGGCAGGTGTATCCAATCATAAGAAAAGGTATTTAAGGTGGCCACTTGCAAGTTGTTCTCCTATTTGAATCTCCTATGAAGAGTGGCATCATGGGCTCCTCAAAACAACTCTAAAATGATCTGAAAACAAAGATTATCAACATAGTTGTTCAGGGAAAGGATACAAAAAGTTGTCTCAGAGATTTAAACTGTCAGTTTCCACTGTGAGGAACATAGTAAGGAAATGGAAGAACACAGGTACAGTTCTTGTTAAGCCCAGAAGTGGTAGGCCAAAAAATATCAGAAAGGCAGAGAAGAAGAATGGTGAGAACAGTCAAGGACAATCCACAGACCACCTCCAAACACCTGCAGCATCATCTTGCTGCAGATGGTGTCAATGTGCATTGGTCATCAATACAGCGCACTTTGCACAAGGAGAAGCTGTATGGGAGAGTGATGCGAAAGAAGCCATTTCTGCAAGCACGCCACAAACAGAGTCGCCTGAGGTATGCAAAAGCACATTTGAACAAGCCAGTTACATTTTGGAAGAAGGTCCTGTGGACTCATGAAACAAAGATTGAGTTGTTTGGTCATACAAAAAGGCGTTATGCATGGAGGCAAAAAACACGGCATTCCAAGAAAAGCACTTACTACCCACAGTAAAATTTGGTGGAGGTTCCATCATGCTTTGGGGCTGTGTGGCCAATGCCGGCACCGTGAATCTTGTTAAAGTTGAGGGTCACATGGATTCAACTCAGTATCAGCAGATTCTTGACAATGATGTGCAAGAATCAGTGACGAAGTTGAGGTTACACAGGGGATGGATATTTCAGCAAGACAATGATCCAAAACACCGCTCCAAATCTACTCAAGCATTCATGCAGAGGAACAATTACAATGTTCTGGAATGGCCACCCCAGTCCCCAGACCTGAATATCATTGAACATCTGTGGGATGATTTCAAGCGGCTGTCCATGCTCGGCGACCATCAAACTTAACTGAACTGGAATTCTTTTGTAAACAGGAATGGTCAAATATACCTTCATCCAGGATCCAGGAGCTCATTAAATGCTACAGGAAGCCACTAGAGGCTGTGATTTTTGCAAAAGGAGGATCTAGAAAATTTTAATGTCACTTTTATGTTGAGGTGCCCATACTTTTGCACCTGTCAAATTTTGTTTAAATGCAGATTGCACATTTTCTGTTAGTACAATAAACCTCATTTCAATCCAGAAATATTACTCAGTCCATCAGTTATTAGATATATGAAACTGAAATAGCAGTTGCAAAAACCCAAATTGTTATAAAGAAAAACATTAATAGGGGTGCCCAAACTTTTTCATATGACTGTATATGGAGGACTATAAAGGGTCTATTATATTATATGGAGAGCTATGGGATGAATTATACTATATACAAAACTATAGGTGGTACAATATACTGTATGGAGTACTAAAGAGGGTGCGTTAGATTATATCGGGGATTATGGGGAATGCATTATACTAGTTGTTGAACTATGCAAAGAAGAGGGGAGCCAGCACTGCTCATGAATGGCATGCAACAATGAAAAAATAAAAAGTGTAAAATTCACAAATTCATTCCTACTGTAACAATTCAATGAGATTTTTTGCAAATTATTGATCAATGATTTGAGCCCCCCTGCCCCGTCACGGCAAATCTCTATAGGGGGGTCCCTACACTATGTTATAAATTAATATCGTACCATAAGGTCTCATATAATAACTTGAACAGGACCATATAAGAACACCACTTACCCGGGGAATGTCAGAACCGCTCCCATGCTGCAAGGACTGACAACTGCGAATAAAGGCAGCCCAGGTGCCAGTGTGTGTGGCAGAACCACACACACCAGCACAATGTCAGAACTGGCCCCCACAGTACTAGACCAGCAAGCATGGATGAAGGGCGGAACAGCCTTAGGCAGGTGGTGCTTAAATAATGATGCCTATGGACCAGGGGGCGGTGGCTGTCTGTGATCAAGCACCAACATGAATTTTGATGGCAAAAGAAGGAATTTTCAAACCACACTGGGCGTGCAATAGGTCCATGTTTTCACAAACCATATATATGAGCGGTCACCAAAAGGAACCACAAAAGAGACAGAAAGACCTTCATATCGAATAGTTATCACACCTCTATCTAATTAAATACACAGAAACAATTTTTCATTTCATGATAAGGTGCAATTTTAATATTGAATGTACAAAATTTATTAAAGGGATATCATCTGGAAAAACACAGGGTACAGAATAGCGTTTGTAAAATCACATTAAAAATGGGGGAGGAGGTGTCTGAGGGGTCTGACTGAGAAAACATGATCATGTAAGAAATAATTCATTGGATGCATTGTGACTAGAGATGAGCGAACCGGTCGCGGTTCGGCTCGAGCTTGGTTTGCCGAACGGAGGTCTAGTTCGAGTTCGGTTCGGCGAACCGTTTCGGCGAACCACTCGAACCCATAGGAAACAATGGGAGGCAATCACAAACACATAAAAACACCTAGAAAACACCCTCAAAGGTGTCCAAAAGGTGACAAACAACTCACAACACAACACAAACACATGGGAAAGTGACAAGACATATACTCATGCGAAAACAAAAGAGCTGGACAAGGAAAAAGAGGAGGAGACACAGATATATGAGTATATGCAAGGGAACATCGATGCCATTACTGTACAACTTGAGCCCTGCTCATTTTAGGCTTCCAATCTGGATAAATTGCCTGAGCTCACCACGTACACCTTGGGGATCTTGTCGTGTCCCGCAGCCAGCGTTCTCTCGAAACCTGTCCTCAGTGTTGCTGGGGGTGTGCTGACAGATAAGCACACGCGTCTGTCCACTGACAATGTGGACATACTAACGTTCACCAAGATGAGGAAGTCATGGCTCTCAGAGGACTTTTCTTCCCCTGGGTCATCCAGGGGAGGCGAAAGGCACGCGTATTTTTGAGAGTTCTTCATGTAAAGTTTCATTTTGAAAAGGGGGTCAACTGATGCCAGTCAAGTGGGGTGTGTGTGGCCCAATTAGTGGAAACGAGGGAGACTGTGGTTGGAGTCCCCTCGCTGTGTTCCTAAAAGAACCAAGAGGAACAAGTCATGGCTCTCAGAGGACTTTTCTTCCCCTGGATCATCCAGGGGAGGCGAAAGGCACGCGTATTTTTGAGAGTGCTTCATGTAAAGCATCTTTTTCATTTTGAAAAGGGGGTCAACTGATGCCAGTCAAGTGGGGTGTGTGTGGCCCAATTAGTCGAAACGAGGGAGACTGTGGTTGGAGTCCCCTCGCTGTGTTTTACATGCTTTTCGAAGGGCATGACATGCCTAAGAGATTGAGTTTCAGCATCTGCAACTTGTTGGCTACAGAAAGGTTGCCTTAACACCCTTTTGACACCGACTATTTTTGAGAACTTGTGCCCATTGCAGTGCCCCAAGAGCCAATGGCCATTCGCTACTCCTTCTCCAAGAAAGGTGTGCCCGCGCTACCACAGCAGGTCACACACAACATCACCGATTCCTTGAGAAACTCTGTGTGTGACAGGGTGCATTTCACCACAGATACTTGGACCAGTAAGCATGGACAGGGGAGTTACATGTTGCTGACTGGGCACTGGGTAACTATGGTGAGAGATGGAGAAGGGTCTGCTGTACAAGTCTTTCCGTCCCCACGAGTTGTGTGTCAATCCTTCCTCTATATGTACAAGTTCCTCCACTGCTTCTGCCTCCTCAACCTCATGTGGGTCCTCCACCTCGGCCCAAACCCTGTGTGGTCAGGCCACCCTTCCTTGTAACTGCGCCCAAGGAATCCCACACACCTCCTTACTATGTTGGCAGCACAGCTCAACAGCATGATGCGGTCAACTCTTTACTTAGAAATGTCTGGAAAATGTGAGTCACACCGCTGAGGAGTTGTGGACGGTAAGCTCTGGAGAGTGAGACCGAGTTTCATCAATGGTTGTCTCCACTCAACCAGCAGCCAGGGAAGGCCGGGTGCGACAATGATGCAAACCAGTCTGCGGCCCTTCTTCAGAGCAATGTGACACACGTGCCTTGTATGGCTCACGTGTTGAACCTGGTTGTCCAGCAATTTTTAAACCACATGGCCTTCTGCAGAGGGCACGGTGTAACGCCTGCCTGGATCAACACACTCAGACGGGCTGTAAAGGATAGGCTATATGGAAGCCACTCACCAAGCTGGACCCCCAGAACCCTGAAACACTTTAACCCCTAGACAGTGATTTGGAATTACACAGGGCCCAAGTTGATCAATACCTGTGGAAAGCTGCAGTTCCAGAGAATAGTAGTCAGGCAGGGTCAAAACATTAATTGAGGAAGAGGAACAGAATGGGATGACTCCTTTCCCATCATCAGCACTATGCACGAAAGGAACATGCTGTCACCTGGCGACCAGAGTACAAATTGATTGAGCGGACTCCTGTGGTGACTTAACAGCCGTGTGTGGCAATGATGCAAACCTGGCTGCGGGCCATCGTCAGGGCATTGTGACAAACGTGCCATGTATGGCTCACGTGCTGAATCTGCTTCTCCAGCAATTTTTAAAACACCATCCCGGCCTACATGGCCTTGTGCAGCGGGCACGCTCGCTATGTGCTCACTTCCATCGTTTGCACCCAGCAGCTCAACAACTTTTATCGCTCCAGAAGTCTTTTGGTCTGGCGGGTCAACGCCTGAAATGCGATGTGCCGACACGCCGGAATTTGAATCTGCACATGTTGCAGCATCTGTGGCAGCACCGCAGAGCCCTGCTGAAATACGTTATGACGTATACCCTGGGCTAACTTGATCCAGAGGTAGTGCAGATCACGCTGCTGGAGTGGTGTCAGATCAAGGACCTATGCACCCTTCTACACAGTTTACAAATGTTGACGAAGATGTTTATCACTGGCGATGCCTTTCTCAGCGTGACAATTCTGGTCATCTACATGATGGAGCACACTGTAAGCCTTATTTGGAGTCAGGTGTTGGGACAAGAGGAAGGGGAGGAAGTACAAGAGGAGTCATACGCGGAAGGGATAACAAAATCTACAAGGTCCAGACGGTCAGTGGCACCTAGGCGGCAGTCATGGGACGGTGGGGGAGAGGGATTAACAAGGCTGCATAGAATCAGCAAAACTGTTGAGGAAGGTACAGAAGCCCATGAAGAAATGGAGGATGAACTGGCGATGGGCATGGAAGATTCAACAGATGAGTGAGAGCTTGCTCACATTTCGGTTGTGCGAGGTTGGGGAGAGAGATCAGAGGAAAGAGGCACGATTTTCACCTCTCCGCCACCAACACAGCAAGGACTTGGTCCTCCTGGATGCACAATACACATGAGCGCCTTCTTGCTGGACTACCTACAAAATGACCTTCGGATTGTATGAATTCAAAGTAATGCTGACTAGTGGGTTGCCACACTGTTCGATCCCCGGTACAACACAAAATTTTGCAAAATAATTCCGGCCATAGAAAGGGACGCACGTATGCAGGAGTATCAGCAGAAGGTGGTACGCAATCTTAGATTTGCTTTTCCACTAAACACCTGTGCTGCACAGAGTGAATCTCAATGCTTTGTCATGGATAGGAGGAAATGGTCTTTTTCTTGTCCAGATCTGAGGGACCAAGGGCTGGCTGCTGTGCTGAGACAGCGTTGAGTACGGTGTCCCCGCAGAGTTGCACTTTTGGTCATATACAAAATGAGTTGAAAAAGGACAGATGCTGGTGGAAAGGGGTACAGGTGTGTTGGAAAGGGGAAAAAGTTTGTGTCCGTGGGTTTGGTGATTAAATAACAGTAACATTTGCTGAAGAAACAACATCTGTTATGGTGGGAATGGCAGATTTGGATAAGGTGGTATATACTATGTTAACGCTAAAAATTTTAAGAAGAAAAGAAAGAGAAAGGTATATATCCCCATCACCAGTCGGTGTCCGCCATGCTCCCAGATGGAAAAGGAGAGGCTGGCAACTGGAAGATTAGGTGGAGGATACAGAGCTGAGTGGCTATGAAACTAATAGTAGCCTGAACCGAGTTAGACGACACTCGGATCTGGAGACTGGGAGCCCTGTTAGCGTCACAGGGTCCACACACCCACCCAGCCCAGGAACTCCCTGTTAACATCACAGGGGCCATTCAGTACGCTGACCGTGTGCATTGGGGCCACACCTGTGGACAGCAGGCGCAATAGCAGCAGCAGGCCTGTTAATGCCACTGGGCTGCACAAGCAGGACTTTTAGGACAGGAGCTGGTCTTAACCGTTCTGCGTTACCAACTGTGGTGGCAGCCTGCATCGATGCCCTATCCCTGCCTACCCCTGGCCTAAAGCTGCAATGGGTTCAACACATGGAGGTGTACTCTTTCAGAGCATAATAGAAGACTTCGCACCTCCTTGTTGGGTTCAGCCCCTTTTATAACCTGGGTCCACCCCAAACCAGGGTGGACCACAATGCACCTCCTGGAGACAAAAGCAGAGTGACACGTCATGAGTTGCATAACTAGCATCCTATTCTGAACCGCCACTTCAATAATGACCTCATGGCTGCCACAACACAAACACCTCACCAGTCATCGTCTGACCAACAATAATGAGGTGACAAGTCATAGGGACGGGCCTCTGCAAGCCAGTTGGGAGTGGCCTGGCCACATTGTCAGGATACCTGATGCCTTGTGGTCTATATTGGCCCCCCACATCAGGGACAGGGCAAAAGAGTTCATTACTGGACCTAGCCTCTGATGCAGTAAGTGCCTGAGCATGCTCAGTAGCATGAAATACAGTCTCTGAAAAAAGACTATCCGCTTCAGCATGCTGTCTAGGCACAACACAGGACTTAGACCCGGCACGGAGTGCAAGTACCTGTGCAAAGAGGCTTTTCACACTAAGTGTGAAGCCCCACAGGTGTTGTGTCAGTGCATTACCTTCAGGGACTCCACATGGAGGAACAGTCTGATCACAGGTAGGTTGCTTCTTTATATGTAGTTTCGTGATGCCACTCTCAGTATGGCGGTCAGTGGGGACCGCCACTGCAGTGTAAGGGGACACCTGGGGCTGATGTTGGGTGCAGTTAGTTGTAGTGGCCTCCCAAGAGTGAGGCAAGCCCTAGGGCCCTGTGTAAGTGTGTGGAACCACAGGTCGCAGAATGACTCAGGCACAGTCCAAATGAGCATGTGCTGTAGCCCGAAATGAAGTCTTAGCCTCAGGAATTTCACAGTCAGGCTGAGCATACTCAGTAGGCTAAACACTGGAGTTAGGCTGAGGCTGGGGTAAATCGGCACACGCATGCGCACTAGCCGCCTCTCCACACTTAGACGGGGGGAAAAAGCAGCCAGCTGGACAACCTGAGGCACAGCCCTAAATGGCAGCTGACGCCTGGGCGCAACTGGAACTGCATCAGGTTGCTTGCGTTTACGGTGGCACCGATTCGTAACAACAAATAGCCAAAATAACAGGTGTACTTCTTCCCATGGATAATCAGATATGATCCTTTTTTCATGGACATGACCATCGCTAACAAATGTAGATGAGGCACCAAAACAGCAGCTGCTTCAATGGATCTCAAGTGCGCAATAAAGTGGTCTCTCCTCCACCTCAAGTTCAATATCACAAATACTCCATTCCACTGTGGTGTCAACCCAATCGCACTTGCTTCCTAACAGATCTCAAGTTTCCATCAGCCCTGCTGAGTATGGGGTAACAGAGATGGTTGAGTTTGCAGAGCTGTTCAGTCACACTATAGTCTGTGAATCAGAGGTCTGCTACAAAGCTGCAGTGAGTACAGACAAAGAAGTTATTATTATTATTATTATTATTTATAGACCACCATTGATTCCATGGTGCTGTACATGACAAGGGGGTTACATATAGAATACATATACAAGTAACAATAGACAGACTGGTACAGAGGGCAGAGGACCCAGAGGACTTGCGCGATTACATTGTAAAGTATTTTGGGGAGGAGACAGTAGGTGGGGTGTAGGTTGGGCAGAAGCTCTGCACGGTGGTGGTGTCATTTAATGGTTATAGTCATTTATGAACAGATGAGTTTTCAGGTTCCTTTTGAAGCTTGCGGGTGTAGCAGATAATCTGACGTGTTGAGGCAGCGAGTTACAGGAGACAGGGGAAATTATCTGCACAGATGGCCAGAAGGTTTGTGAGTTGGATCCAGGCCCTGATGAAGAAGGTGCTGAGCATAATGTACACCTTCATTTCCAAACCGTACATCATCTTGGAGGAGACAATGGGTAACATGATGAGGAGACTCAGATACCTGATTGTAACGTCAACTTTGCTATTCGGTCAGGGCAGGAAGAGATTGTCACGGAGGATTCAGGACGAGGGGAATGAAAACACACAGGGTGATGATGAGGTTGGAGACACCACTTACTGTCAAACCAAAGTGAGCCAATCGATGACGTCAGCAGAGGAGGTGGAGGAGGATGCTACTGACGACGAGTTTACTTGTGTCTTCTTGGACAAAGACAAAGTACTGGAAGCACGTCAACAACAGATTCCTCGGCCACAACTCTGCCTATGAGCATAAGTCATGTTGGTTATGCAGTTCGCATGGGCTGTAAGCCTTGCCTAGCCTGGGAATTTTTTGGACATAGCAAAGGATCACCCAAGTCATGTAATCCGTAACAATCTATAAGTAGAATGCAAAAAATCTCAACTTTGAGTACTTCCACCATGAAGTGTCACATGGATATGAATTGATAGCGTGAGGATGTATTGCTCAGCTTTAGCCACTGTCAATGCAACATGCTTATTTGCTGTTCATTGCACGCATTGTTGCAGACTACACACAAGGGGCTGCTGTTTTTTTGGAGCTGCTTTTGTCTGTTTGGTCACTATAGCAATAGTAAAACGATCTTCGGGTGTGGACTTGGAGATGCTGTCTATGAACAGAATGAAAAGATAAAGGTGTGTGTTACAGCAAGGAGCAACCGCGGAAACACTTCGTTCAATTGTGAGGGAAGTCATTTTGGACTTTGGTGAGGAGTAACGTAGCGCCAGTGAGCAGCATCCTGTGCCACAGACCAACATTCTTCCGGTGCTGTCTATACTGTTTACCATGATAGGAGCGTAAAGTCTGTATTTATGGAAACTGGACACCACAGTACCCGGGTACGGTAGGCTGTGCCCAGACAGTAATGCGTGCACGCAACACTTTGTTTTATTATCAAAACACATATCTGTTCTGGGTAGGATGACTATATAGACAATCAGACTTGCTGCCTCTGCACTGTCAAATTGTCACGTACAGTTTAAATCATAGAGGGACAGCGACACATGTTTGCATTGACTGTTGATTTTCAAGATTTCCATTACTGTGTTGCAGAACTGTGTGGTTTGCATTCACACTCTTATCATCTGCCTTATCTGTGAGGCTTCAGCTAACAAGGGTATTCAGGGTGGGTGATGTGTTTTGTCTATGTTTAGGTACATAACTGGGAAGCTCTTGTGATGTGCCACTAGTAAGTCGTGTTCGCACACACACACACACAAACACACAATTACTGCTGCTACGCAGAGGGATTAGCAAGTAGTAGGCAACTGAATAGATTGTTCTATTATTTCAATTTTATGCATGGTTCTTATTGTTTGTTTTGGGAAAGTTAAACAATCATTTATGCACCCAACTGCATACAGTGCTTTTCATGTTGCGTGGTTTTGCTGCATACTGGGGAGCCCACCAAATACAAGACTTAAAATTAAGCATAAGTCGAAATGGGAATTTCACTGTGCTACAATGCGGCCTAGCGGGGCGGTGCAACCACCGCCTGCCCCATCAAGTGCATCTGCATGCTCTTCATCCTCTGTGACTGTGGGGACAGCAGTCACACATGCTTTTTCACACTGAACTTCCACCCCGTTCCCGTAAGCAGGAGTGTGATTGGCAGGTTGTCACTTGTTTGTAAGTGAAAACAGATGGTATTGTTGAGCTGTCAGACATCGAGAGAACCACCATTGGATGAAGGAAACATTATATCCACGCTTGCACCTTCGTCAAAGATTGGCTGGACTACCTGCAGTTAATAATTGCGTTCCACAAAAGGAGTGTAGAATGCCCATGTGTTGCACCTTGCTTGGCAGCAAAGGAACACTAACTTTGTATTCCAAACAATTTTAGGATGGCAAAAAAAGAGTCAGCTCTTTGGGCAAATTAAATAGCGTGGCAAAAGTGGGCAGGTGGGTACAGTGGCCGTGTGATGAAATGCAGCAAGGAATTCCATGAGTTTGCTATAAAATTTGCGTAGCAAAATGAGCAGGAGGGTGTAATTCAGAGGTGCTGGAAATTGCTTTGCACCAGTGGGGCACAAATGGAGTACAACAGCCACTTTTTGGATGCCACTAAGTTTCAGCATTTTTTGCTATTATTATAGCTTATTAAAAAATGAGCTTGAGGGTGTAATGCAGAGGTGCTGGAAATAGCTTTGCACCTGTGGGCCAATAATGAAGTCCAACAGCCACTTTTAGGATGCCACTAAGTTTCCTCAGTGTTTGCTATTATAATGGCTTAGTAAAACTAAGCAGGAGGGTGTAATGCAGAGGTGATGGAAATAGCTTTGCACCAGTGGGGCACAAATGGAGTACAACAGCCACTTTTTGGATGCCACTAAGTGGCAGGATTTTTTGCTATTATTATAGCTTATTAAAAATGAGAAGGAGGGTGTAATGCAGAGGTGCTGGAAATAGCGTCGAAGCGGTAGCGAAACGTGTCGAGGTGCAGGGTGGTGTGTATGTATTGGGTCTCTTCAGACTATGTGGTAGGTTATCATACCTGTCAGTATAGTTTATGGTCTCCCACCCTTGATTTCTGGTGTTACCACCTTGTATGCATACGCTGACTTATGGAACTCTCCATGTCAGCATGGTATTACCAATTTCATTCTGGTACTCTCAGCACCTATATAAAAGTGATTGTTGAATTGCTGTACATATCATGCTAAGTGTGTTTTAATGTTTGACATTTTTTTCACACTGTATACAGTCAGGATTCATGTGACTCCATGTGCACTTTGTCGTCTGTAGTATTCACATATGAATGACTGTTTGGTCGCTTTATATATTGGGTGAAATATGCTGCAATATTAATATTTTAGCATTCTACAACACAATCAGGATTTATGTGATTCCATGAGTATGTGTAACAATGTGTGGGACCCCTCATATTTTGTGTAACCTGGCTGTCTGATCCATTGTTTTGGTCACAATGCATCCAATGAATTATTTCTTACATGATCATGTTTTCTGAGTCAGACCACCCCCCCGTTTTTAATGTGATTTTACAAACACTATTCTTTACCCTGTGTTTTTCCGGATGATATCCCTTTAATAAATTTTGCACATTCATTAATAAAATTGCACCTTATCATGAAATGAAATTTTTTTCTGTGTATTTAATTAGATAGAGGTGTGATAACTATTCGATATGAAGGTCTTTCTGTCTCTTTTATTTTTTTTTTCTTGTAGGGGGGCAATTAGAACTTCTGCTATGGGGCCCCATGATTTCTATATACACCCCTGATTGTGTCCTCAAATTTCTCCCCTCACTACCCATACTGTGTCTTAAAATCCCCCCATCTTCCTCTCCATACAAAGTCTTCAAATTCCTCAAATTCCTCATCCCTCTTTCCCCATACTGTATCTTCAAATTTCTTTCACCCTTTAGCTAATTACAAAAAATATTAGGAGTCTAAAGGCCCCGTCACACTAAGCAACATCGCTAGCAACATCGCTGCTAACGAACAACTTTTGTGACGTTGCTAGCGATGTTGCTGTGTGTGACATCCAGCAACAACCCGGCCCCTGCTGTGAGGTCGTTGGTTGTTGCTGAATGTCCTGGGCCATTTTTTAGTTGTTGCTGTCCCGCTGTGAAGCACAGATCGCTGTGTGTGACAGCGAGACAGCAACAACTAAATGTGCAGGCAGCAGGAGCCGGCTTCTGCGGAGGCTGGTAACCAATGTAAACATCGGGTAACCAAGAAGCCCTGTCCTTGGTTACCCGATATTTACCTTTGTTACCAGCCTCCGCCGCTCTCACTGTCAGTGCCGGCTCCTGCTCTGTACACATTTAGCTGCAGCATACATCGGGTTAATTAACCCGATGTGTGCTGTAACTAGGAGAGCAAGGAGCCAGCGCTCAGTGTGCGCTGCTCCCTGCTCTGTGCACATTTAGCTGCAGCACACATCGGGTAATTAACCCGATGTGTGCTGTAACTAGGAGAGCAGGGAGCCAGCGCTCAGTGTGCGCTGCTCCCTGCTCTGTGCACATTTAGCTGCAGCACACATCGGGTAATTAACCCAATGTGTGCTGTACTAGGAGAGCAGGGAGCCAGCACTCAGTATGCGCTGCTCCCTGCTCTCTGCACGTGTAGCTGTGTGAGCTGGTAACCAAGGTAAATATCGGGTTGGTTTCCCGATATTTACCTTAGTTACCAAGCGCAGCATCTTCCACGCGGCGCTGGGGGCTGGTTGCTGGTGAGCTCACCAGCAACTTGTGTAGCCACGCTCCAGCGATCCCTGCCAGGTCAGGTTGCTGGTGGGATCGCTGGAGCGTCGCAGTGTGACATCTTACCAGCAACCTCCTAGCAACTTACCAGCGATCCCTATCGTTGTTGGGATCGCTGGTAAGTTGCTTAGTGTGACTGGACCTTTAAACTCAACTGGAGCACTTACCACATCAAACCTCTGCCGCCTTTGTGGCACTGAGCAGTAAAATCAACAGTGTGATGATATGACCTGATTATACTGCTGATGTTGCCCTTACCTTAAAGTGCGGGAGGTCAGAGCTTCAATTGTACTTGCACCTGAAAAATGTGAGTACAATTGGTCACTGGGAGCGGACAACTTCTTTGAGCCTATGATCAGCTTGACATCTGGTTAAGAGAATGGCAAAATAAAGGTACTGGAGAGACACTTTAGACCGCAGCATTAGGCGGTCTGACCCCCCCAATGGCTGTGCCCGGGGCAAATACTCCACCTGCACCCCCCAGATATGCCACTGATCTATGTTTAGAATAGTCTTTATTCTTCTGTACACAGTAAGTATCTGTATAATTTTCTGACAGACCAAGTTCATTTTCTAATATCTAGCTCAACATAGCTACATGAGTGTTTTTATATAATTGATGTGTTATCTGGCTTCTAGCAGAATTTTAGTGTCTTACCCTCACAATAGATCCCTGCACAGCTAGCAAGCTGAGCTTGGTGTCCTCTGCTGAGAGGTCACTGATATGAAACTGCAAATGCCATTCTGAGGATGCATGTGTCAGAAGATCCTCCTCTTCCATTTTCATCGACAGATTGACATTTGCAGTTATAACATGTATTGTGTCCAGGGGCCTAACGATCAATATATTTCCTAATATGCTAAAGCTGTAGAATGTGGACATTGTTGCTATGTAGTGGCCATTCTTACCATATAGCTATGTTTGCTATGTGGTGTGACCTGGAACTTTGTGGTCTTTCCTTTGTAACAGGGGATGTGGGGCATCTGGGTCTCGCTCCATGCTGGTGCAGTGTCACTGTGGCCGTGCAGGGCTACGTCTGACAAGTTAGGGTCCAAATAAGAGGTTTTCTGTGACTTAATAGTGATCTTTAAACATTATGGTCATAATGTTAACTAATAACTTCATTTTCAGTTTTGTACATTTTTGCCTAGCTGTAACAGGCCATAGTATCATATTTGGATATGTGATCCATGTCTTTTTTTTCTACAGCTATGGTATATTCCTAAAAATATTTACTTTTGCAGCTTTTAGTGACTGGGGTCATGAGAGGAGGAAGGGTTTGTTTTAATAAACCCCTTCCTGAGACTCCAGAAGAGCATACCCCATCTTTGTCTGGTGGCTTCTGTCTGTTATAACCAAAGATAAAGGGAGGAGAAGGTACTAAGGTGTCTTCAGCTTTTATGATAAAACTTGATAAAGCTTTTGATCCAGACATTACGAATGCAGATTAATAAACCAATACATTAATTTCTTACATTTCTTGGAGTGTTGTCTTCAATGTGGCTGTATTCACTGTAAATAATTTCACTGCATATGTTCCTTGCAGCATAGTCAATTCATGTCTGCTGTAATATAAAGCATTACATGACCATCCTATTGTTTATATGCTCCAGACCTGTCACTGAGAATCAATGACTTTCAGAAAAAAAGATTAAAAATCTGATGGTAGCCATACATTATCTTCATAGGACAGAACGGGACACAAGGAGATCACACAGGATGATGAACTGATGTATGGACTGTTGATATCCAAAGGTCTAGGCATATTGCTGTCATACTGTATCTTGTGATGATGAAAGCAACAGTGAACAACTCTGGCATTATAATTTCACTGGAGGTTCAGTTAAACTGCTAAATATTGTGTATTTGATAATAAGTCTACCATATATAGTGATGAAAAATTAAAGATAGCGCACAATTGCCTTAATTGTAAAGCATGAAGGTTGACTCTTTTACTTTTTGGTCTTACATGAAAAGAAGAATAACAATCTTGCAGTTGCCTCATAACAGCCATAACGATAGTCAATGTGACTGCTATAAGGCATTGAAGTAAAGCGGGCTTTACACGCTACAACATATCTAACGATGTGTCGGCGGGGTCACGTCGTAAGAGACGCACATCCCGCATCGTTAGTGATATTATAGTGTGTGAAACCTACGTGCGATTGCGATTGAATGAATAAACGTTGATCTCAGACACATCGTTCAAAACCTAAAAATTGAACGTCGGGATATTCAATGTTCCCGAGGCAGCACACATCGCAGTGTGTGACACCCCGTGAACTGCAGCTTACCTGCGTCCCGCGGCTCTCGCCGGCTATGCGAAAGGAAGGAGGTGGGCGGGATGTTTACGTCCTGCTCATCTCCGCCCCTCCGCTTCTATTGGCCGGCTGCCGTGTGATGTCGCTGTGACGCCGAACGTCCCTCCCACTCCAGGAAGTGGATTTTCGCCACCCACATCGAGGTCGTATGGTAGGTAAGTACGTGTGACGGCAATTAATCGTTTGTGCGACACGGTCAACAAATTGAACGTGCCGCACATACGATGGGGGCGTGTCACATCGCATACAATATCGTATACTTAATTGTAAGGTGTAAAGCAGCCTTAAGGATCCACAACTGGTGTGGTATTATTCTCTTTGCCATTTTCTAGTGAAAACCAATACAGAATTCATACAAACACTTGAAATTAAGACCAGTCCCCTCTCTGCCGAGTGTGCAACATCCAACATCAACAATGGACACCCAACTCTTCTAGGAGCATCACTTTCTTTAGAAACACAATTATGTAAGAATACTTTAAAAATATGGGGCTTAATTCTGAGTCATAAGAGCTAAATCTGAAGCATGAAGATAATTCTGGTTGTCAGATATACGTTGTTATTACAGGTAACCTTAAATGCAAATAAACTGATCTCGTAGAAAAAAAATATGTAAAGATTTGTCGTCACAGAATGCAAATTCCAGAGTTCAGCACAGTAATAAATGCTGGGATATCTTAGATATTACTACAATATAGAGACTGCAATGTATTTATAAGGTTAACTAACCATTTATTGTCCACTGTTAAATGACAGTAATGTTGAGCATAACCTCTAACTAGTGATTGAATATGTCTACAGTAATCTAAGATGGGTAAGGTCACTTGTTTCATCATGTAATTTATGCTTTATGCATTTTTGAATAATAAGAACCAAGTCATACGTATATGAAAAAATGCATTCAAAACCACGGTTTGGAGAAAACAAAGGTCTGCTTCAAGTGTTATAGCCTCAGCTACTAAAAGGGCCTCATGTGTTGTTAATCCTTGTAATGCCAATGTGGGTCAGTAAACGTGTTAAGCGTGCTGGGTTTGGGAGACACAGAGATTGATTGATGTGAGCGCTTGTAATAAATAGACTAACACAGTTGAGCTGAATTGTTTGTGTGAATGTGCTTCCTTTTCTTCCAGGAGGGGGTTGGCTACACAAAAGGTTCCAACTGCGTACTGGACAACAGACAAAATATGGAAGCCAAATAAAATACATGTTTGCCCCATTTAGACAAGGCATTAATGCCAACATTTAGATCACATTTTCTTAAATGATCTAATTAAGCAAATCTATTTAAGACTTGTTTTTTAATGTTATGTGTTTTAATATGCTGGGAAAATTATTTTTCCAATAAATTTTTTTTTTTAATATTTCCTTCCCCCCAGCCCGCTAAAGTCTCTGTGTTAGAACAAAAAGTTAAGGTATGCTGGTTTGTTTTCTGCATAGTGCAAGAGTTAAGCTGGCTTTACACGATGCAATGTATCTTACGATGCGTTGGCGGGGTCACGTCGTAAGTGACACACATCCGGCATCGTAAGGTACATTGCAGTGTGTGACAGGTACGTGCGATTGCGATTTAATGGTAAAACGTTCATCGCACACACGTCGTTCATTTCTCATGGATTGAACGTCAGGTTGTTCAATGTTCCCGAGGTAGCACACATCGCAATGTGTGACACCCCAGTAACGATGAACAGATCTCACTTGCATCCTGCGGCTCCCGGCCAGTAATGCGGAAGGAAGCAGGTGGGCGGGATGTTTACGTCCCGCTCAGCTCCGCCCCTCTGCATCTAGTGGCTGCCTGCCACGTAACGTCGATGTGACGCCGAACGTCCCTCCCACTCCAGGAAGTGGACAATTGCCGCCCACATCGAGGTCGTATGGAAGGTAAGTACGTGTGACGGGGGTTAATCGTTTGTGCGACACGTTCATCAAATTGAACGTGCCGCACATACGATGGGGGCATTGCAAATCGCATACGATATCGTATGCGAAATTGCAACGTGTAAAGCTTGCTTTACTGTATATACATTGGTGGCTATACTATTGGTGCAACCTGTGCAAACATACAGGGGTGTAAGAGGTAAGCGGAAACTTTTACAACTCCAAATCATTATAATGTGCTCTTGGTCAAATATTGGTCTTTTGCATAAGGGCCCTCTCCTGGCTGTCTCAGCTGCTCTTGGTGGCACTGTCCAATTATTAGAAACCAAAGTTATATTTTTTTTTTTCTTAAAGAAAAACAACAAAAAAACAGTTTCAGGAAAGTTTCTTGTCACGACGTCTAAAGGCAATGTTGCAATGATGAGAATACACATAAACTAACCATAAAAAGGAAGTGGAATTGTAGAGTGGAGCGGGATGATAGTCGTGGGTGAGAGATTGACTCTTGAAGCCCTGGCACGCTACATGAGATTACTAGTCCTGACTGGGAGTGTGGACTTGTGTCATCTGGGTTGTGAACCCGTCCACCTGGGTTGCTTCAGATCTTACTGGTCCTGGGAGTCCCAGCACAACCGTGCCTAGCGTTACAGCATAGTTTGTGATGGTCACCTTCCCGCAGGCCCATGTCCAGTCACCTGAAGGGTCCCATCATGATGGAGTAAAGCTTAACACTGGAGGACATCTGTAGAGAAACCACTTGTGTCATCGACTATGTTCAAACACCAGTTAAAATTAACCCGGTACCTTGATGGTTCAGGGGCCTTGGTCACTACAGTCCTGTCCTCAGACTCCTATTGTTTAGGGGCTACTCTGTTCGAGGATCAGTCACATGTTTCAATGACAACACATCTTGCAATCTCGCCTTCTATCTTCTGTCCCTCTCTTTTGTTGCCACAAACTGTCCACAGCAGGCAACCTTTACAACTGACTAATTACATGTTCCTCACTTTCAGTCACTAGGTCTTTACTGACTCCTCTTAAATGAACAGTCACTTTCCCCTTCACTTGACTCCTCTCTTGGTGAGCTGGTCCCAATGATTAACCTTTGCTGAACCTACAGTCTGACAAGTTCCTACACAAGTAGAATGCAATAATACATTACCACATACTACTTACATTACTTAATAGACACATTTTTACATATCATTGCTAACATTTATCACATTCTACATTACAATACAATACAATACAATTCACAAGACACAATATTTACAAAATATGCAGGATACTGTTCACATTACAAGATAATAACGCAATTTTTGTCTATAGAGGTAGAAGAGTGACAGCTATAGTTCATCATTTTTACAGAATTATACGTGATATATATTAAAAAAATATACAGCATGCCAAAAAATGTTAAGTTCCTGAATGGACGGAAAAAACAGTGTGCCACATCTTGGAGCTCACATAAACAGAGATTCTAGTGGAAGATTTCACTATCTTGTTTATGCCATTTTTCTGTGATTCATAGGAAAGTGAAATCGTCCTTTGAGTCTGTGTTCAGGATAGGACCTCTATGGCTGCCTGTAACTTTAGTCATTTGCATAAAATCTAAAGGTAATTGCTAGAGTTGAGCGCGGTTCGTGGTTCATGGTTCTCCAGTTCGCGGTTCGAGTGATTTTGGGGGCTGTTCTAGATCGAACTAGAACTCCAGCTTTTTGCTAAAGCTCGATAGTTCTAGTTACGTTCAAGAACGGTTCTAGCAGCAAAAAGCCAAGCTAATCACTAGCTGGCTTTCCGCTGTTAGGCCATGTGCCCACGGGACGCTCGTACCTGTGGATATATTCGCAGGTACGGCCGCATGTTTCCCGCAGCTGCCTGCCGGCAGCCGCAGCTAGTTTTAGCTGCCAGTTGCCAGCGGAATAGCTGCGGGAAACATGCGGAGATTCACGCGATTTACCTGCGGACGTCCCGGCCTCTATTTCCATAGCGGAGGGCCGGGATCTCCGCAAGTAAATCCGCATGAATAATTGACATGCAGTTAGGAGCGGCTGAGGGATCTCCGCAGGAGATTCCGCAGCCGCACTTTCCGTAGCGTGGACACAGACACTCCCCATGTCCCATAGAGTAACATGGGGAGTGCCTGTACATGCTAGAACCTGCGGATTTATCTGGAAAATCCAGAAAAATCCTCAGGTTTTCCGTGGCAAACTCCGCAGCAAAAAGCTCCCGTGGGCACATGGCCTAATAGTGTAAGTCACTCTGTGACTCACACTATTATGAAATTTCAGTGTATAGTGTGCAGGAACAGTGCATTCAGATCACTGCTGCTGGGATAATGGCGATCGCCATTTTTTTTTTTCCTTGTCTTCCTTCCCTAAGCGCGCCCATGTAGTGGGGCGGGCCAGCATGTCAGCTAATCCCAGACACACACACAGCTAAGTGGACTTTTAGCCAGAACAGCAATGGCATGTGTGATAGGATGTCCATGTCACATGTCCCTGCATTATAAAAATGGGTATCTGCCCGTCCGGACGCCATTATCTGCCTTCTGCGTCTGGGTGTCAGTCACCGCTGGAATAGCTCCTGTCTCCGATACTGCTGTGTACGCTGTACACACAGCGATATACAGAATAGGGATAGAAGTTTCTATTAGCCCTTGTAAGGGCTAATAACAGCAGGCTCAGAGCCATAGGTGACAGTCAGGTCCGTGGAAACAGATTTTAACAGCTACAGAAGATAACAGCGTCTGTGTAGCTAAGCTCAGGGACTTCCTCGCTGCATTTCCCCATTAGGAGGGATAGAAAGTGAGGCTTCATTCCTGTACACTGACCCACAACCCTGCCACTGTACCCTCCTGCCCTTTGCACACTCAAGCTCATTGTTACTAAGCCATTATACTAGCAAACACTAAGTAAAATTAGTGGCATCCTAAAAGTGGCTGTTAGACTTCCATTAGTGTCCCACTAGTGCAAATCTATTTGCAGCACCTCTGCATTGCACACTCAAACGCATTGTTACTAAGCCATTATGCTAGCAAACACTGAGTAAACTTAGTGGCATCCTAAAAGTGGCTGTTGGACTTCCATTATTGTCCCACTGGTGCAAAGCTATTTGCAGCACCACTGCATTGCACACTCAAACTCATTGTTACTAAGCCATTATACTAGAAAACACTGAGTAAACTTAGTGGCATCCTAAATGTGGCTGTTGGACTTCCATTAGTGTCCCACTAGTGCAAAGCTATTTGCAGCACCTCTGCATTGCACACTCAAACTCATTTTTACTAAGCTATTATACTAGCAAACACTGAGGAAACTTAGTGGCATCCTAAAAGTGGCTGTTGGACTTCCATTAGAGTCCCACTAGTGCAAATCTATTTGCAGCACCTCTGCATTGCAAACTCAAACTCATTATTACTAAGCCATTATACTAGCAAACTAGGCTGCCAGTTTAAGGGCCGTAGTTGCATTGTCAGGGATAGTTATTGTTGTTTATTCTGCAGTTAATAAAGCTAGACTACCGCTGCAATCTACACCACCTCTCAATTTTTACTACTACATTTTAAGTTCACAATCTTGTCGCAATCAAAATGAGTGGCAAAATGACAGATGCTGGTGGTAAGGGGGAGAGGCGTGTTGCAAAAAGGAAAAAAAGGGTTTGTCCGTGGGGAAGGTGGCAAAGCTCCATTAACATCTGCTGAAGAGAGACCATCTTCCAGCAAAAGGAAGATGTCTACTACTTACCGTGGACAATCCGATGTGATCCCTTTTTTACGGACACGAACAACTGGAACAAAGGTAGATGATGGCCAAAAAAAGAAAATAATTGAATGGATCTCAAGTGGTCCAACAAGTGCCCTCTCTGCCACCTCAACTACCGCACCAAAAAAAACACCAGTCCTCGGAGTTGTCATCCCAATCACACTTGCTTTCTCCCAGCTCTCAAGTCTCCATCCGCCCTGCACAGTATGGTGGAACTGAGATGGCTGAGTCTGCAGAGCTGTTCAGTCACACTATAGCCTGAAAATCAGAGGTCTGCTCCCAAGCTACAGTGAGTACAGACAAGGAAATGGTCTGCTGTGATGCCCAGAACCTTTATGACTCAGATTCAGGCCGTGATGAACAAGTTTCTGAGCATAAATGTTGACCCTTATTCACAAACTGAAACACCTGTTGTAATAGACAATGAGGAACATACTGACGACGATGAGACGCAGATACCAGATTGGGATGACAACTTAAATATTCTGTCAGGGCAAGAAGAGGCTCGGTCTGAGGGTGAGGGGAGTGCAAATACAACAATTGATGAGGAAGTTCTAGATCCCACCTACTGTCAACCCACAGTCAGGCACTCGAGGAGGTCAACAGAGGCGGTGGAGGAGGATGCAACTGACGACGAAGTTACCTTGCGCTTCCTGGACAGAGTAGGAGTACTGGTAGCATGTCTACAACTGCATCCTCAGCCACCACTGTGCCTCTGAGCACTAGTTGGGTTGGATCAGCAGGTCGCATGCCCTCTAAGCCTTGCCTAGTCTGGTCCTTTTTTGACATAGCAAAAGATCGCCCAAATTATGCGATTGTAAAATTTGTCGTGATTTTGTTAGTAGAGGGCAAAACCTCAGCAGTTTGACAACTTCTTCCATGAATCGTCACATGAATAAATATCATATGTCCCAGTGGGAAGTTCACCATGCTGC
Organism: Anomaloglossus baeobatrachus; assembly: GCF_048569485.1. Taxonomy (NCBI): domain Eukaryota; kingdom Metazoa; phylum Chordata; class Amphibia; order Anura; family Aromobatidae; genus Anomaloglossus; species Anomaloglossus baeobatrachus. Next base: position 174,694,550 of record NC_134357.1, on the reverse strand, counting down.
AATGCGGCCTAGCGGAGCGAACCATCCACCGCCTGCTCCTTTCAGTGCATCCGCACGCTCTTCATCTTCTAGGACTGTGGGGACAGCTGTCACACCTGGTTTTCCACGCACAACTTCCACCACTGTAACCGCAACAGGCAGTTTGCTTGGTAGGTCCACAGTTGGTTTGGAAGGGGAAACAAGTGCGTGTGTACAGCTCTCTCAGACATCTGTAGCACCAATGTTGGATGAAGGCAACATCATGTCTATGCCTGCACATTGCTCACAAACCTGCATTTTTCCAGGGACACCCTACTCAACACCGTCTACACACAGCAGCCAGATCTCTGTCCCTCAGATGTGGACAAATAAAAGGCCATTTCTTGCGACCCATGACAAAGCTAAGAGGTTGACTTTATCCCTCTGTAAGCTCTTGGCTACCGAAATGCTGCCTTTCCGCCTGGTGGACACACAGAATTTTAGAGACTTTATGTCTGTCGCTGTGCCCCAGTACCAGATGCCCAGTCGCCACTAGTTTCTAAGAAAGGTGTGCCTGCGCTACATCAGCATGTCACACACAACATCATCGCTTCCTTGAGAAACTCTGTGTGTGAACGGGTGCATTTCACCACCGATACTTGGACCAGTAAGCATGGACAGGGACATTACATGTCGCTGACTGGGCACTAGGTAACTATGGTGATAGATGGTGAAGGGTCTGCAGCACAAGTCTTGCTGTCCCCACGACTTGTGTGTCAATCCTCTGTCTGTCCAAGTTCCGCCACTGCTTCTTGCCTCCTCCACCTCGTCTGGGTCCTCCACCTCCGCCCCAAGCCTGCCTGGTCAGGCCACCAGCGTTTTAACTGCGCAGAAGGAATCACGCACCCCTCATTACTATGCTGGCAGCAGAGCGCAACGGCATCAGGCGGTCTTTAGCTTGAAATGTCTTGGAAATAAGAGTCACACAGCGGCTGAGTTGTGGGAAGCTCTGGAGACTGAGTTTAATAAATGGTTGTCTCCACTCAACCTGCAGCCTGGTAAGGCCGTGTGCGACAATGCTGCAAACCTGGGTGCGGCCCTTCGCCTGGGCAAGGTGGGGCAGATCACCCTGATGGAGTGGTCTCAAATCAAGGACCTATGCATCCTTCTGCACAATTTCGACATGGCGACGAATATGTTTAGCGCTGACAATGCCATTATCAGCATTACAATTCCAGTCATTTACATGCTGGAGCACACGCTAAACACTATTCGGAGTCAGGGGGTTGGACAACAGGAAGGGGAGGAACTACAAGAGGATTCATATGCGCAAGACACAACAACATCACCAAGGTCCAGACGTTCATCATCACCAACGCGGCAGGCATGGGACCATGGGTGACAGGGATCAACAAGGGCGCATAGTAGCAGGCAAAATGTTGAGGAAGGTGCAGGAGAACATGAAGAAATTGAGGACGAACTGTCCATGGACATGGAAGACTCAGCGGATGAGGGAGACCTTGGTCAAATTTCAGTTGAAAGAGGTTGGGGGGAGATGTCAGAGGAAGAAAGAACGGTTAGCACCTCTATGCCAAAAACACAGCGTGGACTTGGTCCGCATGGCTGCGCAAGACACATGAGCGACTTCTTGCTGCACTACCTCCAATATGACCCTCGTATTGTCAAAATTAGAAGTGATGATGACTACTGGTTTGCCACACTATTAGATCCCCGGTACAAGTCCAAATTTTGTGACATAATTCCAGCCCTAGAAAGAGACGCACGTATGCAGGAGTATCAGCAAAAGCTGTTTTTCGATCTTAGCTCGGCTTTTCCACCAAACAACCATGCAGGTGCAGGGAGTGAATCTCCCAGTTGTAACTTGACAAACATGGGACGGTCTCGTCATCTTCAACAGTCTACCCGTACCAGTAGCACCGTATCTGGTGCTGGTAACAGCAATTTTATTGAATCTTTTCATAATTTTTTTAGCCCATCCTTTGCAAGGCCACCAGGGACAACAAGTCTGACACATAGTCAACGGCTGGAGAGGATGATACAGGAGTATGTCCAAATGAACATCGATGCCATTACTTTGCAAATGGAGCCTTGCTCATTTTGGGCTTCAAATCTTGAAAAATGGCCAGAGCTCTCCACTTATGCCTTGGAGATTTTGTCGTGTCCAGCTGCCAGCGTTGTCTCTGAACGACACGTAGAGAGAGAAGTGAAGACACTTTAGTGCTGCTGGGTGTGTGCTGACAGATAAGCACACACGTCTGTCCAGTGACAATGTGGACAGACTAACATTCATCAAAATGAACAAGTCATGGATCCACAAGGAACTTACTACCCCTGTGTCATCCTGAGGAGAGTAAATGCTTGTGGGTTTTGAATGTGCTTGATGCAAATCTAGCTGTGAAGTGTACAACTGGGGCACAAGTGCTGCCACTGAAGGGGTGGGTGTGTGTGGGGCCCAAGTTTTGGAAAAAAGGGAGACTCCGCTCTGAGTAACCCTTGCTTACAGTGTTTTAAAAAATGATCCAAGATGAACAGAGCTGGGATCAGGAAAGACTTAGCTACCTACCACGGTGTCATGCTGGGGACGGTTAAGGATGGCATATTTTTGAATGTGCTTGATGCAAATCTACCTGTGAAGTGTACAACTGGGGCACAAGTGCTGCCACTGAAGGGGTGGGTGTGTGTGGGGCCCAATTTTCGGAAAAAAGGGAGACTTAGCTTGGAGTAACCCTTGCTTGCTGTGTTTTTTAAAAGGAGCCAAGATGAACAAGTCATGGTTCAGCAAAGATTTTGCTACCTATCCTGGGGTCATCCTGGGGACGGTTAAGGATGGCGTATTTTTGAATGTGCTTGATGCAAATATAGCTGTGAAGTGTACAACTGGGGCACAAGTGCTGCCACTGAAGGGGTGGGTGTGTGTGTGGCCCAATTTTTGGAAAAAAGGGAGACTCCGCTTGGAGTAACGCTTGCTTACAGTGTTTTTAAAAATGATCCAAGATGAACAGAGCTGGGACCAGGAAAGACTTAGCTACCTACCCCGGTGTCATCCTTGGGACGGTTAAGTATGGCGTATTTCTGAATGTGCTTGATGCAAATCTAGCTGTGAAGTGTACAACTGGGGCACAAGTGCTGCCACTGAAGGGGTGGGTGTGTGTGTGGCCCAATTTTTGGAAAAAAGGGAGACTCCGCTTGGAGTAACCTTACGGTGTTTTACATGATTTTAGAAGGGCGTGCCATGCCTATATCTGTGTCTCATCCTCTTTTCCTTGTAACGCTGTTTTGTTTCCACATGAGAATTTGTTCTTGTCACTTTCCCATGTGTTTGTGTTGTGTTGTGAGTTGTTTGTCACCTTTTGGACACCTTTGAGGGTGTTTTCTAGGTGTTTTTATGTGTTTGTGATTGCCTCCCATTCTTTCCTATGCGGTTCGAGTGGTTCGCCGAACCGAACTCGAACGAGACCTCCATTCGGCGAACCGAACTTGAGCCGAACCGCGGCCGGTTCGCTCATCTCTAGTAATTGCACTGTAGCACAAGTAAACATCTTAAAAATGAGATATTATCTAAAATGAATTGTTGATTAAATCAAGTTTTTGTGTTAAATGGGTTTTTTTTGCAATGTTTCTTTTTTTTACATGTTATAATCTGTATATAAAAAAAACTTTAAAATTTAAAAATCTTGCAATTTTCACACTGGCCTCTGGCGCTCTTTTTGACTTTAACTTTTTATTATTTCATGAAATAATAAACATTGCCATAGTGGTCGGGTGCAAAGCCTATCTTTTGCATAGAAGTGTTCAATTAGTTTTGCAAAGGTCATTGTGAAGGGAGGGAGAGCGACGTCGGCTGTGACATTGCCTATTGTAAATGGTGGATCCTTTCTTATCAGCTATGTATAGATCTATTTCCTGTTATTACAATACGGCCTCTACTGACATGAAAACTCCTGTAAACGCCTCCTTGCAGGACAGGAACTATGAGTCTAAAAAGCCTCAGGGGCCAATGTGGAGATTATAATAGTACTAATTTTATTTTTTATATAAAGATCATGATATGATAAAAGAAAAGTATCAAGAATGTTGTAAAACTATATGTTTTACAAAAGCTTGAATTGAAAAATAAGTCATCATCTGCTTATAATTTTCCTATAATATTAGTTATGATATGCTAAATATGACGTTATACATGGCATAGCAAAGTGCTGTATATCATCTTAAGATACTATAGAAACAGTTTATATTGCACATATCAACAGTTTGATACATTTAAGAATCGTTTTTTGTTTTTTTTTATTTTACATTCCTGTAAATAATTAACCTATTTACTTGTACAATTAATGTGGATTGACTGTTGTGTGACTTTCACTCTGAGGCAGGTCACATAGTGGCTCCATTACATAAAATCTACTTTAAACACTAACAACTTTAAAGCATGGAATTTTTTTATTTCAGCGCATGAGTGGTGCTTTAAATTAAGCATCCTATCCCTCTCTAATACTCATTTGCCGTCTCCTTCATCTTTTTTCAGTATTGTAACTGTCAGTCTCCCACGATGTGAGACTCGTTCCAGTGTTTCGTGGTGTTCTCAAATCAATGTACCTCAATGAGTGCTTTATTCTGGCTCTCATGGATATGCATTGAGAGCTTGTGTCGTATCTTCTGACTTCCAACCAGTCAGAAGTTATGGACCTAAGATGACACTTAAAAACAATGAAGCTTTTGGAGGGTATATATAAATGTAGTGACAGGGGACTTCCATTTAAAGAACTACTTCAGTGCTGAAATAAAAAAAAAACACTGGAGTCATGCTTTAAGATAATGATAAAACAGTTCTGGATAGATAGACACAGCTCAGAACTTACAATATTTATGATGAACAAAATGAACAAAATAAAAGCTGTATGATTTATTGAAAACTCAGATGATCCTAAGCCGAAAGCTTGTGTTGGCATCACTGTAAATGACTTTACTGTGCCGATACTGTGCTTTAGTCAATCATCATTAGGTGTGTGGTGGTGGGAGGGCTGTCCATACTCATAGATGGCTACAAAAGAATTCTGGCCAATGGAATAATGCAAGCAGTGCAACTTGTAAACTATACATTTTATGAAAAGGACATTAAAGGTTCATAAACCATTAAAAAAGTGTTTCGCTCGGAGAGCACCATAGAGGTGGAGACAGATTTCCATTGAAGAAAGAAGATATCTAAACTAAATCTAAGAATTTTACTCCTTTAACACTAGAACTACTGAGGTAGTCATTTTGACTACTTTGCACTATGTATTTCTATATAGGTGTCACGAGTCCAGTAGTTCTAGTGTTAAAGGAAATCTGTCATGTGATTCATTGTATTGGTGTCTCCGGTGCCCCCTTTTCTTGTGTTTTTTGTTGTGCTTCAGACACAAGTAGGTCTGAATGCACCTCGCCACACTTGCTACACCCGGCAAGTGTGACACTGCTTTTGAGTCATGCTGCCATGGTTTGAGTAGGATGTAGCACATGACATATTTACTTTAATCTCCTCTACTTTGATTTATTTTGTCTCATTTTACTAATAAATTAAGAAATAAATGAAGAAATTATTCTCAGTGCATCTCATCTGTTTTCCATCTCCTCACTGTCTTATGTGTGGCTGTAAGGCAATTGGCAGCAGCAGAATCTTCCCTGCTGTGCCCTATCTACAGAAGGCAATGTCTACAGGGCAGCACAAAAAATAGATCATTTGGCAGTGAACATATTTATCAGTGGCTTTTGGACTATTTCCTATAAGCAGTTGTCTCGTGCAAATATTGCCTGGATGCCATGTGGTAAGACTATCACAACCTTCAGTTGTGCCTTAGCAGAGGATCTCAGTTTTCTCAAACTCACATATAGAGTTTTTGCCAAAGCAATACCATTTCTCAGATACTGTAGGATACATAATTAACAATAACTAGTGAATACTTATTGAAAAGTTAATAGTGCAAGGTTATCCTCTTCTATGAAGTGCTATCTGCTTATTAGGGCAGCCATCCTCAAACTGCTCTCCAATTCCTAAAATTACTTTTGATGGGGTTTTATGGGACCAGACTGAAACAGATATCTTCTGAGTAGAGTTATTTTTTTTAAGGAAGTCATGGAAGATCACCATCACCTGCCATTTCCAAGAACAGGAGAGCTATGCACAAGTGTACAAGGGGAATCTCTTATAAAAAAAAAATGGACAATTCCTTTAAGGATAAATAAAAATAAATCAGTGGATCAATTTGCAAAGGATCGTCTTCAAGTTAAATTACCTAAAACTCACAGGTCCTAGCAGATTGAAACAAGTTGCAGTTGGATTACCATAAATGAACATCCCTCCCCAAAAAAATAGAAGAAAAATAACCAGAGGCACATTACACGGTCATTATCTTTGTTTATTTTTTAAGTTTTTGCAAAGCTTGGCAAATTTGATTTTAAAACAATCCACCCAACTATATTATAAAAGTATTCTAGCAATAGGTTCTTCAATTATCTAATTTCCTTAGAAAGATATTTTAATAGTTACTCCCAAAGTCAGAAACAGAGCTGCTAATGTGAATGTTATAATGCCAAAAAGCAGCTGTGTGCCTATAATCTGGTAACTGAGAAGAGCAATAAACAGCATGATTGAGCTGAAAGGAGTAATATACTGGAGGACCAATATAGAATTTAAAGGCTTTAGAGGAGTGATGTACTGCAGGATAGGGTTGTATATATAGGAGCTGAAAGCAGAGATGTACTGCAGTATAGAGGGAGCTGAGAAAGTGATACACTACAAAATGGATATAGAACAGGTTGAAAGTTATGATATATTGCTGGATGAGGCTGTACATTAGATATTGTGAAGAGTAAAATACTGCAGAATGGGACTGTATATAGAAAGGCAGAGTGAAGTTAAATACTGAAAGCTTGGGATTTATGTAGAGGGGCTGAGAGAAGTTTAGCTGTTTGTTGTCTGAAGCTGATAAATCAGTGATGTGAAAATGAAGATATGGCTTTGTTGATGCACATAGCAAAAGATAATCATCTGCAATATGCATCAATAGAGAAACATTTGCAATTTCACATCTGTCAGCAGCAGGCAACAAACACAAGTTTGTACTGTCTAGTGATAACATGCTTCACCGTTGAAGAGTACAGGTGAGTTTAAATCTGTTTTAAAACTATAAATAAGCTGTCAATGATGTAAAACCATACTGATGTAGGTATTGTGGACAGGTGTGGTCATATGTTCTCCACCAGCAGCCATTATATGGACACATGTGCTGGTCATTGTGTGATGAAAGAAATATTAAAAAGAAATTGTGTCTAACCTTCTTAGCTGAGAATTTATCAGTGAGCTTATTTTGACAGTCTAACTGGAAAGTTGGCCATAAACAGCATAAGAGTTGAATGTGCTTGAATTTGTAGGGTAACAAAACCAGTGAAAGCCAAATGATACAAAAGCGAAAATGAAATCTAGTTGCAAAATTGATTTTCACCCAAAAATGTATGCCTTTAAGTAAAATAAAAAATTGTCATCCAAGGTGGTGTACCCCTTTCTAGTGCATTTACTCTACATGATTTTCTGTAATGAGAGTTGTAAAAAGGACTTATACGATATGATACGATACGATACACTTTATTGATCCCGTGGGAAAATATGGTATCACAGCATTACAACTTAAATAACATGAATTACATAATTGACAAGACAGTAGAGTTGACAGAAGAACATTATACATTAGATTAGGTCATACACAGCGGGTGAACTGAAAAGTAGAAGAAATAAAGAAGTAAACATTCACCTTGATGATTTGACACTAATGTTATTGTTGTACATTCCCATAGCAGTTGGCACAAAGGATTTCCTATATTTTTCCTTCTTACACCTCAGCAGGATTAGCCGGTTACTGAAGGTGCTCTTCTGTCTCATGAATAGCTCATATAATGGATGTGCATTATTATTCATAATCGCCATACACTTTTTCAGAGTTCTTCTCTCCACTACCTCCTCAAAAGAGTCCAGATTGCAGCCAACAGCAGAGCTTGCCTTCTTGATAAGATTATTCAGCTTATTAGCATCAGAGACCCGCACACTACTACCCCAGCATATGAGTGCAAAAAAGATGGCACTTGCCACTACAGACTGGTAGAACATTTCTAACATTTTGCTGCACACATTAAAAGACCTCAGTTTCCTTAGGAAATACAGTCTGCTCATCCCCTTCTTGTAGACCCTCTCTGGGTGGCATCTCCAGTCCAGTTTTCTATCCAGGTGGACGCCCAAATATTTGTAACTCTCCACCTGCTCCACCTCCTGACCAGCAATAGTGATCGGTAAACATTCCATCTTTCTCCTGCTATAGTTGGCCACCAACTCCTTAGTTTTCTTAACATTTAATCGTAGATAGTTACCATGGCACTAATCCACAAAATTTGACACGACCCTTCTATATTCCTCATCACCCTGGTCCCCCCTAATACATCCGACTACCACGGAGTCATCCGAGAATTTTTGAAGGTGGCAAGAATCAGATTTATACCAAAAGTCTGATGTATACAGTTTGAATTGAAAGGGCGCTAGCACCGTTCCCTGAGGGGCACCTACACTGCTCAATAATCTGATAGACACAAATGCTCCCATCTGGGAATACTGACAGCCTATGTGAACTGGATGATCTATTACTGATTATCCAGTGAACATCTGAAGCATCGTCTGCCTGTGTAAACAGGCTATTAAAGACTGACAATCAGAAATTAAGTATATATCTGATCAGCCGTCGTTTAGTGCCACTGGTCAGCTAGTGTTAACAGACATGGAATATAGCTGAGAATATTGAGATCTCATAGTTTTCTTTCTTCAGCGTGGAATATTGGTGCACTGATTCTAAATGTTACATAAGGTAAACTAATAGTTATGTATACTTTATATTTCATGCAGATCATCTCTTACATAAATTACTTTACACCTAAATAGATTAGAATGCATACATATATCAATGTTTAAACATAATAATTTACACCTTTTTTCTGCTATGTGATCCATGTTGCTATAAGGCCCATGTGGCAGAAGTGTCAATGGGGAGGGATGGGTGAAGCACCCATTCTTATTCTCATTTCAGATCCTTAGTTATATTTGTAGTAAGAAAAGCGATAATTAGAAATGATCAAATTGATTTGATGCTAATTGAAGTCAAGTTAAATTTTAAGGCTAGAAGACACTATTACAGGACGGGAAACATTATCACAGGATAGGAGCCTGGATGGAGGATATTAATACAGGATAGTGGATATTATTACAGGATAGAAGATAAGATGGGTGACATCATTATGAGATATGTGACATAATTACTGCATTGGTAGACAGAATGAGGAACATATACATTTTTGGTATCAAATAAGGTACATAATTATTGCTGGAGGCAAATCGTGGGACACTATTATTATATAGGGCAAAATAGGGGACATTTTACTTTATACGGCCAATTTGGGATCAATATTACTGTGATAGGGACAGAATAGGGACACTATTAGGGTTTTAAAACAACTGCGTATAACCCCACACCCCCAGGCAATTTTCCATTTTTCCAGGTTATTTTGCTCCCCTTTTTCCAAGAGCCGTAACTTTTTTATTTTTGTATCAATCTTGCCGTATAAGGGCTTATTTTTTGCGAAACGAGTTGAACATTTAAATGAAACCATGAGTTTTACCATATAGTGTACTAGAAAATGGCAAAAAAATTGTAAAAAAGTGAGGAAAAATTGCAAAAATGTGCGATTACACAATTGGTTTTGGAATATTTTATTCACCGTGTTTGCTATGTAGTAAATCCAATATTTTGGTTCCTCAGGTCGGTACGAGTTTGTAGACACCAAATATGTATAGGTTTACTTTTATCTAAGGGGTTAAAAAAAGTCACAAGTTTGACCAAAAAAAGTGGCATGCTTTTTCACCATATTCTAAAACTTTTGATCACCTACATTTTGCGCAGAATTTGTGGCGTCCAAAAAACGTAATTTTGAAGTTTTGATTTTTTTTCCCACTACGCTGTTTACCAGTCAGGTTATTTGATTTTATATTTTGATAGATCAGGCATTTCTGAATGCAGCAATACCAAATATGTGTATTTTTTTAACCTTTTAATTTTCAATTGAGCGAATGGGGGGTTATTTGAAGTTTTAGGTTTTTATATTTTTTTAATGTTTTCAAAACTTTTTTAAACTTTTTTTATTTTACTAGTCCCTCTAGGGGACTATAAGGATCAGCAGTCTGATCGCTTGTACATTTCTGTAGATCACAGCTGCACAGCTCTGATCTGCTGAAATGCTGCTTTCCTTTTACAGCCACCACTCTCCTGGCAGTAAGAGGAAGTCATGATCACTACAGGAGTCATCACATTATCATGTGCTACCATGGGAACCATCGGCTCCATGTGATTACGTCACATGACTTCCGATGACGGCAGGTGAGTGAACACTTACCGCGGCTGGCATTTACATTGCGATGTCATATTTCGACAGCGCGATCTAAGTGGTTAACAGGTGCGAGTGGATCGCCGATGCTGATCCACCCGCGCCTGAAAGCCTCACATGTCAGCTGTTCAAGTCAGCTTAAATATGCGTGACTCAGAGCCGGCTGCCCGCAGAAGCCAGCAGTGATTACCCTGACACGATCCATGACGTACCCTGTATGTCATGTGTTGTGAAGAGGATAAATAACCCAAATACAAACCAATAAAAAATCTAATTGCATTCAAACCAATGTAAAACTAAAAGACTGATCTGTGATTTTTTTCTTCAGATGTTTTTGGCCTGAGGAAAAAAATCACAGCATGCCTTGTATGGTCGAGTAGGGTGCGTATAGTCAACTAAGGCTGGACTCAGACGAGCATATGGCACCGATGCGACAGCATCGGATGTGATATGCTAATGACTCCCAGTTTGGGCTCTGCTGCGAGCGTGAGCCGAGTGTCATGCGAGTGTGACCTGATCCTGCAATTAGGTCACAGCTGTGAATCTGAGGACAGGCACTGTGGAGGAGAGGGAGGGGTTAATCCATCCATCTTCTCCATTGTCAGCCTGTGCATATATCACACTGCACTGGGATAACATCCGAGTGCAGTCCGATGTATCTCTTGAACCCATTCACTTGAATGAGTGCGAGGGATACGGCTCTTGCATAAAATCGCAGCATGCTGCTGCTTTTCTTGCATCCAGAATCTGGATCCGAGAAAAGCTGACTAACTGCTCTCCCTCAGTGACTAACATAGGTCTGAGTGCAATGCGAAATTTTCTCACATTGCACTTGTCCGATTTTCACGCTTGTGTGAGCGTTCCCTAACAAATGTGGTGGTAACATGGACATGATTGGTGGTATTTATCTTTTGTATGTAATATTATTGCTATATTTGTCTTGGTAAAATGTATTTTGTTCAGTATTAGGATTTTTTTATACTTAAGGCCGCTTTACACGCTACGACATTGCTCCAGCGATCTCGTTGGGGTTACAGAATGTGTGACACACATCCGGCTGCTGTAGCGATGTCGTTGCGTGTGACACCTATGAGAAATTTTGAATCATTGCTAAAACATTCAAAATCGCTCATCAGTGACATGGGGGTCCATTCCCAATTATTGTTGCTGCTGCAGGTACGATGTTGTTCGTCGTTCCTGCGGCAGCAGACATCGCTATGTGTGACGCCACAGGAACGAGGAACATCTCCTTACCTGAGGCCTCCAGCAATGCGGAAGGAAGGAGGTGGGCGGGATGTTACGTCCCGCTCATCTCCGCCCCTCCGCTTCTATTGGCTGGCCGCTTATTGATGTCCCTGTGACGTCGCGGTGACGCAGAATATACCGCCCCCTTAGAAAGGAGGCGGTTCCCCAGTCACAGCAACATCGCTAGGCAGGTAAGTAGTGTGACGGGTCCATGCGATTTTGTGAGCCACAGGCAGCTATTTGCCCGTGTTGCACAAACGATCGGGGCAGGTGCGCACGCAGCGTGTAAAACGGCCTTTAGACGCTATATGGTGATAACATATGGCGATTGTGTGGCACTGTTTATCCTCGTTATGTGGTTTATTTTTGATGTATTAGTTTTGATGTAGCGGACTAGTTCAGAATCCATATGGTGATGTTTGATTTTTGATAATTGTGTGATTACTGTTTAGAAGTATTACTTGGAAAATGGTATTATTGCTGCAAACTTTCTATGAGATTTATATATTTTATATATTTATATATTTTATCTGTAGCTGGTTTTTATTAATGGGGAAGGAGCAAAAACGTTTGTCTTTGTGTGATTTAGAAGTCTACACAGCCTGTCCATTTGATGATGGTGGTGGCTCAGGTCTAGTTATTGCACTGAGGTCCATCAGACGCTAGTTGCACCACTGGTTGGACTGCAGAATGGAGGCCAATAAGTTCTCAGCACCTCAAGGAACTTCTTCAAGACATTGTATCTACCGTTGTCATCAGAGTATAATCTGGTTTCACTGGATTGTTTCTTTACTTTTTGTATCAATCCCGTGTGACTTTGTGGCTTTTCTGCCTTCATTTTGAGTTCTGAATCTACATTGTGCACATTCCAATAAGAACAGGGAAAACTATGGAAAAAAAATTGCGTGTCCAAATTTTTTACCACAATTTTTTGCCACAATTGTATATATATGTTAACAGACAAACTGTTAATCTCTCTTTTTCAGTTTATTGCTTCCTCATTTTCTTTGTAGTAGATTATTAACGATTTTTTTATTCTGATTATTGCTTTTTATCACCATTGCTTATGTTGTACTGAGTGTCATAGCATGGTTTGCCAGTCCATGGGATTACGCAAGCATTGCCTGGTCTGTGCTTCTTCCACAAGTCCAGGAATGAATCACTTTTTCCATGTAAGTATTGCATGTTAAGGCAATACTGACAATAGTTTGCTCCTTGACCTTGTAGTTGTTTTCTGTGCCTTTTTCTATTTTTTATTTCTGAAATCTAACATGTTTTTAAGGATATGTTTTGTTACTTTTTTGTTTATATATTACATGTATTTTTTTTATTTAACTATTTTTTCAGCCTAGCCACAAACCCTGTGCATAGCCCTAATTCAAACTCAATTTTTGTCATCTCTGTTGCAGTCTATGCAGCGCTTAGCAGTTGAGATTAGTTTGTCATCAGATGCTGCACTCTGCATAGGCAGTTCCTGATACCACAAAGGTCAATATATCATACTGAGAACTTTAAAATCTTGGTTGTTACCTATGTAGATCCCCACAGTAGATAACAAACTCATCTTGCCTGCTACAGTCTACAGAGAAACCAGGGGTCACAGGGGTAGAAGTGATATTTCTCAACCATATAGCATTTAGCACCAAGGTCAATTGCCCATGTGCCCCCCATGCCATACTACTGGTTGCATCCATTTTATAGTGTGTTATATAAATAGTGAGAAAGTCAGTGTGATGCATATTGTATTACTCATATGAAGCAAGACTAATATTGTACTAGAAAATTCAAAAGTGACTATCCACTGCCTAATAAAATGAATCATGTGTGAACAGGTGGAAACTGCAATGACAGCATAATAGACAAACCAAAGCTTAAAGCAGCATATATAGACACAAAAAGTGTGCAAACATAGAATGCATGACGTAAAACTCATTAATGTTATGTAGAATATAGTTCTAAATAAAGGTATTTAGCACACAAATCAGCCAAATTTTGTTTGCCCACCAGTCGAGACAAGGCGTTCTAAGTCTAATATTAATCAAACACACACTATCCCAATATAAAAGCTTACCTAATCAAAGCACCACTCCAGAACTATTTCTATTTTAGTGCTGGTGTGATACTTTCAATATAAGTCCACTTTCCCTTATATTGTACTCACTTGCTGCCGTATTCCTCTTTTTTCAGTGGCACTTCTGTCAGTCTCCAACGATTTGTGACCTGCCAGCTGCTCCAGTGTTTCAAGGAGCACACTGGAGATCACAAATCAATGTAACTCTATAAGTGCCTCGTTCTGGCCTTGTTCTGGCTCTCATAGAGTTACAATGAGTGCTTTGTGATGTAACGTCTGACTTCTGGCAAGTCAGAAGTTATGGGCACAAGAGGGTGCCTCTGGACTAGAGCGGTACCAAAAAGGTCTTTTAATTAAGTACCACCCCAGCTTGATGCCAGCTGACATTACACAGCTGACATTAACCCTATAAACCATTACCCCGATTGACATCACACCAGGGCAATCAGAAAGAGCCAAGGTGAAGCGTCAGAACTAGTGCATCTTATGTGATGCCCCAGTTATGGGGCAGCTGCGGGCTGGTACTTTTAGGCTGAGAATGGCCCAATAGCCATGGATCTTGCTTTACCTTTGATGGTTATAAAAAATAGGGTGACCACACGTCTTGTTTTTTAATTATTTAGTTATTAAGTTAATCTTTCCTAAATACCATTTAGTGCAACATGAAAGGCAATAAAGGATGCAAGTTTATAATATGTAGGGGAGTTGTGAAATTATATATATGCAGTATAGCAAACTATTCTATCTATACTTCTATACATTTAAATAATATCTATCTATCTACCATATCTATCTATCTAACTATATCTATCTATCTATCTATCTATCTATCTATCTATACAGCTATCTCTATATCTATCTCTGATATTTCTAATATCTTTCTATCATGTCTATTTATATGTTTATATAAGACTAGAAGGTGGCCCGATTCTACGCATCGGGTATTCTAGAATTTACGTATTGTGTAGTTCATGTATGATTTTTGTTATATATATAGATGTTGTTGTGTGTAGTTACCAAGTGTTTGTGTAGGGCGCTGTACATGTTCTGAGTGTCGCGGGGGGTGAGAGCGGTGTTGTATGTGTGTTGCGTGTGTTGCGTTGTTTGTGGAGCGCTGTGTGTCTGTAGCGTTGTGTGTGTGTGTGTGTTGTGCGGTTTGTGTGGGTGTGGTGTGTTTTGGGGGGAGGTATGTTTTGAGCAATGTGTGTGTTGTGCAGTATGTGCGTATATTTGTGTGTGCAGCGTTGTCTGTGTGTGTGGGTGTCTGTGTAGGGCGTTGTTTGTGATTCCTAGTGTGTGTGTGTTGTGCAGTGCGCGTGTGTGTGTGTGTTGGGGGGAGGTGTGCACCTCCCATCGTGCTCCATCCCCCATGCTGCGCACCCCCCATCGTGCTGCATCCCCCATGCTGCGCACTCCCAAACGTGCTCCATCCGCCATGCTGCGCACTCCCAAACGTGGTCCATCCGCCATGCTGCGCACTCCCAAACGTGCTCCATCCGCCATACTGCGCACTCCCCATCGTGCTGCATCCCCCATGCTGCGCACTCCCAAACGTGCTCCATCCGCCATGCTGCGCACTCCTCATCGTGCTCTATCCGCCATGCTGCACACTCCCAAACGTGCTCCATCCGCCATGCTGCGCACTCCCAAACGTGCTCCATCCGCCATGCTGCGCACCCCCTATCATGCTCCATCCGCCATGCTGCGCACTCCCAAACGTGCTCCACCCGCCATGCTGCGCACTCCCAAACGTGCTCCATCCGCCATGCTGCGCACTCCCAAACGTGCTCCATCCGCCATGCTGCGCACTCCCAAACGTGGTCCATCCGCCATGCTGCGCACTCCCAAACGTGCTCCATCCGCCATGCTGCGCACTCCCAAACGTGCTCCATCCGCCATACTGCGCACTCCCCATCGTGCACCATCCGGCATGCTGCGCACTCCTAAACGTGCTCCATCCGCCATGCTGCGCACTCCCAAACGTGCTCCATCCGCCATGCTGCGCACTTCCAAACGTGCTCCATCCGCCATGCTGCGCACTCCCAAACGTGCTCCATCCGCCATGCTGCGCGCTCCCAAACGTGGTCCATCCGCCATGCTGCGCACTCCCAAACGTGCTCCATCCGCCATGCTGCGCACTCCGAAACGTGCTCCATCCGCCATACTGCGCACTCCCAAACGTGCTCCATCCGCCATACTGCGCACTCCCCATCGTGCTCTATCCGCCATGCTGCACACTCCCAAACGTGCTCCATCCGCCATGCTGCGCACTCCCAAACGTGCTCCATCCGCCATGCTGCGCACCCCCTATCATGCTCCATCCGCCATGCTGCGCACTCCCAAACGTGCTCCACCCGCCATGCTGCGCACTCCCAAACGTGCTCCATCCGCCATGCTGCGCACTCCCAAACGTGCTCCATCCGCCATGCTGCGCACTCCCAAACGTGGCCCATCCGCCATGCTGCGCACTCCCAAACGTGCTCCATCCGCCATGCTGCGCACTCCCAAACGTGCTCCATCCGCCATACTGCGCACTCCCCATCGTGCACCATCCGGCATGCTGCGCACTCCCAAACGTGCTCCATCCGCCATGCTGCGCACTCCCAAACGTGCTCCATCCGCCATGCTGCGCACTTCCAAACGTGGTCCATCCGCCATGCTGCGCACTCCCAAACGTGCTCCATCCGCCATGCTGCGCGCTCCCAAACGTGGTCCATCCGCCATGCTGCGCACTCCCAAACGTGCTCCATCCGCCATGCTGCGCACTCCGAAACGTGCTCCATCCGCCATACTGCGCACTCCCAAACGTGCTCCATCCGCCATACTGCGCACTCCCCATCGTGCACCATCCGGCATGCTGCGCACTCCCAAACATGCTCCATCCGTCATGCTGCGCACTCCCAAACGTGCTCCATCCGTCATGCTGCGCACTCCCAAACGTGCTCCATCCGCCATGCTGCGCACTCCCAAACGTGCTCCATCCGCCATGCTGCGCACCCCCCATCATGCTCCATCCGCTTAGGAGTGCGCAGCATGCCGGATGGTGCACGATGGGGAGTGCGCAGTATGGCGGATGGAGCACGTTTGGGAGTGCGCAGCATGGCGGATGGAGCACGTTTGGGAGTGCGCAGCATGGCGGATGGACCACGTTTGGGAGTGCGCAGCATGGCGGATGGACCACGTTTGGGAGTGCGCAGCATGGCGGATGGACCACGTTTGGGAGTGCGCAGCATGGGGGATGCAGCACGATGGGGAGTGCGCAGTATGGCGGATGGAGCACGTTTGCTCAGCCTCTCTCCTTCCAGCCTCCCTCAGCATCAGCCACCCCCTCCCAGCCTTCCCCAAGATCAGCCTCTCTGCTCCCAGCCTCCTCCAGCACGCCGTGCTCCTCTGCCGACACTCACCCACACCCGATCGCATCCACTCACCCACACAACCGATCGCATCCACTCACCCACACAACCGATCGCATCCACTCACACACACAACCGATCGCATCCACTCACACACACAACCGATCGCATCCACTCACACACACACCCGATCGCATACACTCACACACACACCCGATCGCATACACTCACACTCACACCCGATCGCATACACTCACACACACACCCGATCGCATACACTCACACACACCCGATCGCATACACTCACACACACAGACACTGACGATATTGCACATACGCGCTGATACTCACAACATCCGGGGATATCACATGCTTCTGGCCATGTGATCCTCCGTCAGGTCCTGGAAGCTCACAGCACAATATCGCCGCCGAGAAGCAAGCGATATCCCAGGATGTTGTGAGTATGTGGATGCGATGTGATGTGTGTATGTGAGTGAGTGTGATCTGATTTGTGTGTGTGTGTGTGTGTGTGCTGTTATGTTATGTATGTTCTGCAGCTGCAGGACCTTGATGTGTGGATGCGATGTGATGTGTGTGTGAGTGTGAGCCGGTGTACACTGGTAACTATGATACACATCGGGTAACTAAGGGACCTTAGTTACCCGATGTGTATAATGGTTACCAGCTTTCACGGCCTCCGTTAAGATCCCAGCATCGCAAGGTTATGTCTGGCGCTGCCGGGATCCTGACGGAGCCGGTGTAGAAGCAAGCGATATCCCAGCATGTTGTGAGTGTGTGGATGTGATGTGTGAGAGTGAGTGTGAGAGTGAGTGTGATCTGATGTGTGTGTACTCACCTGGGAATCGGAGCCCCGTGTCAGTTGGGCCACAGCGAGCGTGCATTGCGTGAGGGGGCGGGGCCTGCAGAGAGCCGGGGCGAGAGGCCAATCCGTGTGGGGGGGCGGGGCCATGGCGAGCCCAGCGGCCAATCAGCTTTGTGTCACCGTAAGGACACAATTTCGGAGCATGACAGACAGACAGACAGATAGACAGACAGACAGACAGACAGACAGACAGAATAAGGCAATTATATATATAGATTGCTTTATCAATTATGACAACTAGCCTAAAATTACAGTGTTATTATAGCATGTAAAAGATGATGTTAAAAACACATTATACACCTGTCATACAAATACTAGGTGAGAAACAAATCGCAAACTTGCATAGCACTCGCGTGACATATGGAGTGACATACGCAGGACATAAGCATCCCACTTTTCTGAATAAGTATGTGAGTGATTTATATGCTAGTGACAGTGAGGTTTAAAGCGCCACTCCAGTGCTAAAAAATCCCACCGGAGTGGTGCTTTAAAGGGCAGGAAGCAGAGATTTAAATTCACTAAACTGCACAAATTTTACCAGGAAATTGAAGAAAAATCTAATTTAGTCTTTACAAATTAAAAGTTCCTTATAATGATCTGGTGCTGTAAAGACCCCAGAGCATAAAAAACATGTAAAAATGTAAAACAGATAAAACCAACCAATACTCACCTCACCACTTACCTGCCACTGCTCACTGTCCTCTGTACGGTCATTGGTTCCTCCTCTTATTGATATACTTGTGCATGCATGCTAGTGGATTCTGGCCATGACTAGACCGGGGAATATCCCGAGTCTTGTCATGGCCAGACGTCCAGGATTGAAGTGCAGGATATAAGGTCATGGCACATGTGGGCTTAGTGAGAAGAGGCCCAAGTTTTTATCTATGATAATAAGAGATAGAGAGAGCAAGCAGTAGAGGTGGATGCAGAGGTGAGTGGTAAGGTAAGTGTTTTTTATTTTGTGGTTTTTTTTTTAACCTTTTAAAGATTGTCTATGGTTTAGGTGGGCATCAGTGTTTAAAATCAATGACAAACATCTGTACTTGCAAAATGCAGCCTACATTGACACTATCTATCTGTCTATATCTATATCTATTTATCTATCTATCTGTCTATCTATCATCTATCATTTCTTCCATCCATCCGTCCATGATATATGCTGCACATTACAAAATATATGATAACACACAAAGGAAGTCTAATTATGTTTATATGTCCTTTATATATTGTAAATTAACCAACACACTTCCATAAAAAACATAAGCCAGCAATTAGAATCCTAGATTTTCCATTCATTAGCCCAGGAATGCTGTGTACAAAACTGTATGTGTCACATTCATCTTCCTGTTTTTAGAGACCAATGACACAACTCTTTGGACTACAGCCTCTCATCTGGTCGCTCTACATTTAAATGAGTTTCATTTCTCTTAGTACAGAAGTGGTTAAATGTCAGTTTTCCTCTTGCAGCTTTTCCAAGCAGTTCTTAGCTGGGTGTGTGAGCTGCACTCACTTGGTAGTCACGCCCTTCAGGTTTAAATAGTGGTGTATCCCAGCAATCCCTGCTGAAGATACAAAGTCTTTTGGTCTCTAGCCACCTTCTAGGAAGGATCTGCAGACAAAGTTTCCTGCTCTCAGGCTTTATCCTTTTGTTGCTTTTCCCCAGTTTGTCCTACCTTTCCTTGCCTCTGGTTAGTACAGTGGTGAGGTCTAGTGGACCCCATCTGCCCCTCACTAGTCAGGGCTACTATTGGGTCTTCTTAGGGTCCCAGGTTCCTGTTCAGCGACAATTGCGGAGACTGTATAGGGATGGGCTAGGAGTGTAAAGACAGCTGCAAGTGAGGATAGGAGGTGTCCCACTGTATCCTCTCACTAGTTCTAGGGCTTCCTGCTGTTATTGTGTTTCCCGATGTCTCCTTTGTTTGTTGTGTTTTGTTGCGTGTCAGACACACATAGGTCTGAACGCTCCTGCCACGGTTGATTTGCCCAGCAAGCGTGACGGTATGGTAACTATGTTGGTTGTTTGCTTTCAAAGACATCAAAATAACACTAATCGCCCTCTTGATCATTTAAAGGGTTTTTAAGTCTTTTTCTTTTTTTTTCGTGCAGTAATCAATGCAATTTTTAGAGCCAAATTCTTCAAAATGGTACACAGGGGTTCATGATCTTTCAGGAAACAAAAAAAGTCTTTATTTGTGTCCTTCACTTTTATTGTGAATTTTTAGAGCAAAAAGTCACATGATCGGTCACAATGTTGCACGCAACCCAAAGATTTACGCAAAAATAAATTGAGACTTTTTTTAAAAAATCTGAAATTATGTATTGGCCATAAACATCTGGTTTACGAGACAACAGAGAAAAAAGAGGAAACAGAGAAAAAAGCAGAAGTAGTAAGCAGACTTCAACAACTTAAAAAGAAAAATTGGGCACAAAACAGTAAACAACCTGAGGTTTCCTTCATACATCCATGATTCTGGTATGTAAGTCATCCATTTTCACACCTACCTGAGACACTTATACACATGTGACCATTATAATCTATGGAGCTACTTACATCAACGTGATTTCACATGGACTATTTGTCTGAATGAACCACACAGAAACATGTCTGATTTTTCCCGGTGGCACATATCATATAGACTCATTCAAGTCTAGGGTCCATGTAAATATCCGTATGTCATCCATGTGACACAGACCAGAATTAAATGCATTAAAGAAATTGGTGATTTTTATGTGTTACATAATTGCAAAGATAATAAATTGATAAATATGTCTGGGTCGGCCTCCACCGAGTAGGGGCATAATGGCAGCCAATGATTAAGGTGGTCTGTCCAGCTAATGGGCCATCCTCAGCAGCATACAAAAAGGCGTAAGGTGTGGACGGGGTCCAGGATCAACCCATCTCAATAAGCAATGTCCGTACCTCAGGTGCAACAAAAATACTCACTTTTACTGGAGCAATTGACGATGATGATGATGATTACAGCTCACCACAGTTAATCAGTACACAGAGTCAGAGTCGATAACCTCTCATGATGTGATGAACTCAGCTCTTTTCTGGCAATTTGTAGCAGCTCTCCTGGCTCCCGCTGGTTATAACTATATGTGCACTAAAACATCTCCTCTCAGCCTGGACCTTGGCATCCACTGCACCTCAGGCTTACAGGAAAAGTACCTCAGCTCTTTTCCCTTCACTGACAATTCAAGACCATATCAAGACATCCCTCTTCTAATCGCTTACTGGTGTTGTCTGGCAGTAAAAAGAGGGCTGAAGAGCTGGCTCCTCTCACTTTTAGAGTTCAGAGATATTTGTGATAGTTGACTTTGCAGGGGGCCACAGATGGCTAGCTAGATAGATACCCCGGACTTTCCATCCATGGATGAGGATAGGGAACTCTGCATCCTACTGACGGAAGAAGAATCAATGGTGGAGATCGCCGCCCAATATGTCACCACATGCCATAAGCTGAGAGGAACTAAAGACCCCCAAATGGACCATCATTCCCCAAATTTTGCCCCTGACACCCCATTCCCACAACCCTAACTGACTCCCATATCATACTTCTTTTTCTTCCTTTGGCAACACTAATTGTATTTTGGTCCTGCCAATAAAGCCTATTTGATTTGATTTAGACAGATAGATAGATAGTATAGCTTTCTATTAACCAAATAAAAAGAAATAAATATATAAAGGGGAAAAAAAACAACGTGGGGTCCTCGTCATTACATTTGTGGACCACATTGGATTTGCTAGATTTTGTTGGACCTGGGTGGGATTTTTTTTTAATAAAGTGGTGAACAAGGGAAACTTTATTTCAATAACGTATTTTGTGTGTTTTTCTTTTTTATTACTGGGCTTGTAATGGGGGTATATGAAGGACACCCTTGATTCCTAGCTTTAGGGGTTGATGCCAGTTGTGTTTTTGGATACATCACAGCTGACATTAATGCCAAGCACCATTAGGATGATTCCCAAGGTACCAGGGCATCGGGAACAGTCGAGGTGAAGCTCCAGAAGTGGAGCATCTTGTGATGCTCCACTACTGGGGTGGCTGTGGACTGGTATTTTATCTCTATCTATCTATCTATCACAGTATCTATCTATCTATCTTATCTATCTATCTATCACAGTATCTATCTATCTATTATCTGTCTATCACAGTATCTATCTATCTATCTCACATCTATTTATCTATCTATCTATCCATTATCTATCTATCTATCCCTTTATCTATCTATCTATCTATCATCTATCAATCCCTCTATCTATCACAGTATCTATCTATCTATCTATCTATTATCTATCTATCTCTATCTATCTATCCCTCTATCTATCACAGTATCTATCTATCCATTATCTATCTATCCCTCTATCTCTATCTATCTATGTATCTGTCTATCTATTTATCTCTATCTATCTATCCATCCATCCCTCTATCTATCTATCTATCAATTATCTATCTATCTATCTATCACAGTATCTATCTATCTATTTTCTGTCTATCACAGTATCTATCTATCCATCTATCTCTATCTATCTATCTATCCCTCTATCTATCACAGTATCTATCTATCTATCCATTATCTATCTATCCCTCTATCTCTATCTATCTATGTATCTATCTATCTATTTATCTCTATCTATCTATCCATCCATCCCTCTATCTATCTATCTTTCTATTATCTATCTATCTATGTATCTATCTATCTATCTATCTATCTAGCTATCTATCTTTTTACAACTTTAACACATAAAAATCAGTAATATACTGAATATACTTTATTCCAGTACACGTCACTTAGATGGCACATGGAATACACATGTATAACACACACGTACACATGGATGTCAGAATACCCCCACATGAATAGTAGAAAAATAACGCGCCACACGTGTGTTTTTTATGCACACTTCTGTTGGGCGCCTAAGGCCCTGTACCCACAAATGAGCTTTTAGTGACTTTGATGCCGCGTATTTTGCTTCTTTTTTACTCAGCATAATCTGTGGTGCGTGATTCAATCCGCTGCAGTTTCTTTTGTCCGTACGCTGAGTTTTATATGCAGATTTTTCCATAGATTAATATTACATGCAGAAAATGCCCATAAATACAAAATTAATTTAGGAACATTTTCTTTTTAAGAGCATGTGTCTGACATTGAACAAGAAAGCAATCAAATTAACATGTATTAAGATGTATTGATATTTCCAGCGGACATGAAATATGCAGTCATGGTAGGCAAATGAGGAAACTGACAGTTACGACTGATCTGCAGTAAATACACCACTTATATACTTGTACACATTATGCAGTTTATACATTTACAAATATTTTCCAAACAAGGAGGCAAATTCCAAAACCCAGGATCTGTATAGCAGATCTGCATCCTTTAATCACATCATATATGTCTTGTTAATTCTTGCACTTGCTTGGATGGGTATAAAAGGGTTAACCTCCCCCTCCTTCCTCAGCAGTGCTGGCTATGTGATGCTTTACCAGCATTAAGATTTCCCTGTCCTGTAGCTTCTCGGTTTATTAATTAGCATGCTTCATTTTCCCATCCCTGTCCGGGATAGCTCTCCACATCCTCCTAAATACCCTGCAGGTCTGTTTCTAGCGTTTCTTCTCAGGGTGCAGTCATTTGTTATATCACTAGATGGTTTTAAAACCTGCTAAAAAAAGGTTTTGCCAGACAATTCCTGTGGGATTTTCCTGGATCATTTATTTATCTTGTACGCATTAAGAAACTACCATTAAGCATTAGAGGGAGGTGCCTTCATTTTTTTTTTTTTTTTCATTTTTTGCTTTCCCAAAGCCCAGTCTGCCTTTTGCTGTGCTAGAGGCATATTGGATTGATGCTGACAATGCTGGAGCTGCCGCGTCCTATTCCATGGGGTTGCATTATTCGAAGACCCAGCATGAATGGATCTATGACTATATACATATATGCATGCCTTCGTACTGTGTTTTAGGGGCTGCATTTTTTTCCAAGTCTTATTTGGTGCTCTGTTAAATGCTTGTGCTGGTGTCTATACTGCTGCTGGCTTACACGGCTCAGACTCTCCTTAGCTCTAGCTGCGGATTGGTCTCTCTCTTAAAGTGCTGGCCAAGGGTTGGTTGCAGGGACTGCTGAATAACAGGTGCATTTTGCTGCTCTGTCGCCTTTGAAGGAAGCAGCCGAGGAACGCTGGTGCATCTGTTCTGTGGATGGAGAGGCGCCTCGGAGAGGGACCACAGCTCCCGTGTGCAGGAATGTTACTAATCGAATAGACAAGGGGTGGACACACACGGATGCTTGGAAAGAAAAGGAAAAAAAAGGCTGGTTTATTTCTATGGAAATCTGGAGGAAAAGAAACGGAAAGTGAAGGGATGCAAGGATGCATATTGTGCTAAGCCTTGGATGGATGGGATTTTTTAGCTGATTCAGCAGCTGCTTCTGGCATTTTGCTCTGTACAAGAATCTAATGGAGGAATGTTTTCTGGTTATGATCGGTGACATTTGAGTGCTGAGAAGTTCCCCCTTTCCTCATAGGGAGCTGTGCTCATGATCCAGCTTCTTAAGGCTCATGTATTTTGGGGGGTGAAAGGAATATAGGATGAGTGAAGTGGCTGCCTCCACCTCACCACCTGTACGTCCGGCAGCTGCTGAAGAGGCTGCAGGTGGAAACACTACTCAAGAAGAGGATGGGGCACCAAACCCTCGGGAGGTGCGGTGTAGTGACTGCATTGTATGGAACAGGCAGCAAACGTGGCTATGTGTAGTGCCTCTCCTAATTGGATTCATTGGCTTGGGATTGAGTCTGATGCTTCTAAAGTGGATCGTAGTGGGATCTGTAAAGGATTATGTCCCTACTGATTTAATAGATTCTAAGGGTATTGGCCAGGACCCCATTTTCCTTTCTAAACCAAGCTCATTTCCAAAAAGTATGGAGACTACAACTACTACAACCACAACCAGGACTCCCAATCAAATTAGCACCCGTTTAACTACTACTACACGGGCGCCTACCCGCGTCCCAGGAAGCAGAGTACCTATCTGGGCAAACCCTAGAACCACAACAGTGCGCCATGCAGTCGCTCCTCCTACAATTATCTCCACCACTGTCCCCCCTAGCACGACCACTTTTGTTCCACGCCCACATCCAGGGACCCCAACCTCCCAGCCAATGCCCATATGGCCCACTGCGGAATATTCTACCTCTTCTTACAAAATTTATCTTCATGTTTCCACCCAGTCCTGGACACAGTCTCGATTTCAGGAGTCTACCACTACCACCACCCCGGAAACTACCACTATACAAAAATATCGTAAGTAACATATGCAAAAAAAAATCTCAAATCATGTTCAGAGGTCCTTTCATACCGGTTTGAGTGTCCAAATGGTTCAGTGATATGCAAAAGAAAAGAAGAAAAATCTAAAAAAAAAAATATGGTGAAATGTATAATTTCTTAACCCATCCTGTGCTGGAGAGTGAATACCAGTGCTATTTAGCAGCCCATTGCACTTGTCATTAGCAGTCAATGGGTTAACTTCCCTTCTTTTTGCTACAGTGAAATGACTGCACTGTCACTGCAGATATGCTTAATGTTTTGGTGAAGTTTCCAGATGAAATTACAAGACATTTTGCTATTCAAGTGATGCATGTTCACTCCTGCAGCAATGATAAAAAAAATCACACCATCTAGGGAGGTGTAAAATCTCTGCAATGAGAAAAAGCAGAAGTGATCAAATAATAGTGATGGGAAAATGAACTGGCACATAGATGTCATCCTATGTTCCCCATCATATGGATAATCCATCTGACCAATTAGCTGAGGTCTGTCAATGGGGTCCAGCGTTTTCCGATATATCCCATAGAATTACATTTATCCATGATATTCAGAGCAGATAGCATTCTTGCCATGTTCTAGCAGATATGGGCTATATGAAATGCACAGCAATGGCTATTAACATATGTGATGGTTCCATCTCTCCATTCATTTGCAGATGTTCCTTTGAGTATATATTTCTGGTTGGCGTTCTTATAAGGCTGAATAGGGTGGATTTTAGTATAGGGAATCTGAATATCAGCATTGTACGATTGGATTATGGCTATATTTAGAAAATGCTTCTAACCTTTAAGACGAGAACCCTGCAACCTATGAAGGTTATTTGGGACAAGGACAATGAAGGAAGTCCTGAAGAAGCCCAATAACCTTTCCGAATAAGTCCGAAATAGGATTTGTTTCCTGATTGTTATTAGAGGGATTTCAGCAATCCTTGATATGCCTTCTAGATGTTTATGACAGTAAAAGCTATTGAGTATCATTTTAGAAACGGTAATCCCAGCTGTGTCTCTTGGATGATAATCTGTGATTATTTTGCTAGAGGATTCAGTAATAACATTTATTCATTCCAATGCTTGTTTTGTTTATTTTTTCTTGATTAAATCCATTTGTTCATAAGCCCCAGGATACATAAACCCATCTGCAGAGAAAATTATACTCAACCGATAGAGAGGAGGAAAATTGGGGAAAGCTGTTGGTAAATCACCCCTAGCAAACAAGGCAATAAGTCCACACCAATGGCCAGCAAATTCATTTACTTAGTCAGCAGGGGCCATGGGAGGAGGTGGGGGGGGGGGGGGGCAGCGCATCCATCGAGGTAATCAGTTAATGGCAGATAAACTGCAGTATATCTCTACATGTTGTAAGTTGGATCTGACTACTATTTTGTGACATTGCATGGTATCATTTCATCTCACTGGATCCCTGCCCCTGGGATATATTGAGAATGGGAGCATGATACAGGCCAAGCTACTGAATATGGGTCACGCTGGTTGTTGCTAAAATATAAGTATTGGTTATTGCTATATATCACAACTTATCCCCCAGCATTGGTCTTTGCTAACATTTACTTGGCAGGTAATGCACATATTTTCTCTTTTTTTTTCCACCGAAAAAAACATAATGCATGATTTCGGGTTAATGAGCCATACCAAGTGCAGCTGTTGTGCTGATTTTCTTTTTTTTTAACAGCGAGAACAATTAAAGGTGAAATATTTGCACATCCTGTTTAAACCACATATTGGTAATGTAATGGGAGGACCCTGTGCTTGATCTCTACTTCCCCGAATGGCTGTTGTGTAGAGACAAGGCAGAATCCTGATTAATAAATAATTAATGGATAGATGGCTACACCCTCTGTTGTCAGAAAATAAAATGCAAATGGCAGCACAAAACCACTGCAACAGATTAATAATCTCATTTTTGGTCCCTGAGTTTTTCAAGAGGCAGCAGAGAGTTGTTAACACAAGATGAATTTTAAGAAGTGCAGAAGGGGCAGACATTGACTGGGGCAGAGCACTGGTAATTCTGCAAGCCGTAGATTAGATAGGATCCAAGGTGGCTTCAGGATGGGCATGGGGCTCTATTGAACACCGATGAGGTCTTCTGATTCATTTAACCCTTGTCAGGGGAAGCCTTTTCGACTCTAGGACACAATTTACGCTCCTTGTTTTGCCTAATTATCAAGTTGTAGCCTATGGAAATATCCATCTTCCAAGAGAACATCTGCATCTATCCATTGCTCTGGGGATGCTCATTGCACAGGGTGAAAAGCTGATTGTTCAATCCAGCGTATTCCATCAAGTTTGCAGCATGTCTAACTCATTGTTGTAGATGCTGTTAAAATGATAGTTATCATGGATCTTACTCTGTCGTGTGCATACAGATAAAAATGACCGGTCTGCCGTCCTTCACGTCAAGATCGTCGATATTCAGGGGTATGAGATAGGCAGGCTGTGCCAGTTATTATATGTCATCGATATATATTTATTTTATTTTTTTTCTGCAAATGTAGCTGCACATCTTAATGTTGGAGACATTTAACCCTACAGGCTTGGTATTGATTCTTGGGGATTGGGATGAAGGTAAATACATAGAGTAATATACAGCCAAGCACTGAGAAGCCATGTATATATATATATATATATATATATATATATATATATATATATATATATATATTGAATTTGTAAGATTACGTAAATTAAGCAAATCTCAGAAGGCAAACCTAATTTTGGAAATTTTTCAGAATTACTACATATATTGATGATATTCAATTGCATCAGTAGTGGCCTATTTCCCCTTGTGCCCAATATGTTATATAAAAGCTATCGTGCACCTATTTGTATCAAGTAATACAATGGTAATATTGCCTATTCCCAAAAAGATGTCCAGTCATGAGATATGAATTTAGATATCACACAGTTATGAAAATGAAGCATATGATAGTATAGAAAATAGGAAAATATGCATTGCACGAACCACCAGGGGTAGTCATCACTCTTTTCAATTGCCATGTTGCCATAATGTTGTGCTGGCTACTGGGCCATGAACTGTATTTAGAGTGAAGTAATACTGCGTACTCCCTATATAGTAAGACAGGGGATTATAAATAGTTATAATTGGCAATGGCTATGAAGGAATATTGCAGTAAAACAAGAACAAGTTCCTATAGACAGTAATGGCTTGTTTCCAAAATGCAAAGTAATGTGAAAAAATGTTATTGGACAAACCACTGGTATTTCTGTGGCTAATCCTGGCGGGTTTTACTTTACAGAATATACCCTACAGTTAATATGATTCTGTGAATATGTGTCTGGAGGTTACTGAAGCTGAATCCAGTTAAATTAGATGAACCATATCCCACAACGGTTTTCGTAGTAAAGGACAGAAGGGAAAATTTGACTTCAGCTAAGACAGAGACAATTTATAACATCTGTGGAAAGCAAAAAAAAATCTCACCTGCCATGTTTTGTCGAAGGAAGAGGAGTTGAAGACAAAGCCTAAGGGGAAAGAGGAAAACATCATATCTAAAAGACCTTAAGGGGCAAGCAAAGTCAAAAAAGTCAGAAGCTGAATCTTTGTCTTAAGTGTTACTAATCGAGCTTTCTGGAGATGATAAGAACATCTGTTATGGAAATGTTATGGGTATATCATTACTATTATTTACCATGTGTTAGATCTACGCTCAAAAATTAAAATATGCAAGTTACAACATTAGCCTAAATGTTGACTTATGATGTACCTGCATGGAGGATTAAATTGGGGTCTCGTAGGATAAGAATTACACTTATATAGTTACATAGATTGGAAAAAAAAGCCCATCAAGTTTAACTTTTCTCAATTAAATATACATTATCAAATGCTAGAATATACATAGCCCACAATACCAGTAGTTTTGAAAAAAAGCATGCAGCTACTTTTTAAAATATATCTGCCATTACAACTTTCCACAGATTGGCTGCTCTTACTGTAAAGAATCCTTTCCTGTTCAGCTGCCAGGATTGCCTTTCCTCCACCCATAATGAGTGCCCTCTTGTCCTTAGTATTGTATTCAGAAGGAATAAGTCATATGCCAGTCCTTTATATTGACCACACATGTATTTATACTTATAAATTGGATCTCCTCTGAGATGTCTTTTTTCTAAGCTAAACAAGCTCAACTTTCCCAACCTCTCATCATATGGAAGGCCTTCCATTCCTTGTAACAATCTAGTTTGCCCACCTTTGAGCAAATTCTAGCTTTCAATATTCTTGTAAAAATGTATAGCCCAAAGCTGGATCCCATATTCTAGATGTGGCCTTACAAGTTATTTCTAGAGGGGAAATAATATTTTGGGATCACATGATTTTATATTTCCTTTAATACACCCTACAATGTTGTTTGCTTTAGCAGCTGCTGCCTGACATTGAGTATTGCTGCTCAGCTTATTACATTCTTTCAAGTCAATACATTTTCAGTCTAGTGACACAAATTGCAGTAGAAGTCGGAGTAATAGCAGTTACACTAATATTCCTTCACTGCCATAACATTGTAACCATGATATTATTACTAGTAATAGCAATAGTCAAGAAGTTAGTATTACTTCACTGACAACTTTATTTGACACTTTCATGATTATTTTCATCTCCTATCTATTGTACCTTAAGCTGGGTTTACACACTGAGACTTTCTAGCGATCCAACCTGCGATCTCAATCTAGCCGGGATCGCTACAAAGTCTCTGGTGAGCTGTCATACAGGCAAACCTGGCCAACGACGCAACAGCGATCCGGACCTGCAGAGCGACCTAGCTGGTTGTTGGGGACGTGTCAAAGCTGCTATTTGAAAGGGAAGTCGCTGTAAAGTCCCCTTTACACACTGAAACTTTCTAGCGATGCATGCTGCACAGCGGGAAACAAAGGACCTAGGAATGGTCCTGAACGATTTGTAGCGATCACAACTTCACAGCAGGGGCCAGGTCGCTGATAGGTTTCACACACTGCAATGTTGCTGGGGAGGTCGCTGTAACATCACAAAACCGGTGACGTTACAGCGATGTCGTTTGCGATGTTGCAGTGTGTAAAGCCACCTTTACATTTCCGTAGTAGGACACCTATCAACATAAGTACATAGCAAGCTAAGCCTTTTCTAAATTAGAATTTCTGATTTGCAACCATCATGTCTTCCTGGTGCCCATGAAAAGTGAACTTTGTACAAAGTTATGTAAGCTCCTACTTATCAAGTCTGCTGAAACCAAATCTATTACCATCAATCTCTTACTAACAATACCATGACTGCTACAAAATACTAAGAGGTAAGCATCAAGTATGGCTACAGATTAAGTGGCAACACACAGATATTGGATACAATAAGCAGCATAACAAATTTCTTTGGGCTAATATGTAGAGCCTATGGGGGATATTACATCTTACATAGCTCGTATTATTTCCCCCAATACAAATGCACAGCTGGCTCAGCCAATCATTGATGTGTATTACTCTATAGAGCGCTGTAGGGTCACAGCCAGATACTTTTGGTGCCATCACAAAATCGAAAGGATTAGGCATTGTAATTCACCATACCCAGTCCTGAAAATAGGATTTAGTTGACTGAGATTTTCTCACCTCTTGGAGAGACTATCAAAGTTGAGTTAAGCCAAAGACAATCACCAAGTTGCTTCCCCAGCATATTTTGTATTATTAACAACTAGTGATGAGTGAGCACTACCATGCTTGGGTGCTCAGTACTCATAAAAAACAGTTAGATGCCAGGATGGGCACAGCTCAAGTACCCAAGTATATGGGAAGTCAATGGGGAACTTAAGCATTTTTTAAGGGAATTCTCCTGAAAAATGCTTGAGTTTTCTATTGACCGTGCACCCAAGCATGGCAATATTGTTTGATATGAGTACTGTGCACCCAGGCATGGTAGTGCTCTCTCATCATTACTTGTTATGAGTACCCTGCACCCGAGCATGGTAGTGCTCACTCATCATTAGTCATTATGAGTACTATGCTCCCAAGCATGGTAGTGTTTGCTCATCATTACTCGTTACAAGTACTGTGTACCTGAGCATGGTAGTGCTCACTCATCATTACTCGCTACAAGTGCTGTGCAGCCAAGCATGGAAGTACTCTCTCATCATTACTCATTATGA
This sequence comes from Anomaloglossus baeobatrachus, assembly GCF_048569485.1. Classification (NCBI taxonomy): domain Eukaryota; kingdom Metazoa; phylum Chordata; class Amphibia; order Anura; family Aromobatidae; genus Anomaloglossus; species Anomaloglossus baeobatrachus. The sequence goes on along the minus strand of NC_134357.1, from coordinate 174,663,106 downwards.
GTACCATGCTTCTGAGCATGGTAGTATTTGCCCTTCATTACTTTTTACGAGTACCATGCAACAGAGCATGGTAGTGCATGCGAGGCATTACTCCTTTACAAGTACCAACCATTTGAGCATGGTAGTGCTCACTACTCATCATTACCCATTACAAGTACTGTGCACCTGAGCATGGTACTGTTTGATTTTCATTACTCGTTACGACTACAATGCAACTGACCATCGTAGTGTTTGCTCATCATTACTCTTTACAAGTACCATGCACACGAACATGTTAGAGCTCGTTCATCACTACTAGCAGCTGTTTCTGAGCAGACATTTTTAAGTTTGATACTAGAAATAACTAACAGAAAAAAACTTATGAAATCAAGGTCAGGGCTGAACGAGTACTTGCAATACATGCAATAGCCATAGTTCAGAACAATTAGTGATCATATAGTTGTAGTCAGGAAAAAGAGGCAAGTTACCAAACACCTTCACAAATTCACAGGAACCTTGTTGTTCAGGCAGGAATGTGATATCAGCGGCAGGTTTAATTAATCAGAGATGGTAAGCCATAGGGGGAGAGGGGTGGGGTGAGCAGAGGGATAATAGATGTAGTGGCCAGTTAAGCAGCTGCCATGCTGTTAAAACTAAAGATCACATTGAAAAATAGAAATAAAATGCAAGGGTAAATTATATCAAATATTGATACCCAGCGAAAACGTACCTACTTCCTACTGCAAAAATAGAGGTAAAATATGAAAATATGACCCAAGCAAGTCTAGGCTTTTGCATGTGAATATGTAATGTCTCTATATGGAGCTGGCCACAGTCTGTGCAATCCAGCTTGTGGCTTGTCTTGTCGTGATTTAGTAGCATATTCATTTTACGACTGGGATCCGTAGAAGATACAATTATCTGATGTACACGATGATACACAACACACGCCCGGGATGTGAATTGCAGATTGAAAGCACTGAAGAAATTCATCTGCAGAGCTTTGTATTTTAATCAGGAGAGTTAAATAAAGTCAGATCATTCTAGCAATATGGAAATGTGATAAAGCTGGAGATAGTGATGATTATACTTAGAACACTGAGCAGAAATGTCTTGTAGGCTGAATATTTTCTGGCTAGGTGTAATGTGAAATGTAAGATGTGCTGTGAGATGAATGAGAAGTGTTATCTCTCTCGCTCCTGCTTTGCTGAGTACAGATCTCTGCATATCTCTAAAGGACACGCCTCGAGTGCGGTGCAGACCAGGAACACCGTGTGCATAAATATGACACAAATCCAGGCACGATATGTTGTATGCAGATAAACCTTATCTACACATCCGGGAACAAGGAAACTGGTCTTGATGAAATCTTCCGGAGTAAGATTTATGGAAGATTTTGTCACTGATTATGATCATCTTGTCTGTACGTTTTACAAGCAAGGCCAAGTATACTTGTACACATGGTGAATATCCCTATGCTAAAAAATAAAAATCACAATAGTCACTGGTGCCAGAGTAAAATGTGTTTTAGAAAGGCGGCGGCGATTAAAGGGGGCATTTATCAGTCCTGCCATTTATTCGATTGCTGTTATTACTGAGCTTGTGCTAGAGACTCCTCTATGGGGAATACTGTTAGTTTTTGTTTGTTTTTCATATTGTAACTATTCTTCATAGAGAGAAATACTCTCATAAAACAGTGTTTCTTTGTGTAAACCTGGAGCCAAGGATATTGTATGAAAAAGTCCAACTGATATTTTATTTTTTTTAATTCATTGATGTTTATGAAATTTAATATACATGTATTAAAATATGTACTGAGCACCACAGAATGTAGTTCTATACAAGTGTTTATTCTTGATATAAAATGTAAAGGGGGAACAACATTAAATAATAAAGGAACATCTACTTAAATGGGTGGACCCGAACTTTAGCTTTGATTACCTAACCCCACGTTAATTCATCAATGACAGATCGGTGAGGGTTTGGCACCCAGTATCCCAGCCAATTAGCTACCCCTGCTGCTGCCATCTGACGGCACTACTCGGTAGTGGACCTGCACAGCACAGTTCCCTCAACTATAAAGTGTGTAGGGGGCGGATGTGCAGCACCTGTGGCAGTACCTTGCCACGGCCACTAATCTGTTGCCTTAGGTGTGTTGCTTTGGAACTGAGTAGTCCTAGGCACCGGCAGTAGCTGATCGGCAAGGTTCAAGGTGTTGCACCCCCAAAATTAAACATTAAAGACCTATCTTAAGAAGAAGTAATCAATGTTAAAGTTTGATAGGGGGAATTCACAGGATGAAGGAACAGATTAATCTCTTGGCTTTCCTTAATTAGTGTACTCACTATGACATTACTCAGGTATCCTGGCTCAGCAAAATCAATAAGGACATAACTATATGAAACTCTACTAATAAGGTTACAGTAAGTAGATTGAGTCTAGTCTACTTGATCATCCATTTATGACCTACCCAAAGAGAAGTTCATTATTGTTGTCTTCCTTGCAGATGTAGTGCAGGTTTTACATGTACAGCTTTGCTACATTCTTTATGTAGTCGCCTGCTGGTGATAATTAGTAGTGGCTTTGGAATCAGTTCTCCAATATTAGGGATCTAAAGATTCAAATAAAAAAATTGAGCTTAAAAACCCCTACTTGCTATCATTGGGATCTGCCACATTTTGTACCTATTTGCTTTACACCCCATCTCCGAACCCAACCTCAAAACAATCACGCCAGGCAATCACTGAGCCAGTAACAAAGCACATTATTTACACACAAGTAAACATCGAGGGTGGCATTAATATAATACAAAGCTTTACAACGAGTCTGGAAGAAGATTCATGTCTTATCCTCTCCGGTACAAGATTTAAAGAACTTGAAGAATAAAAATTGCTAAGAATGTGAAGTTTAATGTGGAGACAAGCAGAGAGGCTTCATTTTAGACGGAAGAAAGGTTGTTATCCTCACAGCAGTATTTGAAGAGATTAAAGGTTAGAAAGCTGTGATGCAGGAAGGCTGTTATACGATGGGTCGCCATAGAGAACCCTGGATATGGAACATGAGTAAGTACAGTATTAACACTGTACCAGCATACTGGCTAGAATGGGGGTCTGGTTGCCTGTGCATCACTGTCTCTGATATTTAATACTCAAGATGGTTTAATATTTCAGCTATTAATCTGATTTGTGTCTTTATGTAATTGTAAACTGAGATCACAATAAAAGTAACATGAGGTCAAGGAGAACAAAGCAATATCTTTTCTGCTTGGGTTTTGTTAAATAAGGTCTTCAAATGTTGTATGCATTGAAAATAACAAAGTTTACTTTCCAGTTAAGCACAATTAGAGACCACTCCTGGATAGGTTATTTAATCAGGTTGAAAAAAAGTCAACCTAGTTAAGATGATAGATGTGAAGGGACAAAGGGAAGAGAATGACAATGAGTAGAAATGAGCAGACCCTTGAAAGTTTGGTTCAGCGGGTTCAGATGAACTTTAGATAAAGTTCGGTTTGGGACCCAGACTTGACCCCAATGGAAGTAACTAATTAGGCAGTTTGGGTCTCTGCCATCATGAAGCCAGCCATAAACAGATCACTACCATGGGAATGTGAACAGAGTTTTTCCATTTTTTTCTTTGGTGCACACTACATCTGATCATGTTGTTATTAGCCCCAGTTTGAGCTATTCAAACACTGCATGTGGCTCACACTAGGCTAATCATCGAGTGTGCCCGAGCACAACAATGCTTGTGCGAGTGGTTTCCATATGTAAAGCACACAAACTTCGAACTCTGTTTTTTTGTGAAGTCTGTGTTTGGCATGAACACTGAACTTGGGATTTGCTCATCTCTAACAATGAGTTCTCAGATTTAGAGTTGAGTGAACCCAAACAGTAAAGTTTGGGGTTTGTACCAAACATAAACTTTTCAAAAAATCTGTGTCCGAATTCAGAGTTCGGGTACTTTTCGTATGCCAACCACTTGAGTGAGTATCGATGTGTTTGGGTACACTTGGTGCTCGGCCCATTGTGAGCCACTTACATTTTTTGAATATCTCTCATTCATTGGGGATAAAAACAACATTATTGTTTGCAGTGTGTACAAAGAAATGAAAAACCCCGTTCTCCCTCCCTTGGAAATGCTCTGTTTATAGCTGGCTGTATGTGGCTGTAGTGACTTACCATGGGTTTCAGGTCACGTCTAGATTTTGAACTGAACTTTACCTAAATTTCGGCTAAACCCATTGAACCCAAACTTCAGTGGGTCCGCTCATCTTTGCTCAGAATCTTTCCCAGTAGTTCCCCAATTCAGTAACAAGTAATCAAGTTTAAATGGATTGAAATGTAATAGGAGTCCTATTCTTGAGGGGCATTCAGTGAACATGACAACATAAGGCTGCTTTTACACATCCAAAATTCACAGTCTGCGTGTGGCCCATAATGTACAAACTGTCTGTGAGTCTTCTGACCTGAAATCAACAGTTTCATATATGTCTAAGAGGTTATTCAGTTTGAATCAGGTGACCTTCTGGTCTGGTCAACATGGTTCCTACATGGACCATGTATTTTGGATATGTGAAATCAGCATAGGAGGGCTGTGTCAGGTAAAACAGATAACATCATGTAAATTATAAAAACCTTCATCCATGATGACATTGATCACCATGTCAACTCCAGTGATCACCGTGAGAGTAGACTCTAGCACTGTTAGATTAAGAGGGGAAAGGTCTAACCCTTAGAAGTCCTACTGGCATGGTTTTGGATTCTTGAATTTAATGTGCTGTTCCTTTTCCATTCCTAACTCAGTGTCCCTATACGTAATACTAGGGAAGTGGGAACGGTCAGTTTTGGGCATAAGCATTAGTAAGTTAAGTATTGCCACAACCCCAACTAATTTGTTTCTAATATTAAGTTCTCACAGTTCTTTAAAACTATGTAGCTAATGCATTCTGTATAATTGATTTTTAAATTTACATTGCTGGAGGCAAGAATGTATACATAAATGAAACTCATCATGCTGCTGAATAGAACAGAAAATGCTCCATGCTGATATGCTTCAGGTAAGAATGCTAACAAACACTGCAAAGAAGAAAAGAGATTTCTATTGTGCTGCATAGAGCAGCTCCATTGTCAATGCTGTGTAATCATTTCTGATGGGCTTTCCTGAAACGGAATGAAATACAACATAAATAAATATTAATGGCTAATGAGCTAAAGTGCTGATGATGGACATTGCAGTGGTACGGTATAAAGTGTGTTATTGTATCAGTCGCTGTTGATGACTACGCACTGCAGAACATTCGTCTTCCTGGACTGTTTTATGGTTATTGATTGCTGAAAGCAAATTATGAAAATCTATAGGAATTGGCAGATGGGTTTCAGTGAAAGCAGAAGTCCTTATCCTTTCAAGAGGATATTCCTGAGTAAACCACATTGATGGTGCTTTTTATGGAGTAACATGTTACCTTCAATCCAATGTCTACCTTTAACTTTTATACTAATCAGGGTTTTTTCTTTATGCAGGCTCATCACGTCGGATGCAATAGCCCAAAGCATTCTCTTGCAGGTCCCCTGTTTTAATCTCCTCTTTTTGTAAAAGGGTTTTGAAATGCCTATCATATTTTTAACAAGCACTCTAGTTATAGTGATCGCGTGGTAAGTGCTGCTGTACCTGCATGATCAGGAACAATACATTGTGGGGATCATTCAGACAAGCGTATAATACCCACTTGTGCTGACCAAGTAAAATCTGACCAATGGAAGTCAATAGGGCTGTTAGACTCAGTGGGAAAAATATTGCATCCCACACAGAGCAGCAGTATTGCACCTAATACTTATGGATACATTTCCATAATTATTCAAAAATTATTTCAAATACAGTTTACTGAGTTATAGATACATTAAAACGGATCACACACTGACATTAAAAGGGGTTTTTCGGTCTAAAATGACAAGTCTGCAGTCACTCTATGTGACTGTAGACTAATGAATCCTGACATTGTACACACTGTGTGCTGTGGAGGTTCTCGGGTGTCAGAGCAGGGAACGGCAATCACAAGGCAGCAAGTATGCAATATGCAGATGCCCAGTAAGAATCTGTCTAGGTGGGCACGCTCACCTAGTTGGATTCTGACCGGTTGCCTGTATATTGCATACTCATTGCCACGTGACCGCCATTCCCGGCCCTGACACTGGAGAATCCTCGCAGCGAACAGTGTGTACAATGTCAGGATTTGTCAGTCTACAGTCACATAGAATGACTGTAGACTTGTCATTTTAGACTGGACAACCCTTAGAAGCAGGTATCACACAGACATAAAAACAGCCATGCAAATGGCAATATACAGAAAAAGTTTTCTAGATGAAACTCGGACTATTTTTCCTGTGCTCATCTGACCCTGGCCTAAGGAGCATACACTATTCAAACTAGTGGTATGGTTGTATAGGTATTAGTACAGGCAGAAGCGGATATATTATTGGTTCAACTTGTGTGGCCACACAGGGGACAAAGAAGTCAAGGGGCACATTTCTACCTTCGAAGAAGGATGAATAGTTTATTATGATGAGCTCTTTAACTGCAAAGTGCCAAACAAATATTGTGTTTGCAAAGGGGCTCTTTACTGGCTGTCTCCGCCAGTCAGCACAAGAATAAAGATGATGCCTGTGTTATTGTAAGCTGTTATTCCAGCAGTGAGAAATCAAACTTTTCAGCCAAATGCAAATTGGACAGAGAGCATTGAGGGAGTGTCTATACACTTGGATGCCACCCTTGACATGTCCTTAATGCCCTTTTAGGCAATTTTGAATGTGGCCTTAAAATTTGGTTTCTCAGCATCTGCATATAGGATTACTACAACATTGATATTTTTATTGTTGCATTATGACCTATACAACCATACTACTAGTTTCAATTTGACATTGCCCTGACAAGTTCCTTTCAGGGCACGTTTGTTGTCTCCTCTTTATATTTGATTTATTACCATTGGTGCCTCTTAATTTGTCCCACTGGTGCTCCTGTCTGTTTATCTTTTTTGGAGTCCGTGCCTGTTTTGCTTCTTTTGTTCCCGAGGTTTCGCAAACCACTATGTTGCATTAATATTTCCCTGGCTCACAGTTTCTGGTAGGTTGCAGGAAGTCTGGAGCTATCGAGGGAACATGCAGGGTGACACCATTGAGTTGCTGAAAGGAAGGGGCGAGTATAGGTGGACATATTAAGGAGAGAATGCAGTAGGAAACATGTGTAGTGCCTCAAGGACTTGTTGCATTTACTACAGAGCAGCACATGTAAGTGAGTCAGTAGGTAGGATGAGACAAGCAATTAAAGGTAATTGTCAGTCAACAACCAGCTTACTGGGGTCAGAAAGTGCATCTTCCTAGGAAGCAGCTGAGGAGTTACCATTCTGATTTGCAAATGTTCAACACCCTGCAATTAAAAGCTACTCTTATTCTGTTCTGGGATTAGAATTGGGCTGTATTTTAATGCAAAAACTACCACATTTCTAAGGACCGGTACTGAACATCTCCTTCCTCTTTTATTGTGATTAATATTGGACATGAACAAGATTAAGTTTTGTTAGAATAGGAGACATAGTAGCCTAAAGGACCCATAGAGGCACTGACAGATTTCCCACTGAATGGAGGGACCTCATGCCTCATACAGGGGTGAGACAGGTTGGGGTAGAGGATAACCTTTCAAGGACACATTCAAGCTCAGTACGAAAGGTTAAGTAGAGTAGGTCAGTAGAGTAAAACCTGACCTGCAATGACTTCCTGCCAAGATTGAGATTCCCAAACCCAGATTAAGGACCACACAATAATCTGTGTCATCTATTACTAAGCAATTTGTTCAGCTGCAACTTTTGGGCCATTCTAGAGAGCCTTTCTAACATTGTCTATGATATGAAGTTACACTCTGTCTTTGCCATTTAACTTCCTATAGACTGCGATGAAGGCTAATCATAGCAACCAGAAGGGCACTTTGTGATCTGCATTGGTAAAACATAAAATAATGAGCATCAATGTCATACAGTATTTAAACAGATAGCCCAGTATTGCTAAGGCATACCCTATGTCACAACAATTGCGTATGTACTGCTAACACACAGAATATTGTAGTGACATTTAGCTATATGCTCCAGTATATTATAAAAGAAAATTTGAAATGTGACTGTATTAAAATAAGGACGCAAAATGAAAATAGAACAAGTATAAGTGTGTATTTTATTAAAAACAGGGGTGCACATAGCATTGGCGCTTATTTCTACCTCCAAAACAGGGGGAAAGGGCAAAGGGGCCACATATGGTTCTTGCAAAGGGGCCCTTTGTTATCTGTGTCCACTAGTGGTTAAAAAAGTATGAAAATTACAAAAAGATAAAATAATAATGGGTCTCATTCATGGAATTTATTCTATATACGCAGTAGTCTATTTGCCTTTGATAAATGGTGCAGATATTCCCTGTATTTGTTATGTTAATGTCATGTCTTACCAATGACTTGATAATTCTGCATATTTGAGGCTGAGCAAACATCTTTAGAACTGTCCCTCATCAAATGCTCTTCCACTTCAATATGTAATTTGTGAAGCAAATTGTGTGCCACTATGATGTTTACATTATCAAACGGATTCAGGGCCCCGAGAACATGGCATAATACACGTTTGATTTCTTCATCCCCTATGTCTGGAAAATGGATAGAAGGTGGAACACATTTTGACAACAGAAATATTCATGATCAGTCATTTGCTTGGTATGTGTTCTCTTTTATATTATCTCCATTTAATTGGAGTTGTCAGGCCATGTCTTTGTTTTACCTTAGTTTATTAACATACATTTAATAGTCTTCTTCCTTGTTAATATAAATTTGCATATTATAAATGCATACATAATATCAGACTGTCAACATGCAACATATGCAAATTGAAGAATTTTCTGTCTATGCTAATTTATAACTATTATTACATTTAGTTACCAAAAATGCAAGCTTCACGGTAAATATTTCAGTTTCAATTACCTGGCAGCGGGACATCACCATGCTTTTACACAGGGGCCTGTGGTCTACCTTTATAGTGGTAACAAACCATCTTCTTATTAATAAAAGCCAGTCTGTCGATCCCCTGATTACATGATTGCAGTAGCTGTGGCTTTTCATCCCATGGAGAGCAGTTTAGTTTCTTGAAGTCACATCTGGCCATACATTTCCCTTTAAGTATCTGCTACAGTGGATAGGCACTATTACCAGCCATTCAATTGAATTGGAATCCGTAGACGGCTGTCGAAGATGTTGAATACTTTATGGGCATGCAGCACCATGTAGTCCAATTTTTTGAAACGGTATATTTAAAAATCTCATTAAAATTATGTCTATAGGGCTGACTTACCAATTTATCAGGAATTAAAATAACAAAGATACCATGAAAAGTGTTTAAATAACTGAAGTTTTTGCCAAAATGCTTGTGTGGATACTAGTAAGACAGTTCGGATTCATTTTTGGCTCCATTTTCTGTTAAACATGCTTCATGGTAATTTTCCTATATTGATCTGTGCTAAATTTTAAAAGGGGCCCTATTTTTAATGAGATTTTTTAGTAAACTGCAAAACTATTTCAACCAAATGGACTGTGCTGTGCTTCCTTGAAGCTTCCTTAATGTGTCCTTTAGATATTAATGCCATACAGCTTGGTTGACACTGCAGAAAAGTTGGCACTTGAGCTTAAAGGGATTTGGAGAATGGTGGCAACAACCAAGAATAGCTATGTGCGGTACACATGAGATGAGAATTCTACCTACATCCAATATTACACTTTTTTTTAATCCAAAATACTATCCCAATGTAGCCTGCATAGGTTTCTTTTTTTCCATATGTACCTTTAGATAAAATGAATCAATATCATTCATGGTACTAATCCTACGAAATGTTTCTAATTAGAATATGGCATTGCTTAATGTATATGTTTATTAGAATTATTTAAAAATAAATATAAAATAATTCAATTAGACCACTGCCTGTACTTTTCACTAGCTAACACTCTCATCATTTAAAAAAGCAATAAATGCAGATGGTGAGTGATAATGCACAGTCTCCGCCATGGCATTCATGGGCTTATAAAATTTACTGTAGCAAATCAGTTTGAAAAGAGCACTAAATCATTGCAGATTGCAGAAAAAAAGGTTTTTTTTGTCAATCCAGAGCTAAATAAAGTATGTAAGTACATGTGTATATATATATATATATATATATATATATATATATATATATATATATATATATATAAAATATCCCTACATGCTATACTATATGTAGTACTCAACATTGAAATTACAACAACAGGATGAAAAGTCATGGAATTATGAAAATGAAAATCACACAACCAATGGACATGTGATATACAAGCAATAAAAAATAGAAAATTTACCAAACATTTCAAATTATTCAGTGTTGAGTGCGAGAGCCACAAGCAGGAATCCCCACACTTAAAGCTTTGGCTTCTATCAATGAGGTTAATAATGTTTATCTGAGGAAAGTTGTGCTTGGTTGAATGCACATGGGCATATCATCCAGTTAACAGCTTGCCCAGATGGGCTTAATGGGCAACAAGTTCAGAGATATTGCAGGCCATGGTGGCATGTTTAGGCCATGCAGGCTGCTCACAGTAGCATGAGCTACATGTGGCCCGGCATTTTAAAAAAATGTCTCGAGACACTTTGCAGACATAACCGTTCAACTAGTTGATTGTACTACCAGTACTACTATGACAAATAAAAGCACTGAGCTTTTACGATACCTGGAAGGAAGACTAAAGGAATTCAGCTACCATGCACATCTCGTCCCCTCTCAGTCAGTCCCTGACCTGTTATCAGTCTTGCAAAATCTGAAGCCCTGGCTCTACCTGTTGCTGCTTCCATGGTAGCTCTCCTAGTCCCAGCTTTCACTTTCTTGAGAGATGTGCTTGCTTAAATGCCCTGGTATCTTTATATCTAAATATAATGATAATGTAAATGAGTTTGAAGATGGCTCACACCCTGGAAAACATTTTTATTGTAATTTTGTGATGTTCTGGTGTATTCTTGTATGTAAATATTTGATGTCACTGCTTAATGTATGATTAGTTCCTCATAAAGCAAATGTGTGGAGCAAGGAAAGTAACAGTGAAAGCTCAGATCACTTTAATTTTAGAGAGGATTACATTGTTTTGCATTACATCTGGAGTTCCTGAGTCAACTGAAGGTATTTGGCCAGGGTGGAAAACAGGCATAAAAATGATAACGTCAAAATACTGCCTATAATGTTTGTGCACACACTGTTATAATATATAAGATGATAGTATAGGATGAATGTAATTTTGCATACAGTATGTTGTACAAAATTCTGAAATATAGGCTTATATTTGATGAAAAGAATATAATATGTAGGTGTTGGAGTCTCTGTTCATTTCTCTGCAGATTAGTGAGTAGTACTGTATCTCAGACTATTACTATATCCAGGTAATATTCCTATACACAAATCACAAAGCTTGTCACCATGACAACAATTATGGTTGATCTTCAGAAAAATATAGATCAGCCATAATATTAAAACCCCTGGCAGGTTAAGTAAATAACTTTGGTTATCTTGGGACAATGACACCTGTCCAGGGATAGGATAGATTAGATAAAAAATGGACAATCAGTTTTTGAAGTTGATGAATTACAAGAAGAACAAACAAGTAAATGTAAAGGCCCAGTCCCACACAATGATTTACCAGCGATCCCGAAAATGATGCGACCTAATAGGGATCGCTGGTAAGTCGCTGGGGGGTCGCTGGTGAGATGTCACACAGTCAGATCTTACCAGCGATGCAGGAACAATACAGGTCGCAGTAGCGACCTGTATAACGATCTCAGCAGTCACTGTGACCCTGTCACACAGTGTCAAACACAGCGATGTGTCCTGCCCAGCAGGACATCGCCTTTGAAGAAAATGGCCTGGACCATTCTGCAACAACTAGCGATCTCACAGCAGGGGCCTGATCGCTGGTAGATGTCACACATAACGAGATCGCTAACGGGATCGCTACTGCGTCATGGAAACAACGACTCAGCTGCGATCTCGCTAGCGATCTCGTTATGTGTGACGGTACCTTAAGAAAGGAAGGCTGAGGGCTTGTGCAGTGTTCTTTTGGTTAGTAGATACCAAAAGTGGACTAAAAAAGGCAAACTGTGAAGTGGTAGCAGGGTCATGAACAGCTAAAACTCATTTATATATTTCTCTTTCATGGAAGCCCCACGTATATAAAGTTGCAAACAGAACTGACATCTGGTATGTGAAATAATATCCCAATACATGCCACGATACAGTGCTATTATTTGTTTACTGTTCAATATCCTAACCAGCAATAATTCTACATGTATCAGATAATAATTTCTTTAAATGAAATAGACTTATACTTTATAAATGACTTCCAAAGTAGATCGCAAAGGTTTAGCAATTAATATACATTAAATACGACACCAATTTATCGTAAAGATAATTTACTTGCCACATTTTTTTAAATATTAATCTATGTAATTATTATTACTAGTAAGAAGTACTTAAACTTACTACTAATAATAATTACACTGACAAGCAAAAGGGTAACAATATTTAAAAGTTTTGACTTTCAGGCTCCATATTTCACCATCCACTACAGCTCTAAGCTTGAGATTACCTTCATTTTACAGACTGTCATTTTGGCTATCTCATACATAAATTTGACTTTCAACTATTTAACATATAATTAGTGATGCAGATTCTTATCATGTCACTGCATTGTTACTGTTTTGCTCCTGGTGCTGGAAAAATTGTTTTCTTCCTGTATACTATAAATTACAACTTGCTTTAACATTCACCAAAAGTTCAGTGCTTTATTAGGTTGGTTTCCAAGCAAAAGATCATTGGTTTGAATTGAGGAGCAACCTTGAAGAAGATTTTCCAAGAAAAGAAAAACAGCTCAGGTGTTCTTTGGTAGCTGCATCTTTAAACTCAATCAAGAATATTGTCAAACTGCATCATGTGAGTGCCTTTAGAGTTGGAAAAATATGAAATGAAGTCCGTTCATTCATTCAAAAATCCACAAGGTGGATTTCCAAGCAAAATATCGGCGTCAACAAGTTAGCTCATTACAAGATCTATCATTTCTGGAGCAAAAAACATGGCATTCGAGGGGACTGATATGCTTTGAAATAGTGAAATAACAGATGTCCAGGAAAGCATTGTTCGATGTACATTACACAAATCTGGAATGGCTGCCCAAAAAAAGTTAAAGCCTCAACTTCAATATCGTTATAAGCAATGACTCGAATTTGCATAAAAGTACAAAGGAAAAGTGAACAGTAAAAAATTTGAAATGGGGGATTTGGAGTGATTACACAAAAGTCAAGTAGACTAGGTCTGATGGGTGCAAATGGGTCTGGATGAGTCAAGGGAAAAAGGAGCTAAGGGATTGAGACATTAAAGGAACTGTTAAATTTGATGGAGGAAGCCTTATGATATGGGGTTGTATCACAGCCAAAGGCACTGGATACTTGACTAGGATCAATTGTGGTCTTAATGCTGAGCTATATGTGAGTATCCTACTAGACAAGTTATTTTGTATACTCGTGTACTATGGGTATGAGAAAGACAACATTCTATTCCAGCAGGACAACAAACCTAAGCATATGTCAAGATTGGCAAAGAAATGGTTCAATGACAATGAAGTAAAGGTGCTGGAGTGGCCCCCTCAGTTCCCAGACATCAACTCAATGAACCACTTGTGGTAGAGTTGAAAAAAAAAGCTGTATACATACCCAGCTAAGTCAATCATGATGTGATGCACCAACATTGAGAACATGTAGAAGAGACCTGGGAATAGATTGCAATCACGACATACTTGATATTTATAGAGAACATGCCCATAAGGATTCAAGCAGTGTTGAAGGACAAAGGTGGTATTATAAAATACTAACAAAAAATAAAATGTAGATTTTTAGGAGCAAAACAGTAACAATGTAGACACATGACAAAAATCTGCATAACTAGTCATGCTAAATAGTTGCAAGTAAAATTTATATATGAGATAGCCAAGATGATTGTCTATAAAATGAAGGTAGCCTCACTTTCAAAGCTATTGTGGAACCTGAAAGTTAAAAGTTCAAAACATTGTTATTCATTTGCTTGTCAGTGTACACTATGACTGCACCTAATCACTGATGCTGGCACAGAGGGGTGGGTAGGGGAAGGGTGAGTATTTATTTTAATTTAAGATTAACATGAACTAGCTGGCATGCTGGCAGCAATAGAATGGAGCAATGTACAGCAATGAAAGTTACATACAATGAAAGAGCTCCCCAAGTCCTATTTTAGGATACTAGGTATTAGTTTGGTGCATAAAAATAATCTGATACATACTCTTTCAACAAATAGGCAGGAACATTCATCAATGAAAGCAAAGAAATATAAGACTTTCCCTGAAAATAGGCCCTAGGGCAAATTTCGGAGCAAACAATAATATATGACTGTCTAATTTCTGGGAAGACACAAAAACAGGTCTATTTTTGGAGTAGGGCTTATATTTCATGCGTACTCAAAACACTAAACTCCTGCTAGGGCTTATTTTTGACGTAGGTCTTATTTTCCAGAAACATGGTAAATTAATAGTCTACAGTGGCAATGGTCAATGTGTAATTTATTATAGCCTGTTCTTGGCTTTTGGAAGACTGTTAGGTTGCTGTCCATGGATATGAAAAGGGTCTCTGTATAATGAACTAGAGTATATGTAAATAGAGAGATAGAAAGGGAGAGCAAGCTGATACTGCACTTCTGGGACCACAATCAATACTTGCAACAGATCCATAATGCAATAAGTGAAGATGATTAAAAATTCTGCAGTTACTGGATTTCTGGGAACAGAGTCAAAGCCAATTTTGTTCATAGTCTCCTTCAATGTGGCAAAATCAGCTTCCACTCTACTGAGGAGTCTTTGTACAAGATTTTGCGTCTGTGGGAATTTTTGCTCATTCATTCAAAAGAGCATTTGTGAGGTCAGACGCTAATTTTGGAATATGAGCCTGGCTGGCAACCATCTTCATTATAGGTTATTCCAAGTCTTGTTTGATTAGGGCTCAGGTCAGTGCTCTCTGTGAGCCATTTAGGTTCCTCAAAAAGAAAATTATGCTTTTTTGGACTTGCTTTGTGCACTTTGGTACAATCATTGGGGAGCTTCATTTAGTTGATGGTATCATGAATTGACAGATGCACTGCTCTATATTGAAAGAGGAGATGCTACCATCACTCCGTGCCCTTGGTAGCCATACACCTTTAAAAAATTATAATAGTCTTAAAGACACCTATTGTATTTCTAAAGAAAAAAAGAATGAATCTCTCAATGTGAACCCTACCAAAGAACCTATGGGAAATTCTGAAGAGAGAAGTGAAGCATCATTCTCCGTCCAGCATAGAAGCTCTAGAAGAGACTGTTCTTGTTTTTCTGGACTACTGAGCTGGCAGTGTCACGATTCCTCTGTGCAGAGTATCTTGAACACTAGGATATGCTCTGCTGTGTTTTCCTGGTCTACTGAGCTGGTAGGTTGATGGATTGCTCAGGTGTTTCATCTTTCTGGTAATTGATCTGCTTCTTTACTGAGCATACTCTCACAGAACCTTGCCAGTTGTACATTCTGATTCTGTTGTTGTGCTGTTGGCCAGTGTTTGTGCAAGTGTTCTGATCTTTATTTTCTGATCCCGGACTGTTATTTTACTCCTCTCTGCCCGCTCCCTGTTCTTATCATGACCTCCTGGCTTTACACCTCACACTGTTACCTGACCATGTCTCAGTTTACTCCTTGAATCTATTACGTGCCTTCTTGAAATACTGACCCCTGGATTGTGACCTGTCTATGCTTCTGTGCACTCCCTGTATCCATATGTGTCCTCCTGTTACCAGACCCCAGCATTCCTGACTACTCTTCTGTTTGTACAATCCATAAGTAGTGACTGCATTACATTTGGTTCACTCTTTTGAACAATTTAAAGTGTTTCTGATGACTGTGGCTAATCACCTGCAATGCTCAGGCAAGTAAAAAGCCAGATATTTCATTGCCGATGGCTCTCTGTGCACCTGGCAAGCTGCTGTGAGTAAGCAATTGACTTCCAGGACTTGAGTGGGGCTTCTATTTTGTATTCTCTGGTCTGAACTGAGTCTTGAAGTGCCTAAAAGTATCCATCTGACCCAGGAGACAGTGATCCCATTGGATAATCCCCATTTATATATATATATATATATATATATATATATATATATATATATATATATATATATATATATAGTGGGTGGAAAGTATTGAACATGCCACCAATTTTTTAAGCATATATGTAAATATATATTTGAAAGTATTATTAACACAAAATTCTCACCAGGTGTTGCTAACAACCCAACCACACAGTCAAAGAAGTCAAACGATGAATTCCATAAAGATATATTTATATATATATATATATATATATATATATAAATATATATATATATAGATACTGTATATAATTAACCTATACGGGTAAATATTCAATGCATAAATTCTTAATAGCTTGGTAAAAATTATTGAGACATAGTAAGTTGCAATGTTGCAATGTCTCTGGGAACACCTGTACAATAACTCATTTCTGGTACTACTGTTCCTATGTTAGTGAGCACAGTCATGGTTGAAGGTCTAATCATAGTTTATTACTGTTGGCTGGACATTTATACACATTTAGAGATTCTAGTCTATTTTGTATGTCAGCAGAATTTATGCCATTTTCCTCTGATGGTGTGCAGGACCATTTATGATTGATCGCTTCAGCTGCATATATCGCTGAGAAATTATAGCTGAGCATCCACCAACATTTTTTATGATTTAGTGTTTGGAATGGTAAATAAATACAGTATATCATGAAAGGGAGTACACCCCTTACATTTTTGTAAATATAAATTTTTATGGAACAACATTGAAAATATGACACTTTGATGCAATGTAAAGTAGACAGTGTACAGGTTGTGTAACAGTGTAAATTTCATGTACCCTCTGAAAAACTCAACATATAGCCATTAATGTCAAATTTTCTGACAGAAAAAGTGTGTCACTCAAAAATGAAAATGGCCATATTGTGCCCAAAGTGTCAATATTTTGTGTGGCCAAAGTTATTTTCAAGCACTGCCTTAACTCTCTTTGGTATGGAGTTCACTAGCGCTTGAAAGCTTGCCAGTTGAGTCCTCTTCCATCCTCCATGATGACATCATGGAACTGTTGGATGTTAGAGACCTTGCGTTCCTCTGAATTTTATTTGATTATGCCCCGCAAATGCTCAATAGGGTTTAGATCTGGAGACATGCTTGGCCAGTCTAGTACCTTTATTCCCAGTTTATTTAGCAAGGCGATGGTCGATTTGGAGCTGTATTTGCGGTCGTCATGTTGGAATGTGGCCCAGTTTTTGACAAAAGGGGATAATGCTCTTCTTCAGTATTTAACAGTCCATATTGGCTTTCTCTGCAGCAGGACATCGCCTTTGAATAAAATGGTTCGGACCATTCGACAACGACCTGCGATCTCACAGCAGGGGCCTGATCGCTGGTAGGTGTCACACATAACGAGATTGCTGGCAAAATCATTGATACATTACATAAACTGTGACTCAGCAACGATCTCGTTAGTGAGATCGTTGTGTGTGACGGGCCTTAAGAGTGATACATTTATTGGCTAAGTAGAAAAATCCTAATTGAGAACTTTTAGAGCACAAAGATTAGTTATTTAGGCAGATTTACAAATGAATTGCAAGGCAAAGGAGCATACATTAACATATGTAACAATTAGACCTATATAGGGTGAATGGTGTGATGCCTCTAATAGATAAGCAAAGGTTATAAAATTAAGGTTTTTGTTTCAAATTGAGAGGTGGTGGGAGTGATGGCTTAGTGATCTGGAGTCGGTCTTGTGTGGGTGTGATATGTGTCCATGTAGGGAGTCATAAAACCAGGTTTTAGGTTGAATCTAATTGTCAAAGGCTTGAACATTCTTATTAGCTTGAACTCTCAGATTGTTCTCTTTCTGTCTTCCTTAAAATGGCCTTTCTGTATTAAGACTTTTACTTCTGTCATACTGTACCCAGGTCCAGAGAATTTTTTTTGTCCCCGGTAGGTGTCCAGCTCATTCCTTATCATGGACCTTTAAAGATTTCAATTTTTTGTTTAGTTTTTCAATAGATTTTAATGACTATAATGGTACCCCAATATAATATTTATCGTACATTATTACAGTGGATTTGAAAAAGTCTACACACACTTGTTAAAATGCCTGTTTTTTGTCATGTAAAAAAATCATACCAAGAAGAATAATTTCAGAAATGGACCATAATCTATACCATGCAAATGAAAAATAAACTGACATTTTCAAGAAGAAAAATAAACTTCTAAAATAATGGGGCTGCATACATCTGCACAACTTTGAAGTAACAGTTTGTTGAAGTATCTTTTGAATTTATGATAGGATTATTTTTGGGTAGGAGTCTATGAACATGGCACACCTAGAACTGGCAATCATAGCCCACTTTTCCTTGCAGACGTTCTCTAGATCTGTCGGATTTTGAGGGTATTTCCTGTGTACAACATCATAAACCAGAAGATTTTTAATTGGAATCAGATTCGGGCTATGCATTTGATTTTCTGTCAGTCATTTTTCTGTTGATTTGGAGGTTTGCTTAGGGTCAGACTCATGCTGAAAGGTGACATTCCTCTTCAACTTCAACTTTTATCAAAAGTCTGAAGGTTTTGTTCGATAATTGATTGATATTTGGAATTGTTCTTAATTACGTATAATTTGACTAAAGCCCCAGCTCCTACTGTTGAAAACCAGTACCAAAGCATAATGCTGCCCCGGCTATTCTTTCCTGGGGGTGTGATGTTCTTTTGGTGATGCACAGTATTGATTTTGTACCAAATATACCTTTTAAAATTATTTATAAATTATGCTTGCTTAAAAAGCCTCATCACATTCGGCAGCACTCTACAGACATCATCATTACTGTCCCCATTGGGGCTTACAGTATAAATTTCCTATGAGTATGTCTTTGCAATTTGGGAGGAAATCAGAGTACTCAGAGAAAATACATGCAAACACAGGGAGATCATACAAATGTTTTGCAGATTTTGCTCTTCGTGGGGTTTTAAGTAGGGTTGCCCTGAAAATTGGTCTTTCTATTAAGCTGATTTGCACTGTTTACTGAGCGACTGTGCTGCCCATTTAGCAACCAAGCGGTCCATAATTAAAAAAAAAAGTATAAACCTCATAGCAACACTTTTTTCTTACATGTTGTACCAGTTTTTTTGTAAGAAGAGGCTTCTGTCTTGCCACCCACCCTATCCCACATGCCAGACATAGGAAAATAATAGGGGATAGTTGTCATATGCAGTCCCCAATTAGTGTTTGTCCAATATTCTAGCAAGTTCTTTAATGTGCTACAATTCATTTAACAGCATTATGGACCAATTTTCTTTATTTCATTTGTTTGTGATGGATGTCCAGTTGTACGTAATATCCCCTTGTTAAATTTAACCCACTTTATGATGATGTCTTCATAGTATTCCATGCCCTACTTAAAATCATTCAGTTTTTTACTTGTAATGTTCAATGAGATCCCTTTGCTGTGTTAGAAGCTGTTTACAGAAACTGGCTTTTACTGTAAAACACAAGTAAGAAGATGTAAAGAAAGCATCTAAACTTTATGCAGGGTTATTCAGAATCAGTGTAAATGATGGCAGCTGTCTACTGACCACTATATAACATGACCATAAAGGTGATTGGCTATGTGAACATGTGAACACAACCACATCCCTAAGTATAGGAGGGTGTTCACTTATGCAACCATATTATTTTAGCATTGTTATTTGTAAGTTCAACTTCAAAATGATTTTAGTTTGTTTCTCAATAGATGTGCATAGACTGTGGGTGAGTTCTCAAATATTTCCTCGCATTTTACCTGGGGTGTATAGACTTTTAATGTAACTTTCTATCTATCTATCTATCTATCTATCTATCTATCTTTCTATCTATCTATCTATCTTTCTATCCCTCTATCTATCTATCTATCTATCTAGCTATCTATCTATCTCACATCTATCATCTTATTTCACTTGTTTACAATTCCAAATAAATGAACAAACCATAAAGAAATATCCAGTGCAATTGTTTTTAACACAGTTGGTTTGCCCTGAAAATTGGTCTTTCTATTAAGCTGACTTGCACTGTTCTTGAAGCAGAAGAGAAATAAATGAGTTGGATGGTGGAGCGCATAATGTGCACTTGTGTTTATTTAGAGAGAATAAATGATTAGCATTGAATAACAGGTTTGAAGCCACCTATGACTACTAGATTAATCACAAGATTCTAGCAGGATGATGGTTTCCGTATAACTGTCATGTCATATGTTTACTTATATGCCTGATTGCTGGAATGTTAAAACTAATTATTATAAAACATTACTATCAAAGAACAATTCTGAATCTGCATTAGTGCCACTAACGATAATGTATATTGCTATTTTAGCATGTTATTAAAGGGAATCTATCACTGTCAGCAGGTTTTTGCTATGTAAGTTAAAGACAGCATGCTGCAAGGGTTAACAGAGAATTAAGGGATTCCTGTCTTGTCAAAGTCCAATCTGTTGTTTGTTTACTATGTTTGTTTAAGGAGCAAGACACAGCAGGACTTCTCATTGCTTGGACTACGATATCACAGGCATGGCTGTCCGGCATACACCCTCACCTGACACCTTACTGCAAATGTCCAATTTCAATTTAGAGCCTAGTGTGGGTGGACAGCTCTCTCAGCTCTGCTACATGGCTAAATCTAAAAATTCTGATTGTATCACAATGGCTGCACTCAGTAATCTAAGTGATTCTTTGTTGGATTCAGGATCTCTTTGCCTACATTATGCTGCTCTCAGATGGGGTAGCAAAAACCTGCTGACAGATTACCTTGAAATGTCCAGGGAAAAACACTTTAGTTTATTGTGTCATGCTAAAGGGAAGAGTTTCATGTGACTAAATACACCTAGTAAAAATGTACAGCATGGATATAACATAACATGTTAATGGACTCTCTTTCTAATTACTGTACTTGCATTCTTGACTTAACCACTTTACCACCTGGCAATTTGTCATTCTTCAATTAGTTTTTTCCTCCCATTCTTCAAAAAACCATAACTTTTTTATTTTTCCATCAATATAGCCATATGAGTTCCTGTTTTTTTGTGGGACGACTTGTACTTTTGAATGGCACCAATAAGACTGCCCCATATTGTACTCAAAAATGGGAAAAAATTCCAACTGCGGTGAAATTGCAAAAGAGTGCAATTGACAATCGTTTATCTTTATTTAATTTTTTTTTTTATTAACCATGTTCCCTACATGGTAAAACAGACCTGGCATTATAATTTTCCAAGTCAGTATGAGCTTTTAGATACCAAACATATAAAGTTTTACTTTTATCTAAGTGGTTAAAAAAAAGTTTGTAAAAAAAAATGAAAAGAATTGCGCTTTTGCCCCCATTTTCCAAGACCTGTAGCGTTCTCATTTTTCTTAATCTTGGGGTTGTGAGAGGGTTTTTTTGTGTCTAGAGATGAAATTTTCAATCATACTATTTTTGGGTAGATGGCCTGTTATTGCATTCTAATGAAATGTTGCGGCCACAAAAAAACGTAATCTTGGCTTTGAGATTTTTTTTCCCTCAGTACGCCCCTTACAAATCGGATTAATTGATTTTATATTTTAATAAATTGGTCATTTATGAAGGCAGCAATACAAAGCATATATATATTTTTATATATATATATATATATATATATATATATATATATATATATATATACACACAGTACAGACAAAAATTTTGGGCACACCTTCTCATTCAGAGTTTTCTTTATTTTCAGGACTCTGAAAATTGTAGATTCACATTGAAGGCATCAAAACTGTGAATTAAAACATGTGGAATGAAATACTTAAAAAAAAGTGTGAAACAACTGAAAATATGTCTTATATTCTAAGTTCTTCAAAGTATCCACCTTTTGCTTTCATTACTACTTTGCACACTCTTGGCATTCTCTTGATGAGCTTCAAGAGATAGTCACCGGAAATGGTTTTCCAACAGTCTTGAAGGAGTTCCCAGAGATGCTTAGCACTTGTTGGCCCTTTTGCCTTCACTCTGCAGTCTAACTCACCCCAATCCATCTTGAATGGGTTCAGGTCTGGTGACTGTGGAGACCAGGTCATCTGGCATAGCACCCTATCACGCTCCTTCTTAGTCAAATAGCCCTTACAGCCTGGAGGTGTGTTTGGGGTCATTGTCCTGTTGAAAAAAAAATGATGATCCAACTAAACGCAAACCGGATGGAATAGCACGCTGCTACAAGATGCTGTGGTAGGCATGCTGGTTCTGTATGCCTTCAATTTTGAATAAATCCCCAACAATGTCACCAGGAAAGCACCCGCACACCATCACACCTCCTCCTCCATGCTTCACGGTGGGAACCAGCCACGTAGAGTCCATCCAATCACCTTTTCTACAAAGACTTGGTGGTTGCATCCAAAGACCTCAAATTTGGACTCATCAGACCAAAGCACAGATTTCCACTGGTCTAATTTCCTTGTGTTCTTTAGCCCAAGCAAGTCTCTTCTGCTTGTTGCCTGTCCTTAGCTGTGGCTTCCTAGCAGCTACTGCTGCACAAAGTCTCCTCTTAACAGTTGTTCTAGAGATGAGAATGTGCGTCCAAACGTTTGGTCTGTACTGTGTATATATATATATATATATATATATATATATATATATATATATATCTCAATGTAGCAAGTGGGGGTTGATTTGAGCCTTTTTGTTTTTTTTATTTTTGCACATTTTTAAAACTTTATCTGCATTTTTATTAATTATGGGGGACTTTATGATCTGATCTCTTCTGCCATGCTTCAGCATCCCTCTGGACAGCATAAATGCTAATCTCCTGTAAATGCTGACACTCTACCAGCATTTACGGGAAGTCAGTCATCACAGCAACAAGGCTCACTGGCTGATCCCATGCTCTTAGGACAACCCATTGGAGCCCCGTAATTGCATCACAGGGCCGTCGATTGTGTCGGGAAATGATGCAATCCCAGCTGGAGTGTGTTATATCTTGCTGTTGGAGTTTGATAGTGTGATCTATCTAGTTAATGGACGAGGGTGCATCGAAGACAGCTGCACATGTCTGCTGATCAGATCAGCAGTCTTGGGCAGGGAATAATGTGGGCTTGAGTGGAGAGTGACAGATACAACCTAAAATATATCTGTATATCCTAGATCATAAAGGGGTTAATTTGGAATAAAAGCAATATGAAAATTATTTGGTGAGTGCTTTATATATTTATAAATTTCATTTATATTTAGCAATAGCAGGATACAATATGGGAACAGAATCTTGCATTACAGTCATTCTACCCTTCCTATCATTATTTGCCGGACTGTGTAAAGAGGCAGGGAAACAGCGCACAATAGTGGTGCATTGACTGGCTGAAATTGGTTTCTCTAAATATAGATGTGCTGTCAATAACATGATTCAGTGTGGAGACAGAGCGATCATATTGCGATCTTTCTGTCCCTAATATTGTTGATCGTACTGGGTAATCAGGCTGGTGAACAAGCACTAAGAGACTGTTGGATAGTGGACTGACACTTGGTAATTGTGTATTGATGGGCTACATTCGATGTGAACACAGCCACAGGCTTCTAGGAGTAACATCGGTATACGGCATTTATGCGCATTTAGTAAATAGCATCAGACATTTGCCAGTACTAATATTGTCAGTTCATTCTGAAAATATCAAGGTGCTGGAATGCCTGCCTCACCATTTTATATTTTTGAACATTACTGCAGTAGCTATGATTAGCACTTAGCTTGGCTATTAGACTTCACCAAGTACTTAGCTTTTCCCATAATCCTAAAGCAAAATTGAAATTCATCTTGCTGGAATTTAAAAAAGTCAGTCTTCTCATGATGACCATAATAAAGTTAGTAGTAGCAATAAGCGCAGACCGATATTATAGCTAGTGCATGTTCTGTATATAAATAGCTAGACAGTATGATCTTCTAATTATCAAAAGTTCAACTCTCATCGTAGAAAATGTTCTGGCAGAAAATAAGCAGTAATACTAATAAGGAAGCATACGTCCTATGACAAGGAGAATACCTGGAGTCCTGTACTGATAACACATTGCTTTAATCATCTCCATAATCTGATAACCTAGCTGCTATCTTCACACCTGATTCATTATTGCATTTGTGCCATTTTTGTACTAGTTTTTGTTGAATTTCACCTGTTTTTCATTTGTTCTTTCAATTTGCACCTTTTTACAGGCAATGTTTCTGTTTGCCCATGATTTTAATACTTACCATGGTAAGCTTTGGTTAGTCGTTTCCAGTTGTTTTTAACTGATTCATCATTTGGCACAAGTAGTCCCGCGTGCATGAAGTTATTTAAAGTATGCTATGTATTTTGGCAAACATTTTTGCTGCATTTTGCCAAACCTTTGATTTTTGGGAGGAAAAAAAAGACTCAAAACAGGTCAAAATTTAAAGAGTATGGTTGATTTAATGTATTTCATTTTGAAGAATTTAGTCTAAAAAATGTAAGCCAAAGAAAAGAAGTGACTTAAGAAAATAAAATAATGAATCAGGAGGACCATCATTTCTAGGTGTTTGCTGAAACACTCCCCCACCCCTTTGGCTTTCTTCCATTATTTTCTTATTCTAAGTAAGGAAAGAGGCACACTAAATAGAGGAGTGGAATGTTGTAATTGTAAAATTTTGGCCAAACAGTGCTGGGTTATTTAAACCCCCTGGCACCTACTTACCATGATTTTGTTTTGGTTCCAAAATCCTTTTTTTTAACAATGTACATAATTCTTTAGGAGAGAGGACTTAACACCCCCATGCACATTAGATGGTTGTCTGCCGAACGCTGCTTTGGATGATCATTCGACAAGGAGCCAAACTGTCCCTCTAGCTTGGCTGAGCAGTCCTGTGTTCTCTATAAGAAAGCCGCCAGCTAAAATGTTGTCTGGCTACTTTTCTCTGGTAGAACAATATGATTGGCAGTCCGACATTGGACATATCCAATTTATATCTTTCCGAACATTCAGTCGTTGTTGCACCCATACTAATTAGACTGTTGGTCAAACCATTGATATTAGGGTGTGAACATTAGTTTGAAGGGTATAGGAGGCCTTTATTTTTAGATTTTTGGCAAATAACAGCTAATGAATAAAAAACAAGGCAGCACCAAAGGTTCTTTTTATAGTAGTTATGTGTATTGGTAGGTAGCGGTGGTATGCTTTGTCTTCCTTATCCTTTTTTTTTATAATGTTCTTATTCTTGATAAGAAGGGCTATGTGAAAGTTGTCATAATCTATACAAGAAGGAGACTGGGTTGGTATGATGCACTTCCTCCATTTCTGATGAGCCGTGTAGGAGCTGAATGGCCTCATTAATTGTTTCTGTGGTATCTATTTCTGAAAATCAATTTCTGCCATGTAAAAATCATGCTCACAATGACAAAATGGTGTATGTGACTCAGCAATGGTATCTTGGAAATCTAACAAAGTGTTGCATAGCCTGATCTAAATGTGATCTAGCTATGTAATACTGTAGAAGATGTTAGGAGTTAAATATGTAACATTCAATGTAGGAAATTTTCAGCATTTTTCTAAAAGAATTAGATGTTAAAATATCTGAACAAAGTCTTCCCCCTTACACAATGAGAGGATCCTCTTTATCCATTGAGGTCCATTGTCATGCAGGATGACATGATGTAGGTAGATCTGACGGAGTGATGACCCTGTATGTTCTCCATTCACCTGCTCATCTCATTTTCTTCACAAGGACCTTCCTTGTCATCCTATTTGCATTTGCTAATACCACCTCAGATATTCACACTTCTAGTAAAATCTCATCTCTTCGCCATTTAATTCTTTAGGAATATTCTGAATGTTCTGTGAATTAGCTGGTGATTTATGAAAATAATACCTGCTGACCAGGCATACACTTTACCTCATAGTCCTAAATCCAGCTGCTTTTTACACAGCAATATATTAATATTACATGTTTTATTACAATGTTTTCTCTGTGTCAATAAATTATGCAAACTAGCTTCTTACTGCAGTAATGTGCAGAAAATGTACGATCCAAAGGCCGGCTTTATAGCCTATTCCTTATTGGGTGCTATCATTATTATAACTGGGAGTTAGAGTATTTCTAAACTCCTATTACCAATTTTGAGGATTCTTTTTTTTTTTTTTAAACTCGTTTTATTGAAGGTTAAGTAAGACATTACATTATAGAATAAGTCAGCAATTTGTACTTTACAAGTATACACATATACTGTTTGATAATCAGAGTAATAAAGCAACAACAATTAACTTTCAACTTTCACAACTATTACTTTCAATCTGGCCTTAGCACATTAATCATTGCAGAGGTGTCAGTTCTTGAAACATATCCATTCTGGGGCAAAAAGCCCACACCAATAAGAGAAGCGCAACCCAGATTACAGAGGTCTCGTAATATCCCCCAATACATTATATCATAAACCACGTATTTCTCTTTTCCACCCATCAGAATACCATTAGTTACTATCACGCCAGTACCGACTGTAGACTATCAGCTAGGGAGCCGGGTGATCCTCCGGTCAAGGGCGAGCCCATCCATCTACCCCATATTTTGTCGAATTTATTTAAAGAACCTCTTATCTTATAAACATAGTGTTCTGACGGAATTATAGCATTCACCAAAGCAATCCATGAGGCTCTAGTTGGAGGGTGGATGCCCATCCAGTTTAGTATAATGCCCTTCCGGGCCAAAAATAATACCTTTTTTATTAGCAAGTTTTCATTTTGGGACCAGGAGCGTACATCCACTACCCCAAACAGACACAGAATTGGGCACAGAGCAACTCCTTTCTGAAGTATGGTGGACAAAGTCATTACAACCTCACTCCAATAGGAGAGAATGACCCGGCAATCCCATATCATGTGCCAGAAATCAGCACCGTCTCTCCCGCATCTTGGACAACCCACCCCCACCAGATTATTCGCCTTTTTCATCTTGTTCAGTCTCTGAGGAGTCATATAACTTTGGTGTATTATGTATAACTGAATCAGTCTATTATTGACTGCAGGAGAGACTAGCGTGTGGGATTCGACAATGTCGTCCCACACTACATCATCAATTTCAGGGATCCTGACACTCCACCTCTCCCGGACAGAAAGAGGACTGTTCATGGCCTTGGCCCGGATAAGGGAGGAGTACAGTTTGGAAATGAGGCCTCCAGGGCCCTGTGATATGATAATTCCAATGACTGGAAAGGAAGAGAATCTAATCCCACGACCAGAGAACTGAGCCCGAAAGGCGTGCCTAATCTGGAGATACTGAAACCCATGAGATTCCGGCAAATCAAATTCTGCACGCAGTTGCGTAAAGGGGCGGAGATCACCATCCCGGACCAGTGATCCCAGGGAGACTATTCCTCGATTCCTCCATTCACCAAACCCCGGCAGCCCACAAAAGTGTGGAAGGTCCAGGTTATCCCATAGGGGTATCTCAGTTGGCATATCATGGAAACCAAAACTGGTTTTAGCCTCTTTCCAGACCCTGGCCCCCAGTTTGTGTATTGGGAGGACGCGACCCTCAGGAGCCCTCTTGTGGTCCGTCAACAATGGCCATAGGAGATCCATACCTGTGAACTCTGCCAGAAGACCCTCCATAGAACCCCTCACCCCAGGAAGTGTCCATTGTCCCAAATATTTCAATTGTCCGGCCAGATAGTATAAGTACAGATCAGGAAGGGCCATACCCCCCATGTCTTTGGGTCTCTGTAATTTGGCCAACTGGACCCTTGATCTGGAAGGACCCCAGACAAAGGTGATCATCAAAGATTCCAGGGACCGAAAGAAAGAGCGGGGAATCTGTACGAATACATGTTGGGTTATGTAAAGACACTTTGGTTGCACTATCATTTTAAGGAGATTAATCCTTCCCGCCACTGAGAGCGGGAGTTGGCTCCATCTATTAAATTTCTCCCCGAGGTGTGATAATAAGGGGGCAATGTTTCTTGCTATCATCTCCGAAGGGCTTCCCGTCAATATAATCCCCAGGTATTTAAAATGATCCACCACTGGAACTCTACATATGTGGGTGTTCATCAGTTCCTCCCTGTCCCGAGATAGGAAGAGGAGGTACGATTTTGACCAATTTATTGACAGGCCCGAGAACTCCCCGAATCGGTCGATTAACTCTACGGCTCTAGGAATGGAGGAATCCGGATCAGAAGCAAACAATAACAGGTCGTCTGCATACAGAGACAAACGTTCATCTCCCTTACGATGTCTCACTCCCCGGTAGATTGGGTCCGTCCGAATGCGCACTGCCAACGGTTCCATGGCAAGGGCGAACAGAAGAGGGGATAGAGGACATCCCTGCCTGGTTCCCCTCCCCAAATGGAAGGTTTCCGATACTCCGCCTCCCACCTGAATGTTAGCCGTTGAAGCTTTATATATAATCTCAATCCATCTAATAAAATCGTTGCCGAAACCAAATGCCCGCAGTACCTCCAGCAGGTATGGCCATTCTATAGAGTCAAAGGCCTTGGCCGCATCCAGGGAGACCAAAGCCCAATGCTCCTCTAACTTGGTGCCCATCTGTAGAATCACCTGTGCCCTCCTCAGATTATCCGAGGTACTTCTACCCGGAATGAATCCAGACTGATCCTCATGTATTATGGAGGAGATCACTTTATTGAGTCTAGTTGCTAGAATTTTGGTAAGAATTTTGTAATCAGAGTTCAACAGAGAGATCGGTCTGTATGAGCCACAATCCAATGGATCCTTATCTGGTTTCAATAGTAGCACGATGGTTGCCTCATAGAAGGAATCAGGTAACCATCCCCTGCAGAACGAGGCCTCAGCCGTCTCCAGGAGAGCTGGAGCCAGCTCCCCCCTATACTTGTCAAATATTTCAATCGGGAGTCCGTCTGGGCCAGACGCCTTACCCCTATTGAGGGCTCCCATCGCCTCCACCATCTCTTCCATGCTAATGGGCTCATCCAAGGCCGACCTCTGGGCCAAAGTCAATCTGGGAAACTCCAGATCCCGCAAGTATTCAGTGATCTCCTCCCTTGACACAGCCAGCCTGGACTCATATAGGTTCCTATAGAAGTCCAGAAACACCTTTAGGATGCCAGTGACGGAGGTGATTGAATCGCCACCGGAGTCTCTGATCTTAAGGACCGCAGGTGAGCTAGTGGATTGGCGCACCAGGAACGCTAGTAAACTACTAGATTGGTTCCCTTGCTCAAAATATCTCTGGTTCATGAAGAAGACATGTCTCTTAGCCTTATCCTGCAGGAACAAAAGATATTTCCTCCCAGCCTGTAGCCACTGGAATCTGTTTCCTTCAGAGGGGTCTGAGGTAAATCTGTGTTCAAGCACTCTATTTTGAGTGGCCAATTCCTCCTCCTCTCTGGCCGCCTGTTTCTTGACATAAGAGATAGAGGAGTGACAGCAACCCCTCAAATACGCCTTAAGCGCGTCCCAGTAGGCCGAGTGGTTCTCTTCCACGGAGTTCGTCTCGGTGTATGCCCTGAGCTGATCAGGAATCCTATCATTGGCACCAAAGAGTGACAGCCACCAAGGGTTAATCTTCCGTGACACTTTACGAGATTTACATCCTTCCCATTTAATGCTGACAAATACCGGAGAATGGTCTGATACTGATCTGGGTAGATTACACACTGATTGTATATGGACACAGACTCTTTCATTTCCACAGATGTAATCAATTCTAGACAATGAGTTTTTCCCTGGGGTATAACATGTGTATTCTCTCAGTACTGGGTTAAAAAACCGCCACATGTCGCACCACCCCACCTCCTGGAGGAATGCACTCAGTCTAGTTTGCATCGTAGGGGAGATCGGGACCTGTCGGGTGTTGAATCTATCCAGCCCTGTATTATTAATCAAATTGAAGTCCCCCATGCAGAGCACCAAGGTTTGTGGGAATTGTGAGGCAAACTTAGCCGCTTCATACAGAATCGAGATTCCCATCGCAGGGGGATGTATATGGCCAAGATCACTATCATGATCCCATCGATGTGAGCCTGGATAAACACATACCTCCCATCATTATCCTTTATAATCTTACCCGGGTCCCACCGCAATGCTTTATGGACTAGTACTGATACTCCCCTCGAATATGAGGAATGAACAGAGTGAGCTGACCATTGAACCCAAGGCTTCTGAAGCACTCTCGTGGTTTCCAACAACAAATGGGTCTCTTGTAAACATACAATCTGAGCTTTGGATTTTTTGATATGTGCGAATACTGCCGCCCGTTTCCTGGATGTGCCCAGTCCCCTAACATTCCATGTCATCAAGCTTAAAGCCATTGAAATGTATCTCGTACTGAATTAATAGGGAAATGTCAAAAACTTAACCCACAGTAGAACTTGGGCAAACGTACCCTTAAACACAAACTATCGGTTGCAAACACACAGCCGAAAGAACTGATCCAGTAGTGTGACCAGGAGAGGGTGTCCCTAGTAACGACCAGGGTGAACCAATGTGGCTAGATGGTGTACTTGGTACGGGGGTGTCCTCGAAACAAGGACTTAAGCTTCTCCTGCAGTCCAACGTATTGAATTACCTGCAACATAGCCTATTAATCGTACGTGGGTAAGAGAACCCAGAGTGAATGGGCATAGAAATATGGGAAGAAAGAAAGAAGAGAGAAGAGAAAGAAAGAAAGAAAAAAAAAAAAAAGGGTGAGGAAGAGAAAAAGGGGCAAGGGAAGAGAAGAGAGAGAAGAGAAATTAAGATGGGCGGAAGAAGAGAGAGTGTGAGGAGGAGGGAATATAGAAATATAAGAAGAAGAGAGGTAATGCAGGGCATACTGGGTGGAAACTGGGGAAGAGAGAGGAAGGTTGAAGAGGGAAGCTGGAGAGAATAGCAAAGAAGACTTAGAGGTAGATAGGAATAGGATAGCAAGGATGGGTATGAGGATGAGATAAAGGGGTTGAGGGATTAAACAAGTAAGTGAGACTGAGAGGGGGGAAGAAGAGATAGGAACGTAAAGGAAATGGGAGGAGAATTTGCAGGCAATCCCAAATTATAAGTGACTATCATGTATAGTGACCTTAAAAAACCTTAATATAGCTCTAAAGACAAAATTCAGCTTCCTGAACTTAAGTGCGTTGCCAAATACTGCAAACCCGGAGTGAAGTCCCATTTTAGATCGCAAGATGCCGGATAATTCAAGATCGCGTGACGGTGATCATGGCACCGCAGCAGCGTTCTGGCACATGTCCCGCCTGAAGACAGTTCAATCCGGTCCCACCAGCAACGAGTATTCCAGAACTCAAACAGGGCTTAGTAATGATCGTAGTGAGCTCAGGTCCCGACACACTCAGAGGCACAACCTCCAGCTGCCCAGCCTCAAGGGGGGGGCCAACCTGGAGACCGGCACAATGGAAGGCCAATAATAAACACATCCAGTAACTCACATGCTTCCGGGGGTCGCAAGCGCACCAGCGCATCCTGATGGAATCGTCAATTTCTCAACAAACTGGAACCAAAAGAGCAGGACGCAGACGCAACTGTGATCCTGAGCATCGCTCCACTCGTATGGCAGGAGGGATGAAGGAAACAAAAATAATTCGTGCCTTCAATATCGAGGGACGCCGAATATCTGCATAGGATGATCCTAAAACTATCGCAACAGCGATTTCAGGCGTCCCAGGAAAAAGAATCGTATCACCGACCTCACTCCAAAGGAGATGAAATAAACAAATCAGAACCGCGATGCCATCACAACAGCGATCCTCTCGGCGTCGCTCATGGCCGTAACGCATCAGCGCTTCCTCTTCAGCGTATTGATCCAGTCATCCGCCTCCACAGGAGATGTAAAGAACAAGGATCGCTCTTGATGAACCACTCTGAGACGAGCCGGGAAGATCATGGAGTAAGCAATTTGGTGATCTCTAAGGCGTTTTTTCACCTGAATGAAGGATGCCCTCGTTTTCTGAAGAGACGCAGAGAAGTCAGGGAAAATCAGTATGGGAGCATTATTATGTAGGATCGGGCCTTTGCGTCGCGCCGCACCAAGGATCGCATCTCTATCCCTGCTGCTCAACAGTCGGGCCAGGAGAGGTCTAGGCTGCGCTCCCGGGGGAGGAGGTCTGGCCGGTACCCGGTGGGCTCTTTCTATAGTGAATGCCGCTGACAGCGTCGCATCAGGGAAAGTTTCAGAGAGCCATGTTTCCATGAACTTACATGGGTCGTTCCCTTCTGCCCTCTCCGGCATCCCCAGAATTCTTAAATTATTGCGACGCAGGTGGTTTTCCAGATCGCCAGTCCTTTGCGCCCAGTTATTTGCCGCGCTTTCCAAAGAGGACAATCTGCCTGGCATCGCTCTTGCGTCGTCTTCCAGCGTGGAGATCCGCTGCTCCGTCTCCTTTACCCGCTCTCTCAGATTTTGCAGGTCCAGCCGGAGGAGTCCCACATCGATCTTAACCTCCTCGATTTTGCCCGTCAGCGACACTTTTGAATCCTGGATCGCCGCAAGTAATTGCGAAGTAACTTGCTGCAAGGTTAGCTCCTGCGGTTCCTTGGATCCGGCCTCCATGCTCTCCTCCTCCTCCGCCTCACTGGATTCCCGCTCCGACTGCTTGCCGACGCCATCTTGCTGGGAGTCCCGGGCAAACTTCTTCAGCTTTTCAGCCGCCGCTGCGCTGCGACCTCTGCTCATGGTACCGATCAGAATGCTCACCGCACCACAGGTAATCCGGAGGTGTATTTAGGCACCAATTTCGGCAGGATTAATAGTATTTATCAGCGTTGGACTGCGGAGCTGCTCTCAGATGCGACCGCTCATGCTGCCTGCTGGCCACGCCTCCCCCCCCAATTTTGAGGATTCTATTCAGAATATTTAGTGTTTCTCCAGTCATCCTGCTTTTATTGTAAAGGGCAGACAGTTAACTTCAATGATTTCATATAACTTTGCATTTTCTGATTGTGTCAAAAGCTAAAAAGGCAACCACATTTCCAGTATTAGAGGTGGACAAATTTATTCGGGTGCAATTGAATACTACTTGAATTTAGAAAAAAAATCTGTATTCTTCAGAATATATTTTTTCTTTGTATTCAATTCACACTAATTCAGCAAAATGGCAGTCAGCTGTCAACCATACGGTCAGCAAAATAGCAGCCTTCTCATCTGCTTATTGTCCATCATATGGTCCCTGTTGCTTCTTCTGACCATGTGCTAAAACCTTGGGCTTTTTAATGCTAGACTGAGACATCTGATTGTGACTAGGTCAAGGACATCCTTGTATGCATGTTGTAAGGTCATGATATCAATATATCATGTTGTGTGCTGTGACCTTCCAATGCACACTGTAGGCAAGGACTTACAACTGCAACTAAATATCAGACACCTAAAAATTATGAGAGACAATCATTTTTTTGAGACTAAATTGATTGTGGATCAAACTTTCTGATAAAATCTATGTGATTTGGTGAAGTTGAATCTGGTCATGTTTGTCCGGTATGCGTAAGTATATTGCAAAGACATTTTATGGAATAGTAATGTAGACTTTGCTATTCCATGTCTTTGATTCTAAAACATACATCCTTCACTTTTTTTTAACGTGGTAGCCTAATGCTGTTGTGTGGGATTTTTCACAGGCATCCATTAATCATATGTATCATAAGTTTTCCATAATATATCTGTAAAATGAAAGATACTTTTATGCAAGCTTCACAGTCATTTTTTAAGTGGATCTTTAAGTTTCAGAAAACACTTGAGTGCTGGCTACAGTTTATTTTGCTTTACTCACCCACTTTGGGCCTAGTATTGAATCTCCACCACTGCTCCAGGTGTCTGTTATTGTTTGCAGCGCTGGTATCATATTGTCAGCACTGCTGCCAATAACTGGACTCAACGGCTCTGCACATGGTGGTAGCACAAAACGCTTACAGTCTCTGAGTCCAGTCATTGGCTGAGCGCTGTCTAGGTGACATTAGCACCTTAAACCATAATAGACACTGCAAGAAGCAGCTGAACAACAGCGGATCTTTGAAGAGTGAGTGTTAGGCTGGGGCCACACAAGCATTAATAGGAGTGCATCATTTGACATTCGGCTCCCGCTCTGCTGGAGTGTAAGCCGAGTGTCATGAAACTGTGATGCAATCCTACGATCGCAGCACAGCTGCAGAGGAGAGGGCAGGCACTCCGAAGGAGATGGAGGGACTAATCTCCCTATCTGTTCTTATGTCAGCTGATACGTTTATCCCACTGTAGTCTGCTGCAATGTGAGTGCAATGCGTTTTTTCTCTTACACCCATAGACTTGTATGGGTGCAAGAGAACATGAATTGTATACCACTCACAGCATGCTGTGATTGTTTTGTTGGTCCGATTAGGGCTGAGAAAAAATCGCTCATGGGAGCGGCCCCATAGAGAAACATTGTTCCGAGTGGAATGCAATTTTTGTATCGCATTTCACTCGCTCCATTTTAATTGCCATGTGTCTTTAGCCTTGCCAAACAAACTGCAGCTGAGGGATAGAGGTTTTTCCAAAATATATATTACAGGAAAAAATATATCTTTGTTCTGTGTTAGCCAGTGGATAGAAAACAAAATCATAATTGAGAATCCTCAGTAGTTGATACTTTTTAACAGCT
Organism: Anomaloglossus baeobatrachus; assembly: GCF_048569485.1. Lineage (NCBI taxonomy): Eukaryota > Metazoa > Chordata > Amphibia > Anura > Aromobatidae > Anomaloglossus > Anomaloglossus baeobatrachus. The sequence goes on along the minus strand of NC_134357.1, from coordinate 174,628,351 downwards.
AACTGAAAGGTGATGTCAAATAGTAACCTTCCGAGACTATTTAGGTGACAGATCTCTTCATCAGACATAGTATAACACAATATCTGAAAAGTCACATATTTCAACACAACAGGACATGGAGTGGTGCAGTAATAAGACAAGTGACGTGAAGCAGAGATATCAATATGGGAAAAGGAGAAACCGTAGTTGAATTAAATTTTGAATCAGGCTTATAGATAAGTGGTGTGAAAGTTTTATTATCCTCTGATTAAGGTCTGGACCAGGGTTGTGATGTTCCCAGGAGTTCTGAGGAGCACTTTCCTTAATTGATGTGGAAACACATAAATCCATGTGACACATTCATTCCTTGTCTGAGTGTGTTGAAGGTTGTCATAAGTTTGCATTCTCAGACTCTTCTGTCTCTGTGCGATTTAAAGTTTCCTTTCAATGTTAATAGTCTCATGTCCTTGATGCTCTGATCAAGGCTACAATGTTTGGCCATGGGAAGATGTCTTTTTTTGTTGCTTGTGTGTCGATGAGAATGTATCTTTATTCTAAGCTTTTGTATTGTTTCCCTACAAATAGACCCCAGTTGGACATTTGGTGATATTATTAGGTAAACCATATTAAGTTACATGTAATCTTTTAGTCATAATGTGAGCTGAGAATCTTTATCTTGTCCATTGTCATCCAATCAGGTCACATTTTACATTTTTTTTTGGTTAAAAAGAAACCTACCTGCTGTTGCTTGAGAGGACAGGGAGCTTCTGACAGTAATGCTTCTCAGATTATGATGCTGCCTAAAACAAAGTAAAGGGTCTGCAAATATATATTTTAAACAGTCACTTTAGTTATAATGGTTTGAATGATTACTTTCTATATCAATTAAAGAATATATTTGAATAAAACTAGTGTTAATGTCCCTGCCGTGGATAGTGCTGGTGATGGGAGAGGAGTTGATTCCAGCGGCGCTGGTGGGCGCAGGCTCCGCTGATCCACTCTGCTGGGTTTCATTGGGATCAGCAGTACCACTGACTGACTGTGGGTGGCGTGTGTCTTCCAGCTGAAGTACCATCATTGCTACAACCAATGGGAAGACACCACACTCTTCTTATTTCCCCTCCTGTCTGCTGACCACTGGCAGAGATAGTTCTGATTTTCTGGCTCCTGTTCTGCCCTGTTCTGTTTAGTGATTCTGGTGTTCTGACTTCTGCTTGTTTCCTGACTACCCTTTTGCCTGCTGTTTATGTACCTCGCTGCCCGATCCGCATTTGACCTCTGCTTTGTGTTCTGTTTACGTCCTTCGTGCCGATTCTGTCCCTGTTCTGCAATTCCTGGTTTGACCCTGCCTGACGACTACTCTCATCGGACTGCAGCCTCCCATAGGTAGTGATCACCTTGGGCCCTGTGTAATTCCAAACCCCTGTATAGGGGTTAAAGGGTTTCAGGGTTCTGTGGGTCCTGCTTGGTGAGTGGCTTCTCCCTATCCTATCCATTACAGCCCGACTAAGTCTGTGGATCCAGGCAGACATTACAACTAGCCCTAATACGCTGTCTATATGGGCATGCTGGCCATAGAAAGTTGAATAAAATCATACTCTGATGTTTGTGATCCAATGTCCACTTTTTCTTATATGTAAATGAGCTGTTAAGCTCTATGGGCCAAACATAGATCTTCCTGAGAATCTGCTTCTGCAACTTATTTTAAATGAAAGGAGGCATTACAAGTGTGAGATATGTAGATCAGAAGAGTAGACTGTCAGTTATTACATGTCTATTTACTGCACTATTCCTGTGTCCATTTGTGCATAAATATGTGAAGGTCACCTGCAATCCACATCTGGAGGTGTTGAGGGGAACTGCATGGAAATACATGATGTTCTGTTACGTTCATCTAAGACATCCAGTTTGAACCATTCTGTCTTGACTAACAATTAGTAACTGAGCAGTTTATTGCTGTGTAGCAAGAAGAATAACTGTACCAACTGAGAGAATGGTCAGTCATCACTGAATTCTGGTCAGGTAGATGGCATGTGAAGCTTTTATAAATTCTTTTTCTGCCTAATTGTAAAAGAAGAATTCTAAATTGAGGCATGATAATAATGGGGTTCACAAACATTATACCATCATGACCAGGTGCATCTACTGATACTGGAGAGCCCCTGGGCAAGAAATGGGCTTGAAGCTCTTCCATTCCATACCAAACCTACAAAAGTCATAAAAAACATACAATGCTCTCAGGGACACTGGTGGATGGATATGTTCAGTTGTGGAGCAAATTAGTACAGCTCCATCAACTGTATAGTGTCCATGACTGGGTGCTGCAGTTCTGCCAATATTCAAGTTGAAAAAGGGGATTTGCGGTGGCTGTGGCTGCGATACAGTTGACAGAACTGTGCTGTTCTGATTCACAACTGAGTACATCAGGCTGCCAGTGGCCCTGGTCTTCTGCAGTGTGTGACCTGCTGGATGGCTCCATCGTTTCCTGGCAAGCCAGGGTCATTTCTCAATATATGTCTATGAGAACAAGAACAAGGCCAAAACAATGCTCTCATAGACTTTTATTAAGCGCTTGTGTCTGTTATCTCTAACGTTATGTCAGTTAGAAGTTGTGGTCACAAGATGTGTCATTGTAGCGGCACCAGGAAGAGCAGACGACAATGGCTGCTAAGCATATAACTATAAGCAGTGACCTTACATTACTGACACTACTATGGCAGTGAAATAAACAAAATGTTGGAGTGGTGCTTTAAAGAACTTACCAGTGACCAGAAAATAGATTAGACTCATCTGCTGCCAGGTCCGGTTGGATTCTCCCCGCACTAATCCAGTTGATTGACAGATGCCTTCCTATGTACACACATTTCTGTACAGACATCAAAGAAATCTGTCAACTAGAGCAGTGTGGGGAGAAGTGCGTTCTAAGCTATGGCTCCTCTGAAACCCTGCAGTGTTTCAGAGAACAATATATACCCAACTACAATCACGCTGCCAGTGGTTTCATCAGTATGAATCACATAACAGGTTCCCTTTAACAGTCAAATCAACTATTTAAATTAAAATAAATAAATAAATTCACCTTTAACAATATTTAGTACTGAAAAAAAGAAAATAATTGGTATCTTGTCAGGTACCACGCGGAGCTCCAGTGATGTGACTGTCTGTATATGGGTACTGACATCACTTGAGCTTCCAGACATGTTTAATAATGGGGGCATCTGTTAGCCATTGAATATTGTTGTTAAACACTTAGGGGTACTTTGCACGTTGCGACATCGTTACCTAAATATCGTCGGGGTTACGGTTGTTGTGACGCACATCTAGCGCCGGTAGCGACATCGCAATGTGTAAATCCTAGGAGCGACGATGAACGAGCGTGAAACAGTCAAAAATTGCTGATCTGTGTCACGTCGTTCATTTTCATAATGCCGCTCCTGCTGCAGGTACGATGTTGTGTGTTGCTCCAGCGGCGTCACACATCTCTGTGTGTGAAGACACTGGAACGATGAACATCTCCTTACCTGCGTCCCGATGGCAATGCAGAAGGAAGAAGGTGGGCGGGATGTTACGTCCCGCTCATCTCCTCCCCTCCGATTCTTTTGGCCGGCCGCTTAGTGACGCCGCGGTCACGTCGAACGCACCTCCCCCTTGAAGGAGGGATTGTTCGGCAGTCACCACGACATCGCCGACCAGGTATGTGCATGTGACGCTGCCGTAGCGATAATGTTTGCTACGGCAGCAATCACCAGATATCGCATGTGCGACGGGGGCGGGTGCTATCACGCTGGACATCGCTAGCCGATGCTAGCGGTGTCGCAACGTGCAAAGTATCCCTTACAGTCATTTACAAGATACAGCAATGTTAATTTATCTACTACACTATTCTAAACCTCTTTTGGGCGTTACATATCATGGCCATAGAGAGGACAACAGGACACTTGAAGGCTCTTGATATATTACTGTGGGGATTGGGTACTTTCTAAACATATATGTTAAACATGGATGACAAATATGATGTGATCAAGGGCTAATATTGATCAAAATCTGTTTCCCAGGTAGAATAAAAACTATAGCATAAAAGCTGCCTGTAAAACCACAATCATACATACATAAGAATACAGATAAATATCACATCCACTCATCTACACACAGAAAAAACACATAAGAAATGTACACATGATACATATACAGTATATACACTAGTACACATACTCACCTAAGCTTTTCTCAGCAGAGATATCAGCAGAGACCTTCACAACACTTCCAGCACAGAAGCCATAAGCAGGTATTTGAGGACACAGCACAAAATGTAGAGGATGGTAGCTAGAGCTCTCTCTTCTTGTCCTGTGCAGTCGATGAGTTTGTCCTCTCTATCTCTCCTTCTGTCCTGACAGCCTCTAGTGGTATAGAAAGGCACAAAAGCAGCATAGCAGAATGTTGTGCTGCAGTTCCGTCATGCTGCCAACTGCTGGCCAAATTAATTATGTCTCTTAAACACAGGAGACATAATAAAGAACTCTCCTACTCTGGGCCAACTCCCTCTCTTGGCTACTGTGCCGCTGCACATAGTGTAAATAGTTGACGTATAGAGATAGTTATATATATATATATATATATATATATATATATATATATATATATATATATATATATGATATGCCTCAGATTCACAGCTTCACGACTCCTCCTGTATAGAGAATACTAGTCGTATGCATTGCTCAGGTGGGATTTTGGCCCATTCTTCCATATAAATACCAGTAGATGGCAGCAGATTTTTATCAAGAATGTCTAGATACATTTGTTCATTCATCCTGCCTTTAATTATTTCACAGACTTGTCTAAATGTTGGAGAGCAATCTATAAACGCGTTTGAACATGCTTTTCATTTTATCAATCGAGTCTTACATGGTGGACATGCACATAGGCCATGGAGGTTGCATGCATTACTTATTGTTTTCTTTGAAAGAATTGTATTTACTGATTCAAGGTATTTCTGCAATTCTTCACAAGTGTATTTTAGTTCTTGCACAACTCACCTGATAATTATTTTTGCTCTTCTGTCTGCAATTTTGTGGGAATACCTTGTTGTGGCCGGTTTGTGTTGAACTGATGTTGTTTCCACTTCTGGATTATGGCCCTAAGAGTGCTAACTGGACCCTTCAGTAGTTTAGAAATTCTTCTGTAACCAACACCTTCTGTATGCTTTGTAACAATAAGGTTGCAAAGGTCTTGAAACAGCTCACTGGTTTTACTCATCATGAGATGTTTCTTGTGTGTCACCTTGGTAATAAGACACCTATTTAGGCTACCATTTGAAGCACCTTATATTAAGTTGCAGGATTGCAATTGTAATTACTATTAGATTTCAGTTGGTTTTATAACTTTCCATTGCTTTTTACACCTTTCTGTCTTCATGTGTTCAATACTTTTAACCTGTGTCATTTCTCATTTTTAGACATTATACAATTTATGGTGGGCCTCTATGGTTTAATCTACCTGCCTGAGTGGTTTGGATGGGTTGTCACTGACATCTGCTGAGAACTTCATGTCACTAACATTTTTAAAATATACATTTACTTAGAAAACTGCTGAAAAGTTCAATAACAATATTTCACTTGATGTGTATGTATACAGTATATATATATAAATATATATATATATATATATATATATATATATATATATATATATATATATATATCTATATATATAATTGCCTTATTCTGTCTGTCTGTCTGTCATGCTCCAAAATTGTGTCACCGTGAGATGTCCTTACGGTGACACAAAGCTGATTGGCCGCTGGGCTCGCCATGGCCCCCCCCCCCCCCACGGATTGGCCTCTCGCCCCGGCTCTCTGCAGGCCCCGTCCCCCTCACGCAATGCACGCTCGCTCTGGCCCAACTGACACGGAGCTCCGATTCCCAGGTGAGTACACACACACATCAGATCACACTCACTCTCACACTCACTCTCACACACACCTCACACATCACAACATGCTGGGATATCGCTTGCTTCTACACCGGCTCCGTCAGGATCCCGGCAGCGCCAGACATAACCTTGCGATGCTGGGATCTTGACGGAGGCCGTGAAAGCTGGTAACCATTATACACATCGGGTAACTAAGGTCCCTTAGTTACCCGATGTGTATCATAGTTACCAGTGTACACCGGCTCACACTCACTCTCACACACACCTCACACACACATCACATCGCATCCACACATCAAGGTCCTGCAGCTGCGGAACATACACACACATAACAGCACACACACACACACATACACACACACACAAATCAGATCACACTCACACACACCTCACACATCACATCGCATCCACATACTCACAGCATCCTGGGATATCGCTTGCTTCTCGGCGGTGATACTGTGCTGTTGTGAGCTTCCAGGATCTGCCGGGGGATCACATGGCCAGAAGCATGTGATATCCCCGGATGTTGTGAGTATCAGCGCGTATGTGCAATATCGTCAGTGTGTGTGTCTTTGTGTGTGAGTGTATGCGATCGGGTGTGTGTGAGTGTATGCGATCGGGTGTGTGTGAGTGGATGCGATCGGGTGTGTGTGAGTGGATGCGATCGGGTGTGTGTGAGTGGATGCGATCGGGTGTGTGTGAGTGGATGCGATCGGGTGTGTGAGTGTCGGCAGAGGAGCACGGCGTGCTGGAGGAGGCTGGGAGCAGAGATGCTGATCATGGGGAAGGCTGGGAGGAGAGAGGCTGATGCTGGGGGAGGCTGGGAGGGGGAGGGGGAGGCTGGGACGAGGGAGGCTGATGCTGGTGGAGGCTGATGCTTGGGGAGGCTGATGCTGGGGGAGGCTGGAAGGAGAGAGGCTAATGCTGGTGGAGGCTGATGCTTGGGGAGGCTGATGCTGGGGGAGACTGGGAGGGGAAGGCTGATGCTGAGGGAGGCTGGGAGGAAGGAGGCTGGGAGGAGAGAGGCTGATCCTGGGGAAGGCTGGGAACGGGAGGCTGATGCTGAGGGAGGCTGGAAGGAGAGAGGCTGATGCTGGGGGAGGCTGGAAGGAGAGAGGCTGATGCTGGTGGAGGCTGATGCTTGGGGAGGCTGATGCTGGGGGAGACTGGGAGCGGAAGGCTGATGCTGAGGGAGGCTGGGAGGATGAGGCTGGGAAGAAGGAGGCTGGAAGGAGAGAGGCTAATGCTGGTGGAGGCTGATGCTTGGGGAGGCTGATGCTGGGGGAGACTGGGAGGGGAAGGCTGATGCTGAGGGAGGCTGGGAGGAAGGAGGCTGGGAGGAGAGAGGCTGATCCTGGGGAAGGCTGGGAACGGGAGGCTGATGCTGAGGGAGGCTGGAAGGAGAGAGGCTGATGTTGGGGGAGGCTGGAAGGAGAGAGGCTGATGCTGGTGGAGGCTGATGCTTGGGGAGGCTGATGCTGGGGGAGACTGGGAGCGGAAGGCTGATGCTGAGGGAGGCTGGGAGGATGAGGCTGGGAAGAAGGAGGCTGGGAGGAGAGAGGCTGATCCTGAGGAAGGCTGGGAAGAGGAGGCTGATGCTGAGGGAGGCTGGAAGGAGAGAGGCTGATGCTGGGAGAGGCTGGAAGGAGAGAGGCTGAGGCTGGGAGGAGAGAGGCTGATGCTGGGGAAGGCTGATGCTGAGGGAGGCTGGGAGGGGAAAGCTGATGCTGGGGAAGGCTGGGAGGATGGAGGCTAGGAGGAGAGACGCTGATCCTGGGGAAGGCTGGGAGAGGGAGGCTGATGCTGGAGGAGGCTAGAAGGAGAGAGGCTGATGCTGGCGGAGGCTGATGCTGGGGGAGGCTGGAAGGAGAGAGGCTGATGCTGGTGGAGGCTGATGCTTAGGGAGGCTGGGAGAGGGAAGCTGATGCTGAGGGAGGCTGGGAGGAGGGAGGCTGGGAGAGGTAGGCTGAGAGAAGAGAGGCTGATGCACACACACACACACACACACACGCGCGCGCACTGCACAACACACCACACACACACACACACACACTGGGAACCACAAACAACTGCCCTACACAGACACCCACACACACAGACAACGCTGCACACACACAACACCCAACACACAAACACCGCGGCACACACAAATATACGCACATACCGCACAACACACACATTGCACAAAACATACCTCCCCCCAAAACACACCACACACACACAAACCGCGCAACACGCACACAACGCTACAGACACACAGCGCTCCACAAACAACGCAACACACGCAACACACATACAACACCGCTCTCACCCCCCGTCACACCCAGACAACACCCAGAACATGTACAGCGCCCTACACAAACACTTGGTAACTACACACAACAACATCTATATATATATATATATATATATATATAACAAAAATCATACATGAACTACACAATACGTAAATTCTAGAATACCCGATACGTAGAATCGGGCCACCTTCTAGTATATGTATATATATATATATATATATATATATATATATATATATGTACGCACACATTTATTAGTTTATAGTGCCAAAAATACTATTTCCTATTTGTGAGTATTTCAAAGTGGAGATTTTTCAAGTGATCATATTTCAGATGTAAATCAATTGATTACTCGTCTGTCTGCATTACAAGAGATTTACACAACAGTAATTAATCCAAACAAATCCTCTCTGCCTTTCTAGAAATAGGGAAGCAAACAGATATTAGCAGGGATTAGCAGTGGTGTCCTTTAAGTAGTATTGAGTTGCTGTCTAACTTTGTGTCTTGTATCTCTTGGTGTAGAGTGGAGATTTGAGTGCGTGCACATGTTTCTATATATGAGAAGGTATAAACAAAGAGATCACTAAAGCCCCTGAATGCTAGTTGGTAGTTACTGTATAAGCTTGATAAGCTGGTCAGAAGCTTTACAATCTGTAACATAAATGAATGTATGTATACTAATACATATTCACTATATATTATAGCATACTGTATATGTAGAGTTATACGGATCTGATGAAATTTTAATTCACCAAATGGCATGTATTTTACTGGAAAATTTGACCACAAATTCAATGACCCCCTAATTATGCTCTGGTGTTGGGAGAGTAATCTATAAAATGTATTAAAAAGATAAAACTAATACTCATCTCACCTCTAAGGTACCCCCACTGCTTGTTAGATCCTGTTTGGTCTTTGGCATTTCTTCTTTCCACCAACACGCACTGAAGCTCGTGGCCTTTTCAAGCTAGTCAAGTACTTCCAGTAAAACCAGACCTGTGACATCCCTGTGCATTCATGTTGTAAGGTTGTGGCACTCGTCTTGACATCACAACATGACAACTTTCTGATATGCATGTGCAGTGTCCACCTGAGCTTAGTCACAGCCAGAATATAGCATGTAAAGCCCCAGCCGTTTCAGGCCTCTGCAGAAAGAAGAAGCACTGAGGATTGTACACGGGAAAGATGAGTAATGAGGAATTCGTATTTATTGTTTTTCTCTTAACGTTTTGCCAACCCTATACTGTTGAACAAAATAGCAGCCGGTCAGACACAATTTTGCTGAATTCATGAGAAGCAAATAACAAAAAAATATATATTAAGGAATTGAGGAGTTTATGAATCTTTGTAAAATTTGAGTAGAGTTCATTCTACTTGTAAAATTTTTCCAGATATATATATATATATATATATATATATATATATATATATATATATATATAAATTATATATAAATAGATAGATAGATAGATAGATAGATAGAGAGACAGAGAGAGAACGTGAGTATATTTATAACTATAATTGCTGATTATATCAAAGAATGAAAAATGTGGCTTGGAGCTCGTCATACACATCATTATTTCAAGGAGGTCAAGTATGGTGAGTAATCAAATCCCGGTGCACACAATCTATTGATATTACACAAGAGTTTCCAGCATATTTCAAAAAGCTTTTGATTTCTGTTGAATAAAGGAATAATTGAAGACCAGCTACTGTTTCTACACTTCTACAAAATTTTAAGTATACCTATTGTTATAAAATTAGAACAAAATACTAATCTTGATCACTTCTGAGGCCGCTATAGATGTGTATTAGATTTGCTGCAACCAAAAATATTGTATTATTGTTATGCTGAGTTAAATTGTTTGTTCACAATGTCAAAAATTCACACCCCACCCTCGTATTTGTTCAGAACTGTGTAAAGCAAGTGCTAGGTTTTAGCATTCACCCTCATTTAATACCCGCTGTTTGCAGACAGCATCTCCGTCTTGATTCTTATATACCAGCCTTGGACAGCAGCCAAGTAGAAAAGGGAAATTAAAGGGTGACTGTGGTTAGTAGGGAGGTTGACAATTTTCAGCACCTATTATTCTAAATAATTTTGGCTGAAATAAAAAAACATTTTACAGTAAACAATAATTTGTTAGGCGTTAAGTATATCATGAGAATACCATGTGCCAATCCTAATGCATTGATCTAAAAGCAATGATAGTTTGGGCACAATACAAAGAGACAGAAATTCATGCACTTCTAACTATTTCTATTTAGTTTTATTTATTTTAAGGCTGATTATTGTCTTGCACCGCCTTCTCAGTTGTGTCTATTTTGTAGTCTGTTTTCTAATTGTTCATTTGTTTTTGTCACTACTCACCATTGATGGTGTGTTTTTGTAATCACAGAGGTTTATGGTGAATTCCTCGTTTCTGACTTTTTAAAAAGTCACAAGAATGTTTGCACCAATGTACCGTATTTTTCTGATTATAAGACGAACTTTTACTCCCAAAAATTTCGGAAGAATATTAGGGGTGTGTCTTAAAATCCAAATATCACTTACCGGGGGGGCTGTCTGTGCGGCGACCAGATGCGTTTGGGCGGCCGGGTACCTGTGGCAGAGTGCGGTTAGCCGGGTGCCTGTGGCTGCGTGCGGGCAGCCGGGTGCCTGTCGGTGCTGCCTCTCTCTCTGTCCTGGAGGCCGACTGCCTCTCTGTGGGGGTGGGCAGGCAGGCAGCCTGCTGGCTGCCACTATGTGCGTGCGGGCATGAGGCTGTGCGGACTGCGGTAGCTGTGTGGCAAGTGTCCCAGTGTGTCCGTGGTCCCAGTTTCAAATCATGGTGCCAGGAGTCAGCGCGTGCGCAGATGGAGCCCTTGGATGAGAGCTCCATCTATGCATGCGCCACTACAGGCGCCATCATTTGAACCGGGACCGCGGACAGACTGGTGCAGCACCCTGGGGTCTGCTACCCCAGTGGTCTTTAGGATCCTAAGGCTTTCTGGAACGCCCTCTGCTGACAACCCACACCTCACACACAGGTAGAGGCACATTCCCTGAGAACTGGGTGCAGCATGTAGAGGGATAACAGTGGGCAGATGTGAGAACCAATCCCTTAACTGTTAGCCTGGGGAAGGGGAGTGGCTTGTGGGAAGTAATAGGGGTTACGAGGCAGAGTAGAGAGAGGAAAAATGACAGTTGAAGGAGTGACAGTTGAAAGCAGTCAGTGAGTGAGAGGGGTGTAAGTATTGGGAAGATACCCCAAAGGGCGACTAGGAGGTAGTAGCCTGAGGGTAGACAGATCCCAGGTACTATGCACAATGGGGTACTGGACCCCAGAGTAGACGACAGCTCCAGGCGGTCTGCTGATCCAGCCTTGTGTGGTGACCTCCAAGGTACCAAACCACCCATAGGCTCAGGGACACAGCCTAATATATGGGACCCGGGAGAGGGCACCGAGAAGTATACTACCCCAGAAGGGACCGCGAGGCCTGTCATACTGGGCCTGGAAAGAAAAGGAGTGGAGCGCCGCAGGTCACTGACAGCTTCAGGCAAGGGGACCATTAGCTCTGCACGTGCACGGAGGGCTCAACTGGTCTCAAGTCAGCACCGGGACAAAGGACAGTCGGTTGACCAGCCATACCACACTGCACTTGCAACATCCAGTGAGTAAATACCAGTTAAACTGCAAGAACTGTGTTGTGTGTATTACTGGTGCACCACAAGGTGCAGCACACCTACATGGGACTTAAGCCCCTACTGGTGGAGGGCGCGAACACACTTGCTGCTATACCATCTGTCACTAAAACCACAGCAGCGGGACATCTTATTACCGCAACCCGCCAGTGGCATCATGAGTGACATACAAAATAACCCTGCTACCGAGTGCCCCCAGGTCATGGAACCGGGTACAGCCACCTGTGACAGTGATCCCTGTTGTCCACCGCCCGGAACGAGTATCCCAAGGACCTGGGGCATGGCGCTCTAAACTGGGACACTCATAGCACTGGCCTGCTTTAACCACTGACCCGTGGCCACCGCTGCTGCCACTACTGGCACACCGCTGCTGACGCCACTGACACACTGCTGCCACCATGGACCCGTCGCAGGTGCCAGCACAACCTCTGCCTCCCGTGACCCTGCTTTGCCACCACTGCGGCCCCCCTCCGGTAAGACAACACTGGAATATAAGTCGGACCCCATTTTTATTTTTTGTACCTTTTTTTATCTCTAAATATGGGGTGCGTCTTATAATCCGGTGCGTCTTATAAAACGAAAAAATACGTTACTCTGGTCCCCAACTAGTGTGATATTTTTTAGGACAGAAGTTTTTACATAAATTAAAAACATGAAAGCAGCATTTTAAGAAATCATGCCATTTTTTCCCCTAAAATTTATATCCTATTACATCCCAGCAAATCTTCACCTTTTGTTAGTGACAAAAGAGACATAAACTCAGTTGAATTAAGGTGCAAAGCTATGGGACAAACTGGGTGATGGGTTTTATGTTAGTACAATTTTTTATGGACAGGGCTCATTACTGAGTTATGGCAGCCAACTGAATCTTTCTCCTATGTAAAGATAAACCTAACTGTGCCTCTGGTTGAGTTCTTTGAATTAAATAATAATGAGTTACCGTTTAATAAATTGGGATTTCCCTCTACTTAGTTAACTGTTGTTTGTGCGATGCTTCTGGTCAGTTCTTTGTCCAAAAAACATCCCTGACAACTCTCCAGTACACAAGAGATAGTGTTCAGCAAAACGCTCCAGTTTAGAGTTGAGCGAGTACTTAACTATTCATACTCGCTATACTCTTAGCGAGTACTATCTAATACTCGCATATTCATTCTGAATAGTGTGTGCAATGCAAGTTAATTGGGGAAAAACTCACAATGTAACGAGTAACTTGAACGCTGTACTATTCGTGCGAGTAGCAAATAGTACAGCATTCGGGTTATTCGTTACCTTACGAGTTTTTCTTCATTGACTTGCATTACACACACTATTCGGAATGAGTAAGCGAGTATTAGATAGTACTCGTTATGAGTATAGCGAGTGTGAATAGTTAGGTACTCGCTCAACTCTACTCCAGTGTTATGAGAAAGTTTATGACTAACATGAAGCTTATCTCCAGAAAAAATATAAAATTGGCAATGAGAAGCAGACATGACAATGACATCACCCCAATGATCAATGACCGGTGCTCAGAACACATTAAACTGTTGGCCAAACACATCTATATTAGCTGGTTTGGCTGATATCTATTGTACATGGGGGTGTTTAGACCTTGCAACTAAAATGTTCCCTGGAACTTGCTGTCTTCCATTCAAAATAGTAAGGCTATGTTCACACATGGCTTTTTTGGTACGTTTTTGATACTTTTTTTAGCTGCAGATTTGCCTTGGTATTATAGTAATCCATGCTAATAAAAAGCTATTTTTTACAGTCCCAGCAAAGTCTATGAGATTTCTGAAATCTCATGCACACACACACACAAATACATTAGGTTTCTTTCCTGACTGTTTTGTCAAATACCTGCATTTTTGGTCAGGTTTTTAAAGAATAAGCATGTCAATTCTTTGCTGCAGATTTGCTGCGTTTTATCATTGATACGATGTGTACCGCCCCGCGGCCTCGGCTGCGACCTCCGAGCCGCTCAGATCCGTGCTCGCGTTGTACGGGTGGTGGCTCGAGCCTCTCACGGACCCAGGGGTCACGTCGCTCTGCAAGGGGGTTGGCGTTACACGCGGGGGATGCGGGAATTTTGTTTTTGGGATGATTGTTCATGACGCCACCCACGGGTTGTGGTGATGGGGGTAACCACCGCTGAGGTGAAGGTACGGGGAATCCCGGGAGCGGTGTAGTGGCGCAGCTAGGTGTTGACTCCTCCGTTGGTAGGGGATGTTGCTCCCGGGGCCCGGTCGGGCTGTGGGCAGGGGTGCAGGGCGCAGTGTTGTGGTGTAGCGCGGTGCGGTGCCTGATGGCACTGTTGTACTCACGATTAAACCACACAGAGTCACTGGTAAACCAAACGGAGGAATGAACGGGGCCTGCAGCCGGCTGCAGCTTCCTAGTCAGGTTGGCAATGTCCGCTTTTCTCCTGCACCTGTGTTTGTAGTGTGACCACTGTGCCTGGGCACTGGTAGTCCGCTCCCCAGCGTGTATGTGTCGTAGGAGCCTCTGTTGCCCGCAGACGCTGGCCCTTGGATCTCTGGCCTCTGGCGGTGGCTACTATCTGGATGGGTTGGGCTGTTGCCTTCAAACAGGACTTTGGTGGGAATGAACCCCTGAGGTCCAGACCGCAATCAGTTAATCTGACTATGGTGGTGGCATATAGCCTAGTTGGGGTCTGAGTACCCTGCCTGGTGCTCCGGTATCCAGTTAGCCCCCCGATTTGGTTCCGGCGGGCCACTACCCTCTCCCGGTCCCTTATGGTTCTGCTGGTCGTATTCCCGGTCTCCTGCAGGCGGCCACTGCCGTCTGCCTGCCTGTTGCACTCCACTCCTCACCACTGCACTGCACTGAACAAACTCCCTGACTGAACTAACTGTCTTCCTGCCTCAGGCCAGCAGACTCCTTGGGGGCTTGTCTTTCTGCCTGACTCCGCCCACCTGGTGTGCCTGTCTAACACTGAGGGAGGCAATCAGGTCTTTGTGGTTGACTGATGGTACCTTTCTAGTGTGGGGGTGTATGTGGTGAGTGTTGTGACCTGTGACCCCTGGGGTCCATAGTGTCACACAATCCATTTTGTAGAAAAAAGCAGCAAATCCGCATTAAATCTGCCGCAAAAACGCCACTAAAAAACGCATGAAAAACGCACCAAAAATGCACCAAAAACACAGATGACTCAAAGGAGATTTCCAGCCACAAGATCAGGTTTTGGTCAGGGAAAAAAAACTTAACAAAAAAATCCCTGTGTGAACATAGCCTAAAGGCCCTGTCAAACACAGAGATAAATCTGTGGCAGATCTGTGGCAGATCTGTGGCAGATCTGTGGTAGATCTGTGGCAGATCTGTGGTAGATCTGTGGTAGATCTGTGGTAGATCTGTGGTAGATCTGTGGTAGATCTGTGGTAGATCTGTGGTAGATCTGTGGTAGATCTGTGGTAGATCTGTGGTAGATCTGTGGTAGATCTGTGGTAGATCTGTGGTTGCAGTGAAATTGTGGACAATCAGTGCCAGGTTTGTGGCTGTGTACAAATGGAACAATATGTCCATGATTTCACTGCAACCACAGATCTGCCAAAGATTTATCTCTGTGTGTGATGGGGCCTTAAGGAAGCATTTTAATTTTGTTATTCATCTCTTATTATTACTGTTAAGCTAGCTGCAATCTATATTAAACACTGTGGACTTATGATTACAGCAATTCATTGATTTTCCTAATGAATAGTTCTATATTTTGATCAAATTATTTTACTTTTAACTTGTTTAGTTTTATTTTAATATTGTTGCTTACAGCCTCCTGCTTATAATTTTTAAAAAAAGTAGCAATAAGAGAAAACCATGCGAACTATAAGTGCAGGCAAGAATGAGAAGACCCCACTAATCATAACAGCCTATAATTTAGAGGTGAGAGAGAGAGGACCATGCTGACCATAAGAGCTTACACTCCACAGAACAGAGAGAGGGGACCCCACTGATTATAAGAGCTTACATTTTACAGGAGACAGAGAGAACTCCACTGATCACAGGAGCTTACACACCACAGGAGAGAGAACTCCACTGACCACAGGAGCTTACACACCACAGGAGAGAGAACTCCACTGACCACAGGAGCTTACACACCACAGGAGAGAGAACTCCACTGACCACAGGAGCTTACACACCACAGGAGAGAGAACTCCACTGATCACAGGAGCTTACACACCACAGGAGAGAGAACTCCACTGAACACAGGAGCTTACACACCACAGGAGAGAGAACTCCACTGACCACAGGAGCTTACACACCACAGGAGAGAGAACTCCACTGACCACAGGAGCTTACACACCACAGGAGAGAGAACTCCACTGACCACAGGAGCTCACACACCACAGGAGAGAGGACCCCAATGACCATAACAGCCTACACTCTGTGGAAAAGAGAAACTTAAGTAGTGACTCTTGAAATGGAAAATAACTGTCATACAAACTGTTTTCCACTTGGGACCACTGTTTTCTGATAGCTCGGGAACTGTACAAGGTTTGCTAATCCGTAAAATGTCATAGCTGCAGGGTATTATGAGGAAGCTAACGCAGTAATGCAAATGATATTCTCCTGCTCTCTGATGCTTCACCAGTGTAAGAAATTGTGCAGGGCAATATTTTTAATTTTATGAACCACAAATAAAATCTAAAACTGTTCTAATTTGTAAAAAAAACCTGCTAATTTCAGGAAATTTGACTTCAACTCAATTCTCCCAGAAACGATCTGCCCATTTCTAGCCATAGAAGATTCTTTCTTTTAAAATATTTAATGTATGTGGTATACAAAGATTAAATATGTATCTTTGTAAGGATTGATAACTTCCTGTATGCTATAAATATTGTAGTTAATGTATTAGTGCAGTAGAATGTCATTGATCCATTCATTGCCTGATGTTGCCTATATTTTTCACATATGGCTTTCAGTGGTTAATCATTGTGAAGCTTCTATGCAAATGAAATGCTCTTTATCGTCAATGCACATTCTGTGCTCTGAAAAAGAAAGGTGGAGGTATTTATCTAATTTAAAAAAATTGTAGTTTTTCAGTGAGTAATATTGATGTTCATTTTTTTAAAACTTGCAAAAATGTTAAAGAAGTTGTCAATTACTTTAAAAATTACTTCTAATACACCCAAAGTTGCAGGAGTAAAAAGCTTATACTTGCCATTGGGCAGGTGCATTAATCTGTACTCCATATTGAGTTGCCCAGACAGACACAATGCGAAGGTTGCAGATGACTGGCTGCATTGGTCATGTTATGCCTCCTGACAGATGTGGTCAAGAGGGTAAGTATAGGAGCTGCACGGGTTCAGATGTAAAGATGAGTGGTTCCATGGAAGTTTGGTTTGAAAGCAGCTAACAAGCTGAGCCTCCACAGTCTCAAGCTTGACCCGAACCCCGGAGCAAGTAACTGATTGGCAGTTTGAGTCTCTGCCCACAAACAGCTAGCCATAAGCAAATCACTTCCGGGGTAGCGTGGGGGGGGGCTTTTTCAAACAATTTTTTGGGTTGCAAACTACATGTAATCGTGCTGATGTTACCCCCATTGCGAGATGTTCAAACACTGCAAGCGGCTCGCACTGGGCTGAGCACCAAGCATACCTGAGCACAAAATTGCTCGGGCGAGTGAAGATCGCATGTAAAGCATCCGAACCCTGAACCCGAACCATGATTTATTAAGTTGGTGTTTGGTTTGACAATCGAACCTCAGGTTCGCTCATCTCTTTTCAGATGGGGTGTATAAGGGTTCAGATGGTGAGTATAAAGGGTACATTTCTTAGAAGGTAGGCAATCTATTTTATGACTGTTCAACCATTGATTTTGTGAGAGTAAATTGAAAGGTTACCCACAATAGGAAACTTGAAAAACAATGGATTCCTCCTTGTTCCAGTTTGTTTCATAGGCTATGCATGCTTTATGGTGTTATTCCTCTGACAGTGCAGCATTGGGATTAGTTGTTAATTCACACTGTATCCAGAATAACACATGCCATTTTACAGTAATCAAAGTTTAGTTTATCCATCAATGCAGGCTAATTTACTGATTAATCAATATGCTGAATAGGTGGTCAAACTCCTGCAATCAAACCTTAATAACCTAAACTACAAATAACCCTTCCATTTTTACCTAATGAAAAATCTTAAATGCACTATTTTAGGAAATGTTTTTCAAACCCATTTTATGTAAAACTACAAGCACAATATAACAAGCATTTTTGAGTGCAAAGTTGTTTTTTTCCCAATAGCATCAGTGGAGAAATGTAGCAAAATCATGCCGCAAAAGAGAAATGCAGAAAAAGGCTCCACTGGTAAGACACTACCTGAAAGCTCTTGTTTCCCTTCCGACAGACGTTTATAGCCTGGCTGCATGTGAAGACTGATCTAACATGGACCCACAAAGTGGACGATTCTCAGATAGGCTTGTAGGCTGGTAGTATCCCGATCGCATATTTAAGTCACCAATGAAACCAACTAGAAACTGGCTACTACTCTATATGTGTTGAAGAAAAATTAAAGTTTGTCTTATGTTAGGCCAATAAGTCTATGTTATTATAAATTGTGGTAGAGTTCTTGCAATAGAGATAGTCTAATATGAAGACAGTAGAGTTTTGTTTTACTGTAGAAGCAAAGTATTTTTTAATACAGGTTTAAATTCAGAAGGCACAGAATATGTTTTGTATATTCAAGGATACAGTATAATTTTTTTTATATATTTACTAGGTAGAATTTATTTTATATTCAGGGAGGCACAGTGTATTTTTATATTGAAGAGCACATTGTATATTTTTTATATTCAGAGGTCACAATGTACATTCCTTTATTCAGGGAAACAAAAACATTTTGTGCTCCTGTTGGCATATGATATATGATATATGATATTAAAGATGATCAAATCTTTTCATATTCAAATCCCCTAGGTTTATTGCATTTTTCCCCAAATTTTTATTTTCAGTAAATTGAATTACATAGAGTATTCTGTACAATAAACACTCTATTTGTCCTTAAAAGACAGGTGTACTATTCTGAGGTCCTCTAACACAGACAGCTCTTGTAATGACAACATAACTTCACCATAGAAACAAATGGTAACCTAGTAGAAATCAACAATTTATTAACAGGAAAATTACAGATTTTGAAAGTTTTTTTAAATTTTAAAAACAGTCCAAAATTTCCCAGTTAGTGAAGTGGTTCACTTTAATATGCAGAAAATTGACTGAAACAGATGATGTCTTTCTCAGAGGTATTATTATCTTGCTGTGCTTGAGACAATGGATGTGCCATATATTCCATGATGTCTTTTCTTTCATTCCCACAGTAAGCATGCTGGTGGCAAAGGAGGCCAAATATGGCAAGCAGTTGAGTACTACTACCTAAACAACTACTGTCAATGGTATTAAAGGTAATTTTGCTGCTGCTAAGGGCTCCCACATTCTAAAGAGGGTGTTACACGGAGCGATATCGCTAGCGATATCGCTGGTGAAAGCACCCGCCCCCGTCGTTTGTGCGTGACGGGGAAATCGCTGCCTGTGGTGCACAAAATCGTTTGGAGCCGTCACACGTACTTACCTGCCTAGCAATGTCGTTGTGGCCAGCGAACCGCCTCCTTTCTAAGGGGGAGGTTCATGCGGTGTCACAGCGGCGTCACTAAGCGGCCGCCCAATAGAAGCAGAGGGGCAGAGATGAGCGGGATGTAACATCCCGCCCACCTCCTTCCTTCCGCATTGCCGGTGGCCGCAGGTAAGCTGCAGTTCGTCGTTCCTGAGGTGTCACACATAGCAAAGTGTGCTGCCTCGAGAACGATGAACAACCTGCATCCTGCAACAATCAACAATTTTTTAAAAAGGATTGATGTGTCAACGATGGACGATAAGGTAAGTATTTTTCATCGTTAATGGTCGTTCCTTGCTGTCACACGCAACGACGTTGCAAATGATGCCGCATGTGCATCACAGAATCCGTGATCCCGATGATATATCGTTAGATACGTCCGTCGCTGCGTGTGACGGGGCCTTTACTCTTGGTATTTTTTTCTAATTTACTTTTAAACAGTGCTGTGTCCACTGCTTTTGCGACTATTTATTTTACCATACAATAATTACAATACTATAATCAGGTTTTGAAAATCATTTCAATCTAAATTTTTTAACCTTTGCAAAAAGAGGACTTAACAGTAGAGATGAAGTGATTGATCTGGCGAGGATTGAGTTTGCCTTGAATTTCCTGAAATTTGTGGTTTCACACGAATTCAAATATTTTTAGATTTAGTTTTTTTTTTTTAGTTAGTTTGAGCAAGAACTAATCTTGCCTGACACAATATTTCACACTTTTGAAGCATCAGAGACCAGGCAAACATCATTTTGCATTGCCGCACAGGCTTCCCTCTAGCACCCTACAGCTATGCTATCTTACTGATTATCATTTCTTGTACTGTGATTTACAGTACATGAGTCATCAGAAATTAGTGGTTCCCAGTGGATTACAATTTGCGCAGTAATTTTCCATGTCCAGAGCCATAATCCTCTAGAATGTAACTTCTGCTTGCCAGCAAGGTCTTGTTGAGAGTAAGCTCTCATAGTCACCGGGGTACTCTTCATCTCTCTCCCCTTCAATCACCTGTAAAGTGTGAGATCTTATGATTGGCTGGGTCCTCTCCATCTTTCTCCCTCTCTCTTATGTAGTTTGTAAGCTGTTATGGTCAGTGGGGTCTTCTCTGTCTCTCTTCATCTCTTACCTGTAAATCGTGAGCTCTAATGGTCAGCGGGGCCTCTCCATCTCTCTCCCTCTCTCTCCTGTAGAGTGTAAGCTGTTATAGTATAATGAGTGGACAACGACAGCAAAGTCAGTGAATTTGAATGTCAAACGTTTCCCTCATCTCTACTTTAAAGGAAATGCTAGGTAGGTAGATGCATGCGCATATACCAAAATATGGCCGGGTGGCATGTTTAGTTATCCTATTGCACTGTATGATAGGCGTGCAAAAACAGGCATACATAGTTAAATGGTCACATTTCTTTTTCCCTAAATATAAACAACATTCCACCAGGTGTAAAAAAATAACATGTTTAGAAATGCTAGACTGTTAGCCCCAGCCACAAGGCACTGTATTAGTGAGGTGAGTTTAGAAGTAAGATTTGACTAGTAAAGCAGATATGTACAAAAAATAAATTGATTGCACACCATTTCACTGACACAGATTTCAATTTAGGTTTTTTTCCTGTAAAAACATATTGTGCTGCCTTTCTGCTGCTCTCTAGTGCATTGAAATACATCCAACCATTTCCTTGTGCACATGACATATGTGAAAAACAATGAGATTTATTGCAGTTGGCAGCTGTTTATTTTTTCAACAGTTTTGTACTATTTATTGCCTTTACATCTAAAAGATTTGCTCAGTAAGTGGAGTTTTCCTGGTATATCCCTGACCTAATACTGCCTGTGGATAATTTTCTGCTCTTGTTTACAGTTTAAGGACTCGATGATAGTAAGGCATAAAGTCAGCCCAAGAGGCCAGTTATATTATCATAAAACTCTTTAACAAGAAAGCTGCATTTGGATAAATGTGGTGGAGTCAGCTCAATGTGTTTCTGGGAAAATGGTGACTTTCAAAAACCTAATAACATAGTTCACAGGCCACAGAGTATTATGGTGCCCTTCAATGACACTGTAACACCGTTCAAATCTACAAGGTATTACAGGATGGAAGAAATGTAAGCCTTTATTTCTGTATAAGGTAATATGAAGCTTTATTACAAGCTGCTCACGGATATAAGGTTCACAGTTAAAGCTGGGGTTCCTGAGCTATAATTTATGATCTTATTACAGACATTTTAAAGAAAATCTACAATTATTTTAAACCCAAGGTGACGCAATATTAACAATAAATTCTGTACATATATGTGCCATAGTGCCATTTACAATATGTGCTGTATGACATACCACTTCTGTAAGAACTATTGCTATACAACATTGACGTTCCTCGTGAGTATTGTATGAATGGAATTGTCCAACAGATCTGGAGCCGTTACTTTTCTAAACCACAAATTGTTATCAGTGATATGAAAAGTCACAAAAAAAATCTTAAAGTTAAGATAACACATGATTAGAGAGGAGTGGATCCGAACATTAAAGTTTAGTGCTCATACTGAACACAGACTTTACAAAACAATCCATGTTTGGGTTCAGAGTTTGGGTGCTTTACGAGTGCTAACCTTGTGCGCTAACATTGCTGTGCTCAGGTACGCTCAGCGCTTCACCCAGTGTGAGCCGCTTGCAGTGTTTTAATGGCCCACAATGAGGTAAAATCAGTGTTCTCAAATGTAGTGTTTTCCCTCCCCAAAAAAGAAAAACCCTGTCCCTCCTCCCCAGGAAGTGTTCTTTTTATGGTTGCTAGTATGCTGGAAAAGACCTGAACTGCCCAATCAGAGACTTCCAATAAGGTTCAGGTCAAGTTTGGGTCAAGAACAGAACTTTATGTAAAGTCTGGCTGAACCATCAGAACCTGAACTTTCACGGGTCCGTTCATCTCTAGACATGATCATACCACTGGCATTCAATAACATTGATAAGTCACCTCCATCTTTCTCTTCCCCTTCTTCTGCCCATGGCAGAATACATGTACACAATTTTCCTCTAGAAATAAGTTATTTTAAGACTTTTACACCTTCAAGGGTTGGATTTTTGTAAAGACAATTTGATTCAAAATTTTAAATTAAGGAAAGAAAACAGGTGAAATGATAGTGCACCGCATGTAATCAGTTTTATTTCAATGATATGGAAGTAATTTCTTGAAGAGTAGTAATAGGACAAATTACCAGAGTATTAAACCTACATAACACTAGAGAAACATTTATACATAATTGTCCATGCCCCCTTTCTTGTAAAGTCTATTTTATCATATGCTGGAAGGTTCATTGGCTTTCTAATATTATCTAAAGAAAAATGTTTACAGAAAAAGTACAACTTTTCTTGCGCCCATGGGTAACCTGGCAGAAGTCACTCTTTACCATATTGACATTTTGGTCCAGATATGTTGTGGTATAGTGTCACAATGCTCCCTGCTTGCAGAAATATTGCAATAGCTCATTATTTCAATTGGAGCTTGCTAACGTTGTCTGCTCTATTATAAATGTTTAAGAAGAAGCCAATTTATTCTTCATTGCAAACAAGCACTTTACGGCTTTAATACCAGCAAACAGATAAGAAATTTTGATCAATGATGGTATCATTAAAATCACAAAGATATTAACAGAGTATCATCCCACAATGCATAACAGAAGATTTTAGCTACTATTTGCATTAAATAGCTAGGATACCATTATGGTAATTTGAATAGGCTGCTAAGAAGTGGGTGTTACAAATAATTAATGCTGCTGACATAGCCCTAATAGATTTTAATTCCCATTCCTCCCCCCATGTTTATTCTTTTTTCTTTGAGAAAAGAAAAGTTTCATTTCGTTCACCTCTTATGTTGTAGGCAGAGATTCTTTCCTGCTTCTTCCTGCTTGTCAAGATAAATGGGTGGTCATTTATCAAGGTAAATGCGGCTGTACAAGTGTGATTGCAGCCATTTTGATTTTAATGCATTATTAAAGAACGGATTAAAGATTCATATTCTGGTGCATTCGAAGTAGTTTTGAAAATGTGGACATGTTCGGGCTAATTTTTTACTAATCGATAGGGAAGAAAGTATTTTGGATGACAAAATCAATGCACCACATAGGTAAATTGTTAAAAATCTAGTTACATAGGTTGATAAAAGACCTAGGTCCATCTTGTTCACCCTTCCTCCACCAATTATATATATTGTCACAAAGTCATTTATAACCAGCAATGTTGTGTGAGGGGAAACCATCCAGCCCTTTTGTAAAAGTTGTTATAGCTATATAATTACATAGGTTGATATTGAGTTTTTCTAAAAAAAAATAAATAAATAAGAATCCCCTTCTTCCTTTTTTTATCTTCTTTTGTGTAATCTTCTTTGTCCTCTTTTCTTCTTCTTCTCCTACGTCAATCTACCATCACATTTTTGTAGTTAGGACAAGGAACTGTCTTTCCTTGAGCAGAAATGTAGAGACTGAGATATCAATGTTGGCTGCAGACCAAAAATAATCTAGCTTATTCCAAGTGAAGCATGAAGAATATGTCTAAATGCACACATGAATGCAGCCACCATTTATGTGTAAATGTCCCAAGCCATTATTGTAATAATCATAGCAAAATGCAGTTTTCAGAGATTTGTTACAGTGCAAAACAGAAACATATCTTGGTTTAAAGAGTTATTCCTAAAATCACAATGTGGGCTTAAAACTTTGCATTGTTAACTCTATCTGAGACCACTGGTTCAAAAGGGCTACCTCTAACAGACTTTGCATAAGTCATTCCATCTGGTAGATAGCAGAGGAACCTTCTCCTTTACCTCTTAATCCCTGTAAAGGGATCTGATATAGAATTACTTCCATGAAAGGGCTTCTGGCTGGAGGAGCTTTCCTGAGACAAGACAGACAGATCAAAAATATTTAGCCAACAGAATTAAGGCAAAATAATGGACCATACTAAGTACTAGTAGTCAGTGCTGAGGCAAGAGAGGTTGTCATGCATAGTCAATCCTGAAAAGTAACATCAAGGGCAAAATCAGGAGACAAGCAGGTGATCAAACTTAAAGTGGAGTCAGAACATGGGATAACACAAAACAGTAGACAGGAGCCAAGTAAGCACTTACGTCTAGCTGAACTAAGAACTGTCAACTAGCGACTGTCTGCTGGGGTTTACAGTGCCTACAAGTAGTATTCAACCCCCTGCAGATCTAGCAGGTTTGATAAGATGCAAATAAGTTAGAGCCTGCAAACTTCAAACAAGAGCAGGATTTATTAACAGATGCATAAATCTTACAAACCAACAAGTTATGTTGCTCAGTTAAATTTTAATAAATTTTCAACATAAAAGTGTGGGTCAATTATTATTCAACCCCTAGGTTTAATATTTTGTGGAATAACCCTTGTTTGCAATTACAGCTAATAATCGTCTTTTATAAGACCTGATCAGGCTGGCACAGGTCTCTGGAGTTATCTTGGCCCACTCCTCCATGCAGATCTTCTCCAAGTTATCTAGGTTCTTTGGGTGTCTCATGTGGACTTTAATCTTGAGCTCCTTCCACAAGTTTTCAATTGGGTTAAGGTCAGGAGACTGACTAGGCCACTGTAACACCTTGATTTTTTCCCTCTTGAACCAGGCCTTGGTTTTCTTGGCTGTGTGCTTTGGGTCGTTGTCTTGTTGGAAGATGAAATGACGACCCATCTTAAGATCCTTGATGAAGGAGCGGAGGTTCTTGGCCAAAATCTCCAGGTAGGCCGTGCTATCCATCTTCCCATGGATGCAGAACAGATGGCCAGGCCCCTTGGCTGAGAAACAGCCCCACAGCATGATGCTGCCACCACCATGCTTGACTGTAGGGATGGTATTCTTGGGGTCGTATGCAGTGCCATCCAGTCTCCAAACGTCACGTGTGTGGTTGGCACAAAAGATCTCGATCTTGGTCTCATCAGACCAGAGAACCTTGAACCAGTCTGTCTCAGAGTCCTCCAAGTGATCATGAGCAAACTGTAGACGAGCCTTGACATGACGCTTTGAAAGTAAAGGTACCTTACGGGCTCGTCTGGAACGGAGACCATTGCGGTGGAGTATGTTACTTATGGTATTGACTGAAACCAATGTCCCCACTGCCATGAGATCTTCCCGGAGCTCCTTCCTTGTTGTCCTTGGGTTAGCCTTGACTCTTTGGACAAGCCTGGCCTCGGCACGGGTGGAAACTTTCAAAGGCTGTCCAGGCCGTGGAAGGCTAACAGTTGTTCCATAAGCCTTCCACTTCCGGATGATGCTCCCAACAGTGGAGACAGGTAGGCCCAACTCCTTGGAAAGGGTTTTGTACTCCTTGCCAGCCTTGTGACCCTCCACGATCTTGTCTCTGATGGCCTTGGAATGCACCTTTGTCTTTCCCATGTTGATCAAGTATGAGTGCTGTTCACAAGTTTGGGGAGGGTCTTAATTAGTCAGAAAAGGCTGGAAAAAGAGATAATTAATCCAAACATGTGAAGCTCATTGTTCTTTGTGCCTGAAATACTTCTTAATACTTTAGGGGAACCAAACAGAATTCTTGTGGTTTGAGGGGTTGAATAATAAATGACCCTCTGAATAAACTTTTCACAATTTAAAAAAAAAATAAAAAAAGAAATAACATTCTTTTTTGCTGCAGTACATTTCACACTTCCTGGCTGATCTACAGTCCAAATGTCACAATGCCAAGATAATTCCGAATGTGTAAACCTGCTAAATCTGCAGGGGGTTGAATACTACTTGTAGGCACTGTATATAGAAGGGAGCATCACCTATAGATCCAAGCAGAGAGGTAATTACCAACCAACTTCACTTCAGCAAACCACAGGTGTATAGGAAGGGAGAAACAGCAGCAGCAATTTAAAAGCTAAACACCCACACACTGCCATGTCTAGTAGTAACTGAAGTGTTAATGCAGTGCTGGCTAGCAACAAAGGCAGGAGGTATTGAGGTATGTTCATACAGGGGTGTGAAATGCACACATATATTTATTCATTTATGCCAATATATATAACTCATTTTTAAATCTGCCCCTGTTGTATATATAACCCTCCTATGGATGACCCTTCAAGCTCTATTTACACTTCTATTACTAATTGAATAGTCATTTATTAGTTCAAATGTTCATGGATGATCATGTACTGTTAGCATAGCTCTGCTATGGGTGTGTATAGAATGTAGCTGTTGCTGTGAGAGATGATATCACTGAAAGGGAAGAAGCCTCCCACAATAAAAAGCAGAGAGCTCAAACTAGAAAGTATTGGTGTGCGTCAATGCTGGAAGAATGGAGCTGTATACTGGGGATAAGATTAGCAACAAAAGAAGGATTTGGAGTTCGCAGGCCAAATATTTATGTAAAATAGATTCTTAATTTAAACTCAATATATCAAAAATAAGAAAAAGAAAAAGTACATAATTATTTTACATCAGATTACAAGTCATAGAAACAGGACAATGAGAAAGGGGATATTTAGTGCCCCCACAAGAGGTGATATGGCTACATACAAGAAAGGGGGTGTGAGGTGCTGATGTGAAGTGTGGGGATTGAAGATAAGTGCATAGTTTAAACACAATTTCATATTGGTGATCACTGTAATTGTTTAGTTTCATTAGGGAATTGTGTGTCTGTTTGTCTGTGATTCTGTGAAAAAGAAAAAAAAAAGTTTGTCTTGTGATTTAATTAGTAGTATTAGCCGCACCTGTTTCTAGAAGCTTCTAACAGCTTCTTGTAGCCCTTGTAGAACTATATAAACCAGCCCGAGCAAGCGAGGTGCTGAGCGTGCGAGGTGCTGAAGTAAAGTGTGGGGATTGAAGATAAGTGCATAGTTTAAACACAATTTCATAGTTTGACACTGTTATGGACAAGATTATGAACTATTAGGAGTATATATAACAGTTATATGAAGATATCCAAAAACCAGGATTTAAGATGGTGTTTGAGCTGTACCCCACCTAGTTCTGCATTCAGACATAAGACTCAGACAGTCTGGACTTTCATGTGACAAGTGAATCCTACTGACATTGCTTAATATAATGAGGAAGCAAGCACATTACAATATATTCCATATCACAGAATAAGCTCTATGATAGATTACCCAATAGGAGATGTGTTACATATTATTGGCTCCTAGCCAATAATTCCCTTTAAATGTATTGTCCACTTCCGTATTAAACAGTCATTTTATTCTATGCAGATCCGTGTCATGTCTCTGGTCTGAATGGAACAATAGTATGCATGCTACTACCAAATCACTCTAATTTGGATGCAGACAGATTTAAGGTAGTTGCACAATTAGATTGCATCACAATTTATAAAGAACATAGTTTGAATTTATCCTTATATGTTTCCCATTGTTTTGTTGTTTTTTTTCTTTGTTTTTCTACTTTACTGTTTATCCCCATTTAATAGGTGCTCCATGGACAATGCTACCAGGTGTGTATCTTGTCAGATGTATGCATGCCTTAAGCAACCGTTCGAGAGTGAATATGTCTGCACTCGATGCAAGCATGTTGCGTATTTGGAAGCCAAGGTAACTGATCTAAATTAGCAGCTTGCAACACTCAGGGGCATTGCAAACCTGGAGAGGAGTTTAGAGCTCACTGAGCTTTCTCTGGCTGGGGCCAGTGATATGGAGGAGGGTGGAGGTGGGGAAGATCAGGACCCAGAGGTAGGTAGGTAGCTGGGTAACAGTTAGAAGAAGAGGTAGGGGAAAAGTGTCAGGGAGCCTAGTCCTGACCTGGCACAACCTAGTAAATATGCCTGTTTGGCTGATATTAGGAATGAAGGGCCAGGACTAGGGTCACTACAGCAGGATGTTGCTAATAGCAACCAGGAAAACAACTGCTGTATGAAGGAGGGAAATAGGATTGCAGCAAATCCCAGACAGATGTTGGTGGTAGGGGACTCTATAATTAGGCGGACAGACAGGGTCATCTGTCGCCGAGACCGTGAATGCCGAACAGTGTGTTGTCTGCCTGGTGCATATTGCGGATCGGATAGACAGATTGCTGGGTGGGGCTGGGGAAAACCCAGCAGTCATGGTGCACATTGGTACTAATGACAAAGTTAGAGGCAGGTGGAAGGTCCTTAAAAAGGATTACAGGGAACTAGGAGAGAATCTGAAGTCCAGGACCTCCAAGTTGGTGTTTTCAGAAATTCTACCGGTGCCACGAGCGTCACTAGAAAGACAGCGGGAGCTTAGGGAAATAAATATGTGACTTAGAAATTGGTGCAGGAAGGAAGGGTTCGGGTTCATGGAGAACTGGGCCTACTTCTCAGTTGGCTACAGGCTCTACGGTAGGGACGGGCTGCACCTCAATGGGGAGGGTGCAGCTGTGTTGGTGGAGAAAATGGTCAGACAGATGGAGGAGCTTTTAAACTAGGATCTGGGGGGACGGAGGGTAGTGGAGCAAATAAGGGGATAGATAGAGCAGATAGAGACAGTGAGACGGTAGGGGTCAATGAAGGATTTGGGGGGATGGGACATGCATGGAACGTAGGGAGGCTAGGAGCAATAAAGGTGTTAATAGGATTAAATGTCTACTGGCAAATGCAAGAAGTCTTGCAAACACAATGAATGAATTGGAGACTCTTATGTCAACCATGGATTATGATGTGGTGGGCATTACGGAAACCTGGCTGGATGAAAACCATGACTGGGTGAAAAAACATACAGGGTTATAGTACATTTAAGAAGGACAGGAAAGGCCAAAAGGTGGTGGGGTGTGTATATTTATCAAATCTAACCTAAAACCTGTGTTGTATGATGACATTGGGGGGAACTGCAACAATGTAGAATCAGTATGGGTAAATGTACATGGGAAGGGGAATAATGGAAAAAGGCTGATTGGTGTTTGCTATAAGCCTCCTAACATACCTGAACAAATAGAGGGTGAAATGCTGGAACAAATTGAAAAGGCAGCTAATAATAATCGGGTTTTTATTATGGGGGATTTCAACTATCCAGACATACAGTGGGACATAGAATCTTCTGGTTCTGCTAAAAGCTGTAAGTTCTTATCTACCATTCAAGACCATTTCCTCTCTCAGATGGTAGGTGAACCGACCAGAGGAGATAATTTGCTAGATCTGGTCC
This sequence comes from Anomaloglossus baeobatrachus, assembly GCF_048569485.1. Classification (NCBI taxonomy): domain Eukaryota; kingdom Metazoa; phylum Chordata; class Amphibia; order Anura; family Aromobatidae; genus Anomaloglossus; species Anomaloglossus baeobatrachus. The sequence continues at coordinate 174,598,764 of NC_134357.1, read as the reverse complement.
TGTCAAATAGACTGGATACAATTTCAGATCTACAGGTCCGGGAGCACTTGGGCACCAGTGATCATAATATGGTAAGCTTCAACATAATATTCAATAGAACATTTCAAAGGGGAAATGCTAAAACCTGGAATTTTAGGAAAGCTGATTTCAACAAATTAAGGGAAGATCTTAATGGTGTAGATTGGGACAAAGTCATGATAACTGGGGATACCGAACATAAATGGGGTAAGGTTAAGGATATACTACTAGAGTCCTGTAAAACACGTATACCGTCTGGTAATAAAATGTCCAGGAATAAAAAGAAAGCACTATGGATAAATAAGACTGTACAAAGTATAATAAAACAAAAACAAAGGGTGTTTAAAATCTTAAAGGCTGAGAATACAGAAATAGCATTTCAGAAGTATAAAGATATCAATAGGAAATGTGAAAAAGAAATCAAACAAGCAAAACTAGCTACTGAAACAAAAATCGCCAATGACATTAATATAAATCCCAAAATGTTTTATAAATACATTAATGCCAAAAGGAAAACAAAGGATAGTATTGGCCCCTTAAAATATAATAACATATTAGTTATAGAGGACAAACAAAAGACTGAGATATTAAATAGGCATTTCTTATCTGTGTTCACCAAGGAACTGACTGTACCAGGGATCATTCAACAAGTGAAAAATCAAAGTTCACCACCCGATATAATTAATTTAACACAAGATTAAGTACGCCTACGTCTGAGTAAATTAAACATTGACAAATCCCCAGGGCCAGATGGCATTCATCCACGAATATTGAGATAATTCAGCTCCGTAATTGACAAACCGCTGTATCATCTTTTTAGACTCGCTTGTAACAGGGTTGGTGCATTAGGATTGGAGGATTGCTGATGTGGTACCGATATTTAAGAAAGGTAAGAGGGTAGATCCAGGCAACTACCGTCCAGTAAGCCTGACATCAGTAGTATGCAAAGTTTTTGAGGGCATTTTAAGGGATGACATGCAAAAATATGTTGCAGAAAATAATATGATAACTGACAAACAGCATGGATTCATGAAAGATAAGTCGTGTCTAACCAATCTGTTGGGGTTCTAAGAGGGGGTAAGTGCAAACCTGGATATTGGTAATGCAGCTGATGTGATTTATTTGGACTTTGCAAAGCCATTTGATACTGTACCACATAATAGCCTTATACTAAAGCTCCAGAAGCAAGGACTAGGGGAAACTATATACAACTGGGTAAGGAATTGGCTAAAAGATAGGAAACAAAGAGTAGTCATAAATGGTAAATTCTCTAAATGGGCTATAGTCAGCAGTGGGGTTTCGCAGGGATCTGTGCTAGGACCGATTATTTTTAATCTCTTTCTTAATGACCTTGTGGATGGGATTGATAGTAAAGTGTCAGTCTTTGCTGATGACACCAAACTATGAGATTTAATGTTGATAAATGTAAAGTAATGTACTTAGGACGGAGTAATCCTATAGCTGCGTATACATTAAATGGAAGTAAACTCGGGACTACAGAACAGGAGAAGGACTTGGGTATTCTCATTACAAATAAGCTCAGCAGTAGCACTCAATGTCAAGCAGCAGCTGCTAAAGCAAACAAGATTTTAGGGTGTATAAAAAGAGAGATTAGATCCCGTGATCCCATCGTATTGTTTCCCCTCTATAAATCACTTGTAAAGCCACATCTGGAATATGGGATCCAGTTTTGGGCTCCACATTTTAAAAATGACATTCAGAAGTTAGTGTCAGTTCAAAGGTGGGTGACTAGACTGCTACAAGAAATTGAAGGCCTCCCATATGATGTCAGGTTGAAAAAGTTAGATATGTTTAGCTTAGAAAAAAGATGTCTCAGAGGAGATCTCATTTATATGTATAAATACATGTGTGGTCAATATAAAGGACTGGCGCATGACTTATTTATTCCAAAAACAGTACTAAAGACCAGGGGGCATACACTGAGAGTGGATGAAAAGCAATTCCGACAGCTAAATAGGAAAGGGTTCTTTACAGTTAGAGCAGTGAGACTGTTGAATGCCCTACCTCAAAAGGTAGTAATGGCCGATACTATAACAGCTTTTATAGAAGGGTTGGATGATTTCCTCAGTACACACAACATTGTTGGTTATAAATGACTTAGTGACCAAATGTAGAACTGGTGGAGGAAGGTTGAACTAGATGGACCTAGGTCTTTTTTCAACCTAAGTAACTATGCAACTATGTAATTTAAGGATCAATGCGTATGGATAAAATCATCCTGTAAGGTGCAAATTCCATGCAAATAAATAATTCAGTCTAAATGGACTCAATTAAACCATATGTATTGTTTGCTCACCCAGTAAATCAGTGGTACACCCCAAAATTAGCTTGCCCACCAGAGAAAGAAGAAAAGGATCCTCCAAATGTGCGTTTTCACGTTGGTGTGTTACCGCTTCATCAGGGAAGATTTTAGGGTGTCCTCCAGAGAAAGAAGAAAAGGACCTTCCAAATGCGCGCTTTCGCATTGGTGTGTTACTGCTTCATCAGGGAAGGTTTTAGGGTGCCCACCAGAGAAAGAAGAAAAAAACCTTCCAAACGCACGTTTTCGCATTGGTGTGTTACTGCTTCATCAGAGAAGGATTTAGGGTGCCCACAAAAGAAAGAAAAGGACCCTCCAAACGCGTGTTTTTGTGTTGGTTTGTTACCGCTTCATCAGGGAAGGTTTGACTTTCCCTGATGAAGCGGTAACACACCAACGCGAAAACACGCGTTTGGAGGGTCCTTTTCTTCTTTCTCTGATGGGCCTTTCCTGATGAAGCGGTAACACACCAAAGCAAAAATACGCATTTTGAGGGTCCTTTTCTTCTTTTTCTGGTGGGCACACTAATTTTGGGGTGTACTACCGATTTAATGGGTAAGCAAACAATACCTGTGGTATAATTGAGTCCATTGAGACTGAACTATTTATTTGCACGGAACTTGCACCTTACAGGATGTTTTTATCCATACGCATTGATCCTTAAATCTTAACCCCCATTCTTGTATATAGCCATATCACCTCTTGTGGGGGCACTAAATTTACACTTTCTCATTGTCCTGTTTCTATGACTTGTAGTCTGATGTAAAATAAATCTGTATTTTTTCAAGATATAATTTTGATATTTTAAGTTTAAATAAAGAATCTATTTTACATAAATATTTGATCTGCTCACTCCAAATCCTTCTTTTGTTGATAATCTAGTCTAACTGGAGTTGTCCATTATGTCTTGAATAATACATTCATTAGCATGAACTGCATGGAAATGTTTGTGTCAATACTGGGGATAAGAGTAGAAATATACTGGAATACGAGTCTCTATCTAAAGAAGCTAAGAGGAGAGATATACTGCATGATGGGTCTTTCTATAGAGGGGCTAGAAGGAGCTATACAGTTGGACGATGCTTTTTACAAAAGAACTAAAAGTTTATATATACTGAAAGATGAGGCTGAATATATATATAGCTAAAACAGCAAAAGCCACTTAGTTGATGCATATGACTCCTGTCTTTTGCATAAATAGAAAAGCATTTGTAGTTTCACAAAACATATCTTTCAGCAGAAGTCAATAAACAAAATTCTTCATTGACGACGTGTAGGTATGCAACAGTGTTAACTAGAGATGAGCGAACCAGCCGCGGTTCGGCTCGAGCTCGGTTCGCCGAACCGAGGTCCCGTTCGAGTTCGGTTCGGTGAACCGGTTCAACGAACCACTAGAACCAATAGGAAACAATGTTAGGCAATCACAAACACATGAAAACACATTATAAATGTACATATACAGTTAATAAACATTGCCATAACACTTACCGGTGCCCGCGATGCGTCCTGCACGCTGTCTCCTGTCACTATTCCTTCTGATCATCGCTGCATCCTCCCGATAACCAGCACTGACAGGACCTTCCGTGACGTCATCAAAATAGTCATGTGACCAGTCACGTGGCTATTATCTCATTGGCTACAGACTGGTCACATGGCTTTGACGTCATGTCCTGTCCTAGGTCCTGTCATTGCACTCTCCGGTACACGGTGCACGTTTGTGTATCGCCGTGTACCGGCGACATGCTCCAGCACACGGTCGACTCCCCGTTCTGATTCCCCATTCTGTTAGGGACCGGCTGACACAGCCGTTCATTAACAGAGATCACCGTTGCCATAACAACGCAGTTAGCGGTGATGTCACCGCTAACCGCGGCTCCGGGAATCACATGATCGGAGCACCGTTGCTATGTTAACTTGTCTGTCAGCGTTACCGCTGTTACCGCTAACAGCCAGCAGCACTGATCACTAACGGAGTGAAGGCTGCACGGGAAGCAGCGTCTTCCCCCATGCAGCAGTGATGGAGCAGAGCTGCATTTGTTGAACAAGAAAGACAGAAGACCATAGATCGTGGAGGGCTGACAGTGAGTAATAAACATGGAGTCTCTAATGTGTCTGTGTATTTATTTCTATTAAAGTATTTTTTCTCTGTGTGGTGTCTTTTTTTTAACCCTTTATTGGAGATCCTTAATGGCCGGGTCAAACGTGCCTGACATTAAGAATCTCTGGCTTAATATTAGCTAGTAAAACAAAGCTAGTATTAACTCATTATTACCCAGCAAGCCACCCGGCTTCAGGGCAATTGGAAGAGTTGGATACAGCGCCAGATGATGGCGCTTCTATGAAAGCGCCATTTTCAGGGGCGACTGTGGACTGCAATTCGCAGCAAAGGTGCCCAGAAACCTTGGGCTAACCTGTGCTGCGGATTCCATTCCCCAGCTGCCTAGTTGTACCTGGCTGGACACAAAAATGGGGCGAAGCCCACGTCATTTGTTTTTTAATTATTTCATGAAATAAGTGAAACAATTATAAAAAATGGGCTTCCCTATATTTTTGGTTCCCAGCCGGGTACAAATAGGCAACTGGGGGTTGGGGGCAGCCTTACCTGCCTGCTGTACCTGGCTAGCATACAAAAATATGGCGAAACCCACATCATTTTTTTGGTGGGCAAAAAACTCCTGCATACAGTCCTGGATGGAGTATGCTGAGCCTTGTAGTTCTGCAGCTGCTGTCTGCTCTCCTACATACACTAGTGAATGGAGCATGCTTAGTCTTGTCGTTCTGCAGCTGCTGTCTGCTCTCCTCCATACAGACAGACAGCAGCTGCAGAACTACAAGGCTCAGCATACTACATCCAGGACTGTATGCAGGAGTTTTTTGCCCCCTGAAAAAATTATGTGGGCTTCGCCATATTCTTGTATGCTAGCCAGGTACAGCAGGCAGCTACGGGCTGTCCCGAACTTCCAGCTGCCTATTTGTACCCGGCTGGGAACCAAAAATAAAGGGAAGCCCTTTTTTTATTATTTCATGAAATAATTGGAAAACAAATGACGTAGGCTTCGCCATATTTTTGTGTCCAGCCAGGTACAACTAGACAGCTGGGGATTGGAATCCGCAGCACAGGTTGGCCTGAGCTTTCTGGGCCCCTCTGCTGTGAATTGCAGTCTGCAGCCGCCTCAGAAAATGGCACTTACATAGAAGCGCCATCTTCTGGCGCTGTATCCAACTCTTCCAGCTGACCTGGTGAAGAGTGGTTCGCTGGGTAATAATGGGGTTAGTGCTAGCTGTATATTATCAACTGAAATCATTAATACCCAGCGAGCCACCGGCATCAGGGCAGCTGGAAGAGTTGGATACAGCGCCAGATAATGGCGCTTCTAGGAGATCGCCATTTTCTGGGGCGGCTGCGGACTGCAATTCGCAGCAGAGTAGCCCAGAAAGCTCGGGCTAACCTATGCTGCGGATCCAATCCCCAGCTGCCTAGTTGTACCCGGCTAGACACAAAAATGGGGCGAAGCCTACATCGTTTTTTTTTTTAATTATTTCATGAAATTCATTAAATAATTAAAAAAAGGGCTTCCCTATATTTTTAGTTCCCAGCCGGGTACAAATAGGCATCTGGGGGTTGGGGGCAGCCCGTACCTGCCTGCTGTACCTGGCTAGCTTACAAAAATATGGCGAAGCTCACGTCCTTTTTTTTTAGTTTTTTGGCATAAAAAATGCTTCCCTGGATTTTCCATTGCCAGTGAAGGTAACACCAAGCAGTGGCGGTTAGCAGCCAGTAGCTGCTTGGATTACCCTTAGCTAGCAATACAAAAAATGCAGTGGGAGCCCATATATATTTTTTTTAATTATGTATTTAAATAACTAAAAACAAAATGGGCTTTCCTGTATTTTGATTGCTGGACATCACAGTGCTGTAAAAATAAATCTTTAAAAAAAATGACATAGCGCTCCGCTGTATTTTTGATTCTCAGCGCAGATAAAGCAGACAGCTAAGGGTTGCCACCCCCATCTGCCTGGCGTTACCTTGGCTGGCAATCAAAATACAGGGAAGCCCATTTTGTTTTTAGTTATTTAAATACATAATTAAAAAAAATATATATGGGCTCCCGCTGCATTTTTTCTATTTAAAAAATAGTTAAAAAAAAATGACGTTGGGTCCCCCCATTTTTGATAGCCAGCTAGGGTAAAGCAGACGGCTGTAGCCTGAAAACCACAGCTGGCAGCTTTACCATGGTTGGGGATCCAATGTGGAGGTCTCCCCAGGCTCTTTTTTATAATTATTTTATAAATATTAATAATTACAAAAAAAAGTAGGGTCCCCCCCAAATTGGATCCCCAGCCAAGGTAAAGCGGACAGCTGTGGTCTGGTATTCTCAGGGTGGGAAGGTCCATAGTTATTGTGCCTTCACAGCCTAAAAATAGCAGGCCGCAGGCACCCCAGACGTGGCGCACCCACTAGATGCGCCAATCCTGGCGCTTCACCCCAGCTCATCCCGTGCCCTGGTGCAGTGGCAAACGGGGTAATAAATCGGGTTGATACTAGCTGTAAAGTCACCTGACATCAAGCCCAGCAGTTTGTGATGTCATGGCGTCTATTAGATACCCAACATCATAAACTGTCAGTACTAACAAAAAAAATCGACAAAAAAAATTTATTTGAAAAAACAGTCCCCAAAACATTCCCTCTTTCACCAATTTATTGTAAGAAAAAGAATAAAGGGGTCCCACGATGACTCTGGACCATCTAGAATATGAGGGGAGACACTCAGGGAACGTATCCCCCATTTTCTAGGAGTGCAGACCCTTCCTGTGAGGAGTGTGGGTGCAATGAATCTGCACTCACTCTCCCCGGGTCCACAGCAGCAGAGTCCATGTCGTAACGGTTGCTACCAAAGCTGCAATGCCCTGCTCATGAGGTAAGGGCATGCCTAATCAGTAGAACTATTCTACATTTCCAAATATTGGTATTTGCTGATATTATTGCTATTCCACCTACTATATATTGGGGATAGGATCTTGGAGATGGAATACCCCTTTAAGTACAGTTATCCAGCTGAATGAATACTTAATAACAGAGCTCGCTATTTAGATGTGTTTTCTTGTGGCGTCTCTCATGTTTGGTAGTCGTTCAGCAGGGCAACTATAAAATCAAATACCTCCATTTGGAAATGTAGTAAATAGCTCTCCTGATCAACTATGTTCCTTACCTCATGAGCAGGGCATTGCAGTAATGATAATAATTTATTCATTTATATAGCGTTATTAATGCCATAACGCTTTGCATACATTGGGAACACTGTCCCCATTGGGGCTCACAATCTAAACTCCCTATCTGTATGTCTTTGGAGTGTGGGAGGAAACCGGGGTACCCGGAGGAAACCCACGCAAACACAGGGAGAACATTCAAACTCCTTGCAGATGGTGTCCTTGGTGGGAATTGAACCCAGGACCTCAGCGCTGCAAGACTGCAGTGCTAACCACTGAGAGACCATGCCGCCCATTTAGCTTACAGATGCATAACCACCACTCACTGTGTCTGAACACTCTGTGCATGTGGCAGCGTCTATTGTGAAGGAGAGGGCCGCGGAGGATCAGCGCTGAACAGGTACCGTGGGACACCGGGGAACACCGGTGGGATTATAGGGGGTTACCTGGCAGGGCCTGGGGAGGAGTTTTCTGCCGCATGTGTCATGGCACGTGCGACAGAAATCAGAGGAGTAGGGTGAATGCGGCCAGCGCGCTGCTGTGCGCGTGGCCATCTTGGATTTCTGGGAGGGGGTCAGGGGGGGCACTTTGGCGACACCGGGGGACCGGGGAGGAGATTTATCATGTTTGTTCATGCCAGATGGGAGATAAATAATTTTTTACCGACGCTGTCATTTACTAATAATAATAATTAATAATATAACGGTGTATACCTGTGATCACGTGAGCGGGGACGGGAAAAACCGTCTTGAATCATGATCTCCAGGGTCTCAGCTACCCCTGAAACCCCGGAGATTTTCTGACGCTAGGGGGCGCTATTCACTTATTTCTGCCTGCTCTTTATAAATGGCAGATCAGAATAAGGCTACATTAACACAACCGATCCATTTTTGCGGTCTGCAAAAAACAGTCCGTTTTTTTCCGTGCGGCATCCGTTTCCGTTCCGTAGACGGTCCGTATGTCATCTGTTTGTCATCCATGTGCCTTCCGTTTTTTTTGCATACTGCAAAAAAACTTAAGGAGGGAAAATACATAAATTTACCCAGGATCCATAGCTTCAACCTACATGAGGTGGTCACATGTTCACTCCAGTGCCATTTTCTACTGCTTTTCACAACGTAGAGCGCTCTGGTGATTTTCTTGTGCTTGTACACTTCATATCAGTCTTTTCTGTCATTATAATGGCAGAAAGACACATAATGTCCCACTCTCCTGCATTTTATAATTTTGCACCCTTTGGTGCCTTTCTTGTGGCACTAAGGGGTGGTTAGCTTTGTATTTAGCCAAAAAAATGAAAAAATAATGACGTGGGGTTCCCCCTATTTTTGTAGCCAGCTAGGGTAAAGCAGACGGCTGCAGCCTGCAGACCACAGCTGGCAGCTTCACCTTGGCTGGTAATCCGAAACTGAGGGCACCCCACGCTGTTATTTTAAATTAAATAAATAATTTAAAAAAAAAAACACGTAGGGGTCCCCCCAAAATTGGATCACCAGCCAAGGTAAAGCGGACAGCTGGGGTCTGATATTCACAGACTAGGGAGGTCCATGGTTATTGGACTCTCCCCAGCCTAAAAATAGCAGGCCGCAGCCGCCCCAGAAGTGACGCATCCATTAGATGCGCCAATCCTGGTGCTTTGCCCCAGCTCATCCCGTGCCCTGGTGAGGTGGCAAACGGGGTAATATATGGGGTTAATACCAGGTGTGTAATGTCACCTGGCATCAAGCCCTGGGGTTGGTGAGGTCAGGCGTCTATCAGATACCCGACATCATCAACCCAGTCAGTAATAAAAAAAAATAGACGACAAACACATTTTTATTTGAAAAAACACTGCCCAATACATTCCCTCTTAAACCAATTTATTAGAAAGAAAAACAAATTTAGGTCTGCTGAGGGGTTCCCATGAAGATCCATACCATAGTCACTGTCCCAGTCAATGAAGAGCAGGATGTTCCCCATTGGCTGAGAGAGCAGTGCAGTGACCTGAGCTAACATCAACGGGTCAGCCCAGGTCACTGCAGGGGATGACAAGTGCTGCTGTGAGCGAAGTACATTACCTGCGCTGATCTCCTGCACTGTTGACAGCACCTGTCACTGACTTCAATGACCGCCGCCTTCACAGCCAAGTATTGCGAGCGGCCTGTGACGTCACCGCTAGTCAGTCTCAGGTCAGAAGCGAGAGAAGGTGATGTGACAAGCGGCGGCCATGGAGGACAGTGACAGCGCTGAGGTCGGGAGGGCGGGACTTCATCACCGCAGGTAAGCCGAGCGGGACCATGTGTGCAGAGTGCCAGGTGGGCGGAGCCTAGGGGGGTAATGTTTGCAGAGTAGCAGGGGGCGGAGCCTAGCGGGACCATGTGTGCAGAGTACCAGGTGGGCGGAGCCTAGTGGGGTAATGTGTGCAGAGTGCCAAGTGGGCGGAGCCTAGCGGGACCATGTGTGCAGAGTGCTAGGTGGGCGGAGCCTAGCGGGGTAATGTGTGCAGAGTGCCAGGTGGGCAGAGCCTAGCGGGACCATTTGTGCAGAGTGCCAGGTGGGCGGAGCCTAGCGGGACCATGTGTACAGAGTGTCAGGTGGGCGCAGCCTAGCGGGACCATGTGTGCAGAGTGCCATGTGGGCGGAGCCTAGCGGGCCATGTGTGCTGGCGGCGGAGTGCGAAGTGGGTGGAGCCTAGCAGGGTCATGTGTGCGGGCGGCGGAGTGCGAAGTGGGGGGAGCTAGCGGGGTCATGTGGTGCTGAGGACGTCAGTGTCGTGGACTACATGGTTGGGGACAGGTGAGTGTGAGTGTGTGCGTGTGTGTACATGCCACATGCAGGAGGGGGCGAAGCGAGCTGAGCGGGGAAGTGTTGGCTCCCTGTACACGTAACTAGGATAAATATCGGGTTACTAGCCAAAGCGCTTTGCTTGGATACCCGATGTTTATCTTGGTTACCAGCTTATCGCAAGCTGCCAGCGATGGCTCCATGCACACTGTAGCTGTAAAAAGCTCTGCTTTTGCTGCTAGAACCGTTCTCGAACGTAACTAGAACTATCGAGCTTTAGCAAAAAGCTCGAGTTCTAGTTCGATCTAGAACAGCCCCCAAAATCACTCGAACCGCGAACTGGAGAACCGCAAACCGCGCTCAACTCTAGTGTTAACTAGTTAGTTATTTAAAATCACACAAAAAACTATATTAAAGTAGATGTAAGAAGATAACACCTGTCTGGCAGGCTGCTATATGGGAGTAAAAAGTGCAAAAATAAGGTAAATTCTAAATTTACATTAGCTTAATGATAATTCAGAAAGAATTTCAGCACAAAGGAGAATCAAGTGCTGCAGCTCAAAGGAGAATCAAGTGCTGAAGGGAAATGTACTTTCAGTAGCTAAGCATATGATAACCCATTCAGCTATGTGAAGCTGGATGCACCGAGGGGCAGAAAAATATGAAAAAGACATAAAGAATAAGTATAGAAGAATACAAGAATAAGTAAGCATTTATTGTGCTTTGTGAAAAATAGAACGATTCTGGGAAAAACCCTTTATGACAACTCTGACTCTTCACACTTTCCTGACTTTGCGCTACAGTCCTCAGTTTTCTAAATCTGTCCGGCCCTTGACAGGAGATGGAAACTTTTTAAATGCATGTCCTTCATACAGCCTAATATAAGCCAACAGATTGCGCACAACAAGAAGAGCAACCTGTATGTTTTGTTATTTGATGTCCTACTTTAGTTATATTGTTATCCGGAGAAGGCTGTAAGAAAATTGTAGTAAATTGCATAGATAAGAAAAAAACGGTTAATATTCATCAATCTCACTTCATTAGGCATCTTGAAGATGATAGGCAGTGTTTGTCTTATTGCTAAATCAAGTAACCTGATCATGTAATCAGGTAATCACTTGTAGCAGTTTTTGAAAAACAAGAAAGTCAATTAACCTCTAGAATGAAGAGAATAAACATGCCAATTATGAAAAATCAAAGTGATGAAACAGGAGAGTGTGGCTAAAACTCTGACTTTGTGCTATTTTCTAGTTAAATATCTTGTTGTTGACTATGAATTATTGGGATCCACGAAATCTGATGGGTACTGCAACAATGTATTTCAAGAAATTCATGAGAACATTTTTGAACATTTGATCTCTTACACCTAAACAACTATATAATGATTACTGCAGTTACCATTTAAGGTCTACTGTAAATCTACATAGACTTAGTACAACCTGTTATGACATAGATCTGAAGGGGAACTTTTTTCACAATAGGTACAGTATTACTATTTCAAATATATAAATTTAATACTTTTCTTACCAGTTTTGCTGCTTTATATTCAAGATAGGGTACCTTTAGAAAGAAAAAAGTCTTAGGCCCTGTGCGCACTTACCTGTTTTTGCCGCGGATTTCCTGCAGTTTTGCTGCATTTTTCGCTGCAGAAAATGTTCATAACATCTCTGCAGTGATTCACCAGCAAAACCTATGGGAAAAAAAAATCCTGTGCGCACTATGCGGAATTTGACAGCTGCATGTTTTGCTGCGGGATTCCCGCAGCAAAAACAATTGCATGTCAATTCTTTTCCGCACGTCGCTGCGGGATTTCACTCCATTGACTCCAATGTAATCGTGAAATCCCACAGGGAATAACGCAGGCAGCAAATTCTGTGCGGTTCACTGCGTTTTCCTGCGTTATTCCCTGCGGTTTTTCACGGTTTACCTACGGTAATGTACATCGCTTGCCTGCGGTTTTGCAGAGAAGTGATGTCATTATGACAGGAAGAGGAAGCAGAGCAGAGAATAAACACACACATCACAGACACACACAGACATCACAGACATAAAACACAGACACAGACATAGACATAAAGAACACACATAGAAAACAAACGGAAATATAGAAAACAAAACACGTGGGCTCCGCTGTATTTTTACCTTCCAGCCGAGGTAAACACACAGCAGCGGCCCGGAATTCTCAGGCTGGGGAGGGCAAGGGGCAGGGTTAATGTCCCTCGCCTCCCTCCCCCCTCCCGCAGCCGAGAATATCAGCCGCAGCTGCCCCGGGACTGTCACATGCATTATGCGGTAGTACCGGAGTGTCCCCAGCTCTTCCTGCTGCCATGATGCAGTGGCAGTCAGGGTAATACAAGGAGTTAATGGCGGCGGATCGCCGCCACTAAGTCCAGGCTTGATCATGGCAGCGTCTATGTGACAGCTGACATGATCAACCTGTAAGTAAAGTGAAAAAAACACACACCAAAAAATCCTTTATTTTAAATAAAACACAAATAAGCCTCGTTCACCCTTTTATTAACCCCTCCCGAAACAAAGCTCCGATGTAATCCACGTCCTGCGAAGCTTACATCCAGCCCCAACTGACACTGACACAGCTGAATGCAGCCTCACAACGAGACAGACTGCAGAGAGGTAACCACAGGGCATTTCCCACGGCCGGTAATGTGAACTCACTACCGACCGTGAGAAATGCAGCGATCTGTCCTCTATCTATCCCTCTATCTATTCTTCTATCTATTTATCTATCTACTATCTATCTCAGAAGGAAATTATTTATTTATTTTTTAATGTGCTTTATTGCATTGAATGCAATAAAGCACATGTACCAACCCGCACGCGGCTAAACCGCGGCAATACCGTGAACAATACCACGGTAAAACCGCAGCAAACCGCATGCGGTTTTCGGGTGCGGTTTGCCGCGTTTTTTTACCGCGGGTGCGGTAATCTTTCAATGCCTGCGGAATTTTCTTGAGAAAATTCCATTTTCCAGTGCGCACATAGCCTTAAAGGAACACTCCAGGAAGAAATTATATGCTGTGGTATGCTAAATGCAAAGTTTTGGGGTTTGGTGTATTACACACCGTTTATCTTTTACATACTCTTTACAAATTCTTTGACTGCCTGTGCTATACCATTGTTTGTTTGTTTTTTTAAAAAATGAATGTAGAGTTGAATGGTTTCATCACTTCAGGACATCCACTGTACATGTACAGCTCATGTCGGAAACGGGTGTATGGAGCGGGGTCACGGGATTAGCTCACCCAATACTTGGCAGTTAATGGCTGTGTGTTAATGCCAGCACCTGTGGATAAAAATTGATGGTGGATCGAAGTGCCATCTGTGGTTGTTACCCTGTTAAATTCTGCTTTTAAACTCTGACAGTGGAATTTAGCATTGGCTGGCATAGGACCGCACCATTTTAAGTGCCCATCAACGTGCCAGTGATGTAAGCGCAGATTGCCAATGGGTTGTTATGGCAGCAGGGGGTTTACCGAAGACCTCCGTTCTTCTTATAACAAGGCCACTGCTTGTGGCCAGGCTTCAAAAGAAACTATGATTTCATATGCTGTGGTTTTGTTGCGTATAGCACAAGTGATCAATCGCAAGTTATATTCCCCTATAGGGACTATTAAATGGTGAAAAGTAAAATAATATTTAGAAAAATATAAAAAAAGTTAAAGAAAAGTTCAAATCATCCCCTTTTTGTTCCATTATAAATACATATACGAAAGAATTTAAAAACAATTATACATACAGTATGTGGTACCTATGCATACATTAAAGTCCTATCCATGAAAATATAAAAATAATTCACAATAACACAATCAATAAACAATGTAAATAAAAAAAATCCAAGAATGCAATAATTATGGTTTTTTTGGTAGCTGCAAAAGCACAAAAAAAGTTCCATGCTAGCTAGGGTCTCATTTTTTTGCAATATTCATAACAGAGCCAATAAACTGAAATTATTAGATCTTCAATACAAATTAAGAAATCCACAGATTCAGTCCACTCTAATTTAGATAGAGGGGTAGGTGACCTCTAATGACTAAATAATTTATCTTGTTCCTACCAAAAATATTCTAATAAGGCCCATCTTGATGGATGAGATTGACATTTAAAGCACTGGTGGATTCTGGAATGTTGTACTGAATATTTTTTTTTTAAAAGTCACAGAGTTTGTTATATGAGGACAAGTCCACCAAATAGTGATCATGTTGCCAATGGCTGACTCATGGGAAATATGCAATGAATGCGGTCCCGTACCACCTGTCTAAGATCTATTATTTTGTCTCCCAAATATGACATGAAGTTGAAATCTTATCATTAAGACAAGAGAGGAGACATTTGGCTTAGGATTGAGGAAATATTACATTACATTATAAGCTTTGTAGAATCCAAAATATCTAAAAAAGTATGACATAAAGGTGACAGAGATTTTGTTCCAGATCAAAAAACACATCCCTCCCAGAGGAGTCTAGCTAGATGACTATGATTGGTGTATCCTCTATTTGAGTCCAGTTTCTTGCAGAACAATTTATAATAACTTTCAGAATGCAACTGAGTGATAAATGTTTATAATACACCAAAGATCTGGAACACCCGCCCCTCCAAATGTCTTAGAACACATCAAGACTAAGTAGGAAAGCCTAGATTTCGAAGAGCCCAAACAAACCTGTAAAGCAGAGATTTGAGGCTAAGAAAAAAGATTTAGGGAGGTTGTAAGGGATGGTCTGAAAAAGATGAAAAAATCTGTGGTAATATGTTCCTTTTCAAGTTACTTCTTCTACCAAACCATGAAATTGAAAGTTAGTCTACATCAACAGATCCCTCTTAATAGTGTGGGAATGAAAAACTAAAAAACAAAACAGTGCAAATAGCATCTTATCCAATGGACTAAAATCAATTTATGCAGAGTGTGTGCTCACCTTGCTGAGTTGTGTAGCGCTTAACAAGATTAGAACCTGTAACCAGCTGCCGCAGGAACGAGCCCTACTGCTTAAAGGGGGTTCTCCTGAGGAAGATGTGTGACCACTTCAAAATGCATTGAGAAATAATCCACCCTTCATCTGGACAAAGTGCATTGGCCTCTGTTTCTTCTCAGCAATGCAGTCATTACCACACCAATTTTCTGGTTGTCCTGCATCTCAATATTAGGTAGAAAACTATGGGAGTAGATCTGAGTTGTATCATATAATAATTAGAGATGCACAAATCCATGGCAGTTAGGGTTGACTGCTTTCTAGATAAAGGTCAGTTCGGGACCTGGACTTGACCTCAACTCAGCATCGCACCGGCTACCGGAGAAACCGCCAGAAATACCAGGCCTTGCTGTGGCTACCAGCCTGGACTGAACTCAGGGTTTGCAGGACTGATTCCCCGGCGATTGTGGTTCAGTTCATGACAGCTGCGGACAGGCCAGGCTAAACCACAGCCAGGCCTGGCATTACTGGCGGTTTCTCCGGTAGCCAGTCCAACACTGCCTGAACACCATTAAAAGTCATTAATTGGGCAGCTCTCCATCCACATTCAACCAGCCGTAAAGAGAGCACTTTCATGGGATGGAGGGGTTTTATAATTTTTTTATGTAAATACTACATCCAATAACACTGCTTTTACTCCCAGTGAGAGCTATTCAGAGGCTGCAAGTGGCTTGCACTGGTCCAAGTGGTGAGCACACCCAAGAACACCTATGCTTAACTGAGTGGTTTGCATACATAAATCACCCAAGCTCTGAATGCGAACATTGATTTTACTTTTAAAGTCTATGTTCAGTACGGCCACTGAACTTTACTGTTCGGGATCACTCAGCTTTAATAATAATACCCATATTTAATGTGGTCATTCTTCCATTTGAAAGGAAATGAGGAATTGAGATGTAAAGCCTCGACCCCTGGTATGTTTATATTATAGATCTCTGATTTAGAGCTATACTAAAGTTAGAAAAAAATTAAAAATCATTTACATTCCGCTAAGATCAATGGTAAGGAAACTCTTGAAGATGTGATATATAATTATAGATCATCTGCAAAGATCGACAGCTTATTTGTCTTATTACCTATTTGTATCCCTGATATGGAGGGATTAGCTTTATTAGAATTAGAAAGGGCCTTCATTACACACATATAAAAAAAATCATAAAAAGTGGTCAGAATCATTATTCCAGTAGTTATCACAGCTAAATGGGAAGCTTAGAGAGGTCGAAATTGAGGGGCTCAAGAGTGGAGCAAAGTTAATGGTAGTCCTGAAACTGCTGTGGCCTGGATGACGTCACCCTGATACAGTGGAGGATTACAATTTGCCAACCTAGTGTAGGAGATTTAGAGAAGAAATTCTATGTTTTTCATCATGGGAGCATATGGAAAGATAGCTGCTGCAGCCGGTGGAGAAAGTAATAAAGATGGATTTTTCTAAAATGGTTTCTTTCATATGACTGTGAGATCAAGATATTGAAGAAGAAGAAAAGTAAAATGCTGCCATGTATAACCATCTATGTGAAAACTCTGTCAGTGTCAAATGGGAATTACAGTACATCCAGTCTGATCGCATCAGTTATGTCTTTTCGATTTCTAACTCAGTAAAAAAAAAAATTTGATGTTAACTATAGTGGTTTGTCCTGCTTCCTTGTTTGTCCTCTCCACCACACTTCATTTCATGCCATTGCCACTGACCCTCAAAGGAGCAGTATCCTTGGTGTGAGGGAAGGCAATGTCACTACATCACATGTTTCACCAATGTGCATGGTTTCTAAATCACACTTGGCCAAAAGAAACCTTTAAACACAACAATATATAGATTTCCTCATGTTGTCAAGAAGAGGTTATCATTCATATATAAACATTAATATAAGAAAAAATATTCTCTGCTTACATTCATTGTTAAAATCCAGTGCAACACACTGTATCCCACTGGTCTCATATCACTCTGTAAAGGGTTCTCCACGTGGCTATCACTATCTTTATTGAAGAATAAAAAATGTTAAAAACCATTACAATTTTTTAAAAACAAAAAAAACCTACCTTGTTGTATAGGTCTTCATTAATTTCTATCTAGGCTAAATGGCTTATATTGTATATGGAGTATTACTTATTTTATATGATGGTTTTGCAAAGTGGATCATACAGATCATATAAAGTAGAATACCTATAGTATGCACTGTAAATAAAATTTGAGTAACATCCATCTTTCGTTGTTTGTCCAACCACTGTTAACCCCTTCACGACCGACGACATATTTACATCATCAGCCATGTCCCTCCCTTTGATGCAGACTCACATGCTGAACCTGCATCTTTTGGCACTTTAATCAGGCATCAAGTGCCATCCAAGATGCACCTTCAACTGTTATCCAGTTAAGTGCCACTGGCAATCACTGACAATGGCATTTAATACATGCAGATAAGAAGCACATCATTGATCCCACACATCAGGAAGAAACAAGTAAAGTGTCAGGACTTTCACATCTAATGGTTGCAGAAATCCTGGGTGGCTGCAGGCTGCTATTTTTAAGCTGAGGGGGCCAATAGTCCTGGGTATCCTCAGCCTGAGAATACCAGTGTTCAGTTGTTGGGCTTATCTTGGCTGGGTGTCAAAATTGGGGGGACCACACGCTGAGTTTTTTAATTATTTCATAAAAAACGCATGCGGTTGCTCTTATTTTGATACACAGCCAAGATAAGTGTATGGTTGGGGTCTGCATCCTGTTGCCGTGAGCTTCATCTGTGCTGGTATCAATTGATGGGGTGACACTATGCCATTTTATTTATTTACTTTATACCACGATATATCCACAGACAGGGTCTGTGATTCCAATCATTTACACATGGTATCTAGGGGTGGGGTCTGACTGCAGCCAATCAGAGATGCTGTTAGGTGGGAAAAGCAGTGAATATGGATGAGGAATAATCAGTGGCCCCTGATGTACAGCTGTGGGAGACTCATTAAGTATGTTATGCTTTATTCCTTTTACTTCCTTTTTTATTACAGTGATTTCCCAGGCCAATCGTTGCCATGCCAATACTTGACATGGCTGTGATGGAGCCGGGAGTGGGTTTACTGCAAACGAACAGTTTGAAAACATTGGCGACTTTTGAGCATAGTGTTCGGTAAGGCGAGCCAGAACAAAACGGCAAGCTTTGTACCGAATCTGAAATTGGCGATTGCAAATCGAACAGGCTCGCTCATCTCTAATCATTCTCCACCTGAGATTGCTGAACCATGGCAAGTGTTCAAAAGAGATTATGATTTCTGCTATAAAGAGCAGTATTGATGCACTACTCTGTACAGCACAGGTGATCGGATGATAGCAGCTTCAAGTCACCCAAGGGGACTATTATTCATAGTAAAATGTTTTAAAAAGTTTTAAAGTTTTGAAAAAAAACCACAAGAGTTAAAATCACCACCTTTTGGCTTATTAAATATTAAATTATTAAAAAAAAGTCCGACGGTCTTGTTTGGTATCACCATACTTGTACTGACCTGGCAAATTATATTTAATACCAGGTAAGTTTTACCATAAATTGAACATGGTAAAAAAAGTCCCCAAAAACAATTGTGGAATTGCACTATTTTTTTGCAATTTCACCACATTTGGAATTTTTTTTCCCATTTCCAGTACACTTTGTGGCAAATTTAATGATGTCATTCAAACGTATGTACAGCAAAAAAACAAGCACTCACACAGCTACATTGATGGAAGAACAAAAAATGTTTTTGCTTTGGGAAGAAAGGGAAGAAAAAATGAAAATCTGCCCAATGTGAAAGAGTTAAGAGAGTTCCCCCAATGTAAACCAGTGGTGTGGTGTCACTCAGAATTTGATGAAATATATTTAAAAAACTGTCATAATAACTCTGTTTCCTAAAAGGAAGCCATGATGCTAATGTGAACAGAGTCGTAAGGTCCCCATATGCGTTACCTTATGGTGACAAGACTCATCAGCACCAGTGGGATTGGCCTACAATCTGATATGATGGGGTAGCGGCTTTCTTTCTTCTGGATATTGAAATCACATGAACACTAGTGAGCTCAGCAATTATGTCTATAATGTCCTTGAAGAAGTTAAATTTAGGACAAAATAATCACAGCAATATGATAAATTAAATTTATATAATAAAAGAGGTATTCATTGTCCAACCTTGATAATAAAATAACTCTTGTATCTCATGCCAGAAATGTAAAATATTCTTCTAGTGATATTTTCTACTTAATATTAGCGCTGTAATATAACTGTGCATTTCAGTATAGGATCAATGGTGACATTCTTTTACAGAAACTGATGTGTCTCTGCCTAAAGGTTACGGAGATTTCATGAGTATATCACAATCAGTTCACTTTAATATGTTGACAGAAATGGAGTAAAATTATCCTTGAGCTTTGTTACAAATCTTTATAATGCACACCCCTGGGAAGGCCAAATCCTAAATGCTGTCATAGTCAATTGAATTATTTTGTATACAAAAAGATATTTTTTTGGGTAAACTCAAAACGTAAACTGTACACCAATATTCTATCTATGGCAGAAAATGATATATAAATCATATAGCATCCTAAACAATACTGTTAAAAAAAATTTGCTCTGTGACATAAGCAGAAGACTTTTAATACATGGTTAATAGATTACATACATTTTGAGTATCTATAATTCCCAAATGTGATCTAAATAATATTTGTAATCTGAATAATACTAAATGGAAATTTGCCACCAGGTTTTTGATACCCCATCTGAGAGTTGATATAGAGATAGAGTTCCTGATTTCAGTGTTAAATCCTTACTGGGCTGCCTTTGGTATTTTTTAAAAAAATCTGTATAACACCTCTACCACTGATTGCCAGCTTTTTTGTATTTACTTGGCAATCAATAGGGTAGGAAATGTTATACAGAGCTTATGAATGTGGAGGACTACATAGCACATGATTTACTAGTTCTCTAAAGATAATCTTATGCTGTTAAAGCAGTGATTTTATCTAAACTACAGCAAGCAGCCCAGTAAGTAAAAAAATCACTGGAATCAGAGTCTTGGTCTCTACATTATTTTGCTCTCAGAATATCTGGCAAATATCTGGTGAAGTCCTGAAGTGAAATCATGGTTTTTTTCAATCCCTTATAAAATTTCTAGCACTACTCGAGTTTATTTTGCCAATAAACAAAATGAACAATTTGATAGACACAAGAGATATTTTACAATGATAGTTCTTACAGGGTCATCACTTATGACTAGTGATAGGCAGATTTGTAAATACCCAGGATCAGCGGTCCAACCGGGTTAAACAAGAAGACTCTGTTTGAGCCCAGAATTGATCCCGGATATCTGGCTGGATGCCCGTCACAATATAAGTCTATGGGGACCCAAAAAAATAGGGATAGAAGGGATAGGGGGATTGGAGCAAGCAATTGTACTTACCGAGTCACTGCACAGCTGCAACACTACTTCTGGGGATGTTCATTATCTTTTATGCATATGCACTGCTTCCCTCACCTACCAGCCTTCCCCACGTCTCTGATAGGTTGCAGTCAGATGAACCCCCACCTTGTGTAATAGCGTATCTGACTGCATTCAAACAGGCGCTGTCTGTGTGTCTATATTGGTGTACAAATAAATAAATTGGCATAGTGTCCCCTAATATTATGATACCAAGCACAGATAAAGCATATGGCTACAGGCTGCAGCCACCAGCCATGCACTTATCTTTGCTGCGTATCAAAATAAGAGGGACCACATGCGACGTTTTAAAATTATTTAAATAAAACATTTTTAAAAACAGCATGCGGTCCCTCTAAGTTTGATGCCCAGCCATGATAAGGTTGACAGCTGGGGGTTGGTATTCTCAGGCTGGGAAGAACCATTCTTCTTGGGCCCCTAGCCTAAAAATAGCAGCCTGCAGCCACTCAGGATTCGTATATCCATTAGAAGCGACAATCCCGGAACTTTACCCAGCTCCTCCCAGTTGCCCTGGTGCAGTGGCAATTGGGATAAAAAGGGGTTAATTACAGCTCACAACTGCCACTAAGACCTAGATTAGTAATTAGAAGCATCTATGAGACCCCCTTTACTAAACTGTAAGTGAAAATAAATAAACACAAACACTGAAAAAAATATTTTTTTGAAAAATACACCCTCTTTCACCCCTTTATTAACCCCCAAATACCCAGGTCTGATGTAAGCCACATGAGGTTCCACAATGATTCCAGCTCTTCTACATTATTGCAGGTACAGTGCGCAAGCATAGAACTTGACTACCAACTGTGAGCTTCAGGCAGAGACTGAGCCACAGCAATGAGTGGTGATGTCACTCAGATTATTTGCAGTGACAGCTGGAGGTTTCTACAGTCTTCCACCTGTGACCACAGGTAACCTGACCTCAGGTAACTTCATTGAACTGAGTGACCTCACATCCAGTGAGGTTACTGAGTTCACAGACCTACATCTCCTGGCAGAAAACCACAGTTTTTGTGCCAAGAGATTCAGATGTGCTGCTAAAATTTCTACACCATAACCTGCTCCCAATCTACACCTCCTGGCAAAAAAACACATTTAAATGCCATGTGGTTTTGAAGCGATAGTGATGTGATTTTTTTTTGCCTGGAGGTTTTAGATTGGCTGGAGGAATATAATGTAAAAACTTCAGCACTAAATCTGCATCTCTTGCCAAAAAAATGCAGATCAGACTGTATGAGATAGTGTAGAGTCAGTACCATTCCCCTAATGGTTCTCAAAAGAGAAACACCATGTTTGAAAATCCCAGGGATATTTATGATTTAAAGTGTCAACTGTGGACTGCCCTTGTCCTGGCAGCAGTACTTTTGGTATGTCAAGGTCCATGTAAGGTAGGGCCATAATGGAGCATCAGAATCCTCTCTTGACAAACTATCTGACCATTTCAGTTGTGGGTCTGGGCTAAAGACTATATTTCTCCCGGCGAGCACGATTTCACCACTGTGCTGTTTTTTTTTATATATATATATATATATATATATATACATATATATATCTATATATATATATTTATATATATATATATACATATATATATATATATATTTAGTACAGACCAACAGTTTGGACACACCTTCTCATTCAAAGAGTTTTTGTTATTTTCAGGACTCTGAAAATTGTAGATTCACATTGACGGCACCAAAACTATGAATTAAAACATGTGGAATAAAATAATTAAAGTGTGAAACAACTGAAAATATGTCTTATATTCTAGGTTCTTCAAAGTAGCCGCCTTTTGCTTTCATTACTACTTTGCACACTCTTGGCATTCTCTTGATGAGCTTCAAGAGATAGTCACCGGAAATGGTTTTCCAACAGTCTTGAAGAAGTTCTCAGAGATGCTCAGCACTTGTTGGCCCTTTTGCCTTCACTCTGTGGTCCAGCTCACTCCAAACCATCTCGATTGGGTTCAGGTCTGGTCACTGTGAAGACCAGGTCATCTGGCGTAGCACCCCATCACTCTCCTTCTTGGTCAAATAGCCCTTACACAGCCTGGAGGTGTGTTTGGGGTCATTGTCCTGTTGAAAAATAAATGATGGTCCAACTAAACGCAAACCGGATGGAATAGCACACCGCTCTAAGATGCTATGGTAGGCATGCTGGTTATGTATGCCTTCAATTTTTAGTAAATCCCCAACAGTGTCAGCAGCAAAGCACCCCGACACCATCATACCTCCTCCTCCATGCTTCACGGTGGGAACCAGGCATGTAGAGTCCATCCATTCACCTTTTCTACAAAGACACGGTGATTGGATCCAAAGATATCAAATTTGGACTCATCAGACCAAAGCACAGATTTCCACTGGTCTAATGTCCATTCCTTGTGTTCTTTAGCCCAAACAAGTCTCTTCTGCTTGTTGCCTGTCCTTAGCAGTGGTTTCCTAGCAGCTATTTTACCATGAAGGCTGCTGCACAACAGTTGTTCTAGAGATGAGAAGGTGGGTCCAAACTTTTGGTCTGTACTGTATATATAATCTATATCTGGGTGTATGTATGGGTACATACTGAATATATATACCCATATATATATATAAATATATATATATATATATATATATATATATATATATATATATATATATATATATATATATGTATATATACATATATATATATATATATATATATATATATATATATATATATATATATCTATATATATATATATATATATATATATATATATATGTATTTGCAGGTGTTGATCATCTGTTAACATTTGTGGATTTTTAAAATAACATTTAAAGGTTAAGTTTTATATAATAGATTCCCCTTTGCTTTTCCCATATTTGATTATAGTGAGCCGGGCTTGGGGTGAAGAAATCTTTCCCCCATCTTTGTGCTAATTCTTACATCTTTCTACCTCTAACCATTTTTATTGTAAACTATATCTTAAATTAAATATTCTTCATTAATTGTCCCTTACCTACTTCTTTAGTGGCTCTCCATGGTATCAGACCACAAACAAACCAACTGTAATCTATTCCTGTAGTTGTAATCCCTTGCACCCTCGTTTTTTTCTAATATACGCTAGAAATAAACAGCACAACTGCAATTAAAGTCATATAAGGTAACAGGAAACATTTACAATCTATATATACACAGTTCTCAATTAACAATGTGTATATAAAAGCTATAAAAGAATAAGATATTAATCCTTCATAAAGCCATGGGTTTTAAAAATACAAGCTGAAAAAAATCTTAAATTTAAATCTAAGTGGTGGAATTCTTAGTAATAAAACTGCAAACCTAAATTTCACATACATGTACAGTGGAGACAATGGGATAACATAATGAGTTAAGCTTTCTGTGTTTCTATCACAAAGACATGAAGGGCAGTCTGAAGAGTCTTGCAAAGATCTAACAGCAGGTTCACCATTTTCTGACCATCTGGCTAGTATTTAGCCAGTAGGACTGAATGACAGTGCAGTGAATTCTGTAAAGACATGTCTAACTCGAAATTGTTGGTGGGAAAGGTAAAGAAGTGAATTAGATTAAATATATCAAACATTAAGGTTTAAACTTGTTTGAATTCTTCACATTTAGAAAAATGTAAATTATGACATAATTGCCTATAACCCACTTTGTCTAAAATAACCTAAAAGAATACTGCATCTTCTAATATAAAATAAACATTATTCATTATATTTCCAAACACAACTTGAAAGTGGCTTTGTAAAAGTTAACCCTCCATCTGAACATCAAGCCAAATCTCAAATTTGTCTTTGAAAATCCATTGTCCATTGTAGTTACAGATAACATTTTCTTCCTTTTGTTATTGCTTTGTGATATCAGTGATAAACTTGCTAAGAAAAAAACATTCCTATCAGTTGTATTAAATCAAACCATCACCTGCTTTTTTTTATATTTTTCATTTAATTTCATGCCAAATTTTTCACCTAAATTAATGGAAATATATATAACATTTATTATAAAATATTACATGTCAAACTATTTTTTTTCATCTAGAAACACATTACGACTGGTCCCCAGCAGACATCTTACAGCAGACTGAAAGGGAAGGACACATCTCTTGTTTATAAAAATGTATGAAAAGATTGCACAATCATGACATACAGTTAGGTCCAGAAATATTTGGACAGTGACACAAGTTTTGCTATTTTAGCTGTTTACAAAAACATGTTCAGAAATACAATTATATATATAATATGGGCTGAAAGTGCACACTCCCAGCTGCAATATGAGAGTTTTCACATCCAAATCGGAGAAAGGGTTTAGGAATCATAGCTCTGTAATGCATAGCGTCCTCTTTTTCAAGGGACCAAAAGTAATTGGTCAAGGGACTCTAAGGGCTGCAATTAACTCTGAAGGCGTCTCCCTCATTAACCTGTAATCAATGAAGTAGTTAAAAGGTCTGGGGTTGATTACAGGTGTGTGGTTTTGCATTTGGAAGCTGTTGCTGTGACCAGACAACATGCGGTCTAAGGAACTCTCAATTGAGGTGAAGCAGAACATCCTGAGGCTGAAAAAAAAGAAAAAATCCATCAGAGAGATAGCAGACATGCTTGGAGTAGCAAAATGAACAGTCGGGTACATTCTGAGAAAAAAGGAATTGACTGGTGAGCTTGGGAACTCAAAAAGGCCTGGGCGTCCACGGATGACAACAGTGGTGGATGATCGCCGCATACTTTCTTTGGTGAAGAAGAACCCGTTCACAACATCAACTGAAGTCCAGAACACTCTCAGTGAAGTAGGTGTATCTGTCTCTAAGTCAACAGTAAAGAGAAGACTCCATGAAAGTAAATACAAAGGGTTCACATCTAGATGCAAACCATTCATCAATTCCAAAAATAGACAGGCCAGAGTTAAATTTGCTGAAAAACATCTCATGAAGCCAGCTCAGTTCTGGAAAAGTATTCTATGGACAGATGAGACAAAGATCAACCTGTACCAGAATGATGGGAAGAAAAAAGTTTGGAGAAGAAAGGGAACGGCACATGATCCAAGGCACACCACATCCTCTGTAAAACATGGTGGAGGCAACGTGATGGCATGGGCATGCATGGCTTTCAATGGCACTGGGTCACTTGTGTTTATTGATGACATAACAGCAGACAAGAGTAGCCGGATGAATTCTGAAGTGTACCGGGATATACTTTCAGCCCAGATTCAGCCAAATGCCGCAAAGTTGATCAGACGGCGCTTCATAATACAGATGGACAATGACCCCAAGCATACTGTTACGGTTGCTGCGAGCGCTGGAGACTAAGTCCAGATTTCTTGCTACTGCACATGTGCGAGCACTGGAGACTAAGTCCAGATTTCTTGCTACTGCACATGTGCGAGCGCTGGAGACTAAGTCCAGATTTCTTGCTACTGCACATGTGCGAGCGCCGGAGACTAAGTCCTATCTTGGAGCCATTGCACATGTGCGGGTGACATCATCGCAGACACGAGGTCACATGTCTCTGACACCTTCTATGCCGATTGGTCGCTGGTCATGTGCTTGTGATGCCTTGCTCGGTGATAGGCCAGCATGATGTCACTCCTGAGGTTCTGGCAGCGGATTGGCTCTGGTGTCCTCCATCTTGGATGAGGCACAGAGTCTATATAAGACCCTGACACACGCCGCATGGCGCTCAGTCCTCTTGGTTCATGCATAAGAGTAGACGCTCTGTGCGCGTTCCTCTAGGCATTCCTCTGTCTATGCTAGGTGAGCGCTACCGGCAGGGTAGCGTTCTTATACCTTACAGCTTCGGCTGCTGTCCGTATCCTTACCTCTTAGGGGAGCGGACATAGGCAGGTGCCTGAGGCACATGATCTGGCTGGGCCTTGTGGTTCGACTCGTAGGTGGACGTTGCCGCTAGGGTAACGTTCCTTATACTGCGACTAGCAGTTGTTCGTATCCTCGCACACTAGGGGAGCGAACAGAGGTAGGAGCTTTGTGCGGCTTACGCTGCTGTTCGTCTCTTTTGCACCACTAGAAGAGCGGACCTAGGCAGGTGCCATATCTAGTGGTTCGTGTCCTCGCACACTAGTGGAGTGAACGCAGGTAGGAGCTTTGTGCGGCTTACGCTGCTGTTCGTCTCTTTTGCACCACTAGAAGAGCGGACCTAGGTAGGTGCCATTTCGCACACATTGCCTTTGTCTCTGTGATTATTAACAGAGATCATTCCACACACCCTCCAAGTAAGGGAGGAATTGCTTTACTTTCTTATTATATCCTTCTGTGAGTTAACAGAGGTATTGCACTCTGCCATAGTCTGCAGCAGAGTCTTTGCACGGTGGACCCTGACTGTCTGATACTCCTTTAGGTTATTATCAGACAGCCCCCCGTAACATTAGGACTGAGCCAAGGGTCTGGCAGTTATGGCAGAATATCAGCAGTTACACCGTTACATACAAGTACTTGAATCACGGCTCAAGAGTAAAGAGGATAAACCTCAGACCATGGTGACATCTGCACATGATCCTCGACTTGCTCTGCCAAACAGATATTCTGGCGATGCCAGATCATGTCGTGGTTTCATTAGTCAGTGTCAGATACACCTAGAGGTCAACTCTTCTCGCTTCTCTACGGAGAGGTCCAGAGTAGGCTTTATCATCTCCTTACTTCAGGACAAAGCCTTAGAATGGGCGACTCCCCTATGGGAGCGCTCTAATGTGGTTACTCTGAGACATCAAGACTTTCTTGATGCTCTTAAGGCGGTATTCATGGGTCCGCAGGTTACCCATGATGCGGCCCTGAGACTGTTAGATCTATCTCAGGGTTCGTTATCCACTAGTTCTTATGCCATTGCTTTTAGAACTCTGGTGGCAGAACTAGATTGGCCAGAGAAGGTGTTGATTCCTATCTTCTGGAGAGGGTTGGCAGGCTATGTCAAGGATGCTCTTGCTACTCGTGAGGTCCCTGCTTCTCTGGAGGACTTGATCACAGTAGCAACGAGGATCGATGTACGCCATAAGGAACGTAGACTCGAGGTCTCTTCCTCACGCCCTAAGCATCGGGCTATTCCAGTTGTTGAGGGTCCACTACCATCTTCCTCAGCATCTGAAACATCTCCCACTCCTATGGAGTTAGGTCATACGTCTTCCAGACTACGCAAGTCTGGTCCTCCTATATGTTACGTATGTCGTCAGGCTGGGCATTATGCCAACAAGTATCCTAGTCGTCAGGGAAACTCCCTGGCCTAGTAACCATTAGAGGGGGGTTACTAGAGACGTCTTCTGCACCCTCTAAGTGTTGTATCCCAGGTCAGCTCTCGTTATCTGAGAATACATGGCCTATTATGGCTTTTGTGGATTCCGGAGCTGACGGGACTTTTGTGTCCTCAGGATTTGTAAAGGGACACAATATTCCCTCTATCATGTTAGAGGCGCCTATTCCTGTCCGTGTTGTTAATGGAACTATGTTGTCTGACTCCATTACATTGAGGACAGTTCCCTTGCGCCTTTCCCTGTCTCAGGGTCACATAGAGGAGATTTCTTTTCTTGTTTTGCCTGAGGGTATAGACAACGTCCTTCTGGGTCTCCCATGGCTTCGGACTCATGCTCCTCACATTGACTGGGAGTCTGACAGCATTATTAGTTGGGGTTCGAAATGTGAGTCCCGATGTCTTCCCTTACCACCTAAGGTTATTGCGGTTGCATCTACTGATCTCTCTCCCATACCTACACCCTATCTGGATTTCGCTGACGTGTTCTCCAAACAGGGTGCTGAGGTTCTTCCACCCCATAGGCCGTATGACTGTGCCATAGACCTTATCCCAGGTTCGGTTCCACCTAAAGGCAGGGTTTACCCCCTGTCGATACCTGAGTCGGAGGCCATGTCGACCTATATAAGAGAGAGTTTAGAGAAGGGGTTCATTCGTAAGTCTGTCTCTCCCGCGGGAGCTGGGTTTTTCTTTGTTCGGAAGAAAGAGGGTGATTTGCGTCCCTGCATAGATTACAGGGGTCTCAACGCAATCACAATAAAGAACAAATACCCATTACCTTTAATTTCGGAGCTCTTTGACAGACTGAGAGGAGCTCAAGTTTTTACGAAGTTGGATCTGCGGGGTGCGTATAACTTGGTACGAATTCGAAAGGGTGACGAATGGAAGACCGCTTTTAACACCCGAGACGGTCACTATGAATACCTCGTCATGCTTTTTGGGTTATGTAATGCACCCGCA
The DNA here is from genome assembly GCF_048569485.1 of Anomaloglossus baeobatrachus. Classification (NCBI taxonomy): domain Eukaryota; kingdom Metazoa; phylum Chordata; class Amphibia; order Anura; family Aromobatidae; genus Anomaloglossus; species Anomaloglossus baeobatrachus. Next base: position 174,569,827 of record NC_134357.1, on the reverse strand, counting down.
GTATTTCAGGATTTCGTAAACGATGTGTTCAGGGATTTACTGTTATCCTCAGTAGTGGTGTATCTGGACGACATCCTGATTTTTTCTCCTGATCTGGAGACTCATCGTCAGGATGTCGTTCGTGTCCTTTCCCGTTTAAGGGAGCACTCATTGTTTGCTAAACTCGAGAAATGTGTATTCGAGCAGTCCTCATTGCCTTTTTTGGGTTACATTATCTCACAAGAGGGCCTGGCTATGGATCCTGCGAAGCTCTCTGCTGTCCTGCAATGGTCCGAACCTCATTCCTTGAGGGCGGTGCAACGCTTCTTAGGATTCATAAATTATTACAGGCAGTTCATACCCCATTTTTCTACTTTGGTGGCCCCTTTGGTGGCCTTGACTAAGAAAGGTGCAAATCCCAAAGCCTGGTCTACTGAGACATCTCAGGCTTTTGAGGCAGTAAAAAGACACTTTTCAACTGCTCCCGTTCTTCAAAGACCCGATGACAGTAAGCCCTTCCTCTTAGAGGTTGATGCCTCTTCAGTGGGTGCTGGTGCGGTCTTGTATCAAAAGAACGGTGCAGGTAGAAAAAGGCCGTGTTTCTTCTTTGCGAAAACCTTTTCACCGGCAGAGAGAAACTATACCATTTGGGATAGGGAACTGCTCGCCTTGAGATTAGCCTTGGAGGAGTGGCGTCACTTGCTGGAAGGAGCGAAACATCCTTTCCAGGTCTATACAGACCATAAGAATCTGACGTACTTACAAACCGCTCAGCGTCTGAATCCTCGCCAAGCCCGCTGGTCCTTGTTTTTCTCCCGCTTTCACTTCTCCATCAACTATCTGTCTGGCAGTAAGAATAACAAGGCAGACGCCCTGTCTCGCTCTATGCTTTCTACCCAGGAAGAGATTGATCAACCTCGTCTTATCCTTCCCTCCAGGGTTTTTCATACGCTCTCCCCTGTGACGTTAGACCAAATCCCACCGGGCAAGACCTTTGTTCTGCCTGATCGACAGAATGATATACTGTCATGGGCCCACACCTCAAAGGTGGGTGGGCATTTTGGTATTAGGCGGACACGAGAGTTACTGGAGAGGTGGTATTGGTGGCCACACTTATCCAGCCACGTCAAGAGATATGTCGGTTCCTGCTACTCGTGTGCTCGCAACCGTCCATCACGGCAGAGACCGGCTGGGCTCTTGCATCCTTTACCAGTGCCAGATAGACCATGGGAGGTGGTAGGCATGGACTTTGTGGGTGATCTTCCATGTTCACAGGGACATAGATTTGTGTGGGTCATTACAGGCCATTTCTCTCGGATGGTTCATCTCGTACCGTTATCGAGAATCCCATCTTCCAGGGTATTAGCCAAACTATTCCTCAAGCATGTCTTTAGGCTTCACGGGATGCCAGATCGTATCATTTGTGATAGAGGCCCGCAATTTACTTCCCGTTTCTGGCGAGATCTTTGTAGCCTTCTGCAAATTGAGTTGAATCTCTCTTCAGCATACCATCCGGAGACCAATGGTTTGGTTGAGCGTACCAATCAATCTATGATTATATACCTTCGACACTTTGTTGCTGAGAACCACGATAACTGGTCCTCCCTCCTACCCTGGGCAGAATTTGCCCTTAACAATTCGCTGGCTGAGGCCACTGGGCAGACACCGTTTGTACTCAATAATGGGCAACACCCTAGGGTACCGGTACCGTTTCCCGCTGCTGCACCTCCTCCTCTTCTGGCCGACTGGGCAACTAATGCCAGAGAAGTTTGGGATCGGACTCAAGAGTCGATCTAAGCAGCTAAGGACCGTATGAAGACGGTGTCCGATCGGTTTCGTCGCCCGGCTCCTGTCTTTCTCCAGGAGACTTTGTGTGGCTCTCTGCAAGACACGTGAGACTTAGAGTGAGCTCTGTCAAATTTGCTCCACGCTTCCTGGGTCCTTATGAGGTTCCTCGACAGGTAAATCCTGTAGTCTACCAATTGAAGTTACCCGTCCATCTTAGGATTCATGACAAATTCCATGTCTCACTGCTAAAGCCGGCTATTTTACCTCACGCTCGTGAAGTGCACTCTCCTGCCTCTGATTCCTCTCGCTCTAGCTATGAGGTACGAGCCATAGTTGGTTCTAAGATGGTTAGACGGCGCAGGTTCTTCTTGATAGATTGGGAGGGTTACGGCCCGGAACATCGCTCTTGGGAGCCTGAGGAGGCTGTCCATGCTCCCGACTTAGTTGCCGATTACCTGCGTCGCCGGGAGGGGGGCCCTTGAGGGGTAGGTACTGTTACGGTTGCTGCGAGTGCTGGAGACTAAGTCCAGATTTCTTGCTACTGCACATGTGCGAGCGCCGGAAAACAAGTCCAGATTTCTTGCTACTGCACATGTGCGAGCGCCGGAGACTAAGTCCTATCTTGGAGCCATTGCAGATGTGCGTTGACATCATCGCTGACACGAGGTCACATGTCTCTGACACCTTCTATGCCAATTGGTCGCTGGTCATGTGCTTGTGATGCCTTGCTCGGTGATAGGCCAGCATGATGTCACTCCTGAGGTTCTGGCAGCGGATTGGCTCTGGTGTCCTCCATCTTGGATGAGGCACAGAGTCTATATAAGACCCTGACACACGCCGCATGGCGCTCAGTCCTCTTGGTTCATGCATAAGAGTAGACGCTCTGTGCGCGTTCCTCTAGGCATTCCTCTGTCTATGCTAGGTGAGCGCTACCGGCAGGGTAGCGTTCTTATACCTTACAGCTTCGGCTGCTGTCCGTATCCTTACCTCTTAGGGGAGCGGACATAGGCAGGTGCCTGAGGCACATGGTCTGGCTGGGCCTTGTGGTTCAACTCGTAGGTGGACGTTGCCGCTAGGGTAACGTTCCTTATACTGCGACTAGCAGTTGTTCGTATCCTCGCACACTAGGGGAGCGAACAGAGGTAGGAGCTTTGTGCGGCTTACGCTGCTGTTCGTCTCTTTTGCACCACTAGAAGAGCGGACCTAGGCAGGTGCCATATCTAGTGGTTCGTGTCCTCGCACACTAGTGGAGCGAACGCAGGTAGGAGCTTTGTGCGGCTTACGCTGCTGTTCGTCTCTTTTGCACCACTAGAAGAGCGGACCTAGGTAGGTGCCATTTCGCACACATTGCCTTTGTCTCTGTGATTATTAACAGAGATCATTCCCCACACCCTCCAAGTAAGGGAGGAATTGCTTTACTTTCTTATTATATCCTTCTGTGAGTTAACAGAGGTATTGCACTCTGCCATAGTCTGCAGCAGAGTCTTTGCACGGTGGACCCTGACTGTCTGATACTCCTTTAGGTTATTATCAGACAGCCCCCCGTAACACATACAGCCAAAGCTACCCAGGAGTTCATGAGTGCAAAAAAGTGGAACATTCTGCAATGGCCAAGTCAATCACCAGATCTTAACCCAATTGAGCATGCATTTCACTTGCTCAAATCCAGACTTAAGACGGAAAGACCCACAAACAAGCAAGACCTGAAGGCTGCGGCTGTAAAGGCATGGCAAAGCATTAAGAAGGAGGAAACCCAGCGTTTGGTGATGTCCATGAGTTCAAGACTTAAGGCAGGGATTGCCTCCAAAGGATTCGCAACAAAATATTGAAAATAAAAATATTTTGTTTGGGTTTGGTTTATTTGTCCAATTACTTTTGACCTCCTAAAATGTGGAGTGTTTGTAAAGAAATGTGTACAATTCCTACAATTTCTATCAGATATTTTTGTTCAAACCTTCAAATTAAACGTTACAATCTGCACTTGAATTCTGTTGTAGAGATTTCATTTCAAATCCAATGTGGTGGCATGCAGAGCCCAACTCGCGAAAATTGTGTCACTGTCCAAATATTTCTGGACCTAACTGTATGTCCTGAGCAGGACTACTTTTATCCAGTTCTAGCCCTTTTTTTTATCTTTGCCATAGTCCTGAAAGTCCTGAATCCTAATAACTTATTGAGGTCATAAAGAATTGTTGGTGCGGTCCCTTAGCAGACAGGAATTGGGGCACAAACATTACCAGCTTGTCCCTAACTTTTCACATATATTACCTTTCCTCATAGTCCAGCTCACCACTATTAATTAAATCTGCATAAATTGGTCTGTGAAGCTACATCACGTTTCTGGCTTTTTACACAATTAAGGCTACTTTCACACTTCAATCTTTTTCCATCAGTCACAATAAGTTGCCTTGAGAAAATACGGTATCTGCAAAATATTTTGCAGGATTCAGTTTTTTCCCCCTGGACTTGTATTAATGCTGGATTACGACTGATGGCCTTGTGTTGCATCTTCCATGCGACAGATGAGTCATGGAATGACTGACCGTCGGGCGGAAGGAACTGACAATGTAACATTTTTTAGAGCGTCAAAAAACTCACTGCGCAGGATTCTGTCGCAATCCGTCAAGAGGTATAATGGTTGTCTATGGTGCTGGATTCTGCCGTAATCCGTTGAACAACGCAATCCAGTGCTGGATTCCATCATGTTCTACTGACCATGCCCAGTATGTACACAATCACATTGTAAGACTCCAGATAGGCTTGATAGGAATAATCCACACGCAATTTTAGATATAGCAACATTTATTCTGCCCCTTTCTCTACAAACTGTCACAGATAGCCTACGAAAACACAGTAATAGTATAATTTATTCTGCCCCTTTCTCTACAAACTGTCACAGATGGCCTATGAAAGCATAGTAATAGTTCACCAAAATGTTTGGCACTCCCATTGGGCTCTTCCAAAAACAAACAGATCATGACGGATCTGTCGTAAAATGGATGCACAACGGATGTAATGGATGCAATTCATCAGTTCCTGTGAATTGAATCCTGTGAAATAACACATCCGTTGCATCCGTTAACAGCTAGCAAATGACGGATCCGTCGTTCCGTCTCAAAGACTGACCTGACGGATTTCAAATGACTGAAGTGTGAAAGTAGCCTTATTTTGAAATATTTTCACAACAATATATTTATTAAACTGTAATTCTATTAATAAAACCATTTTCTTTGAACTTCTAGGTAAAGTTTCCATGATGAGTTTTTAGACGAGCAGTCGGATGCTCAGATAGACTTCACTCATGTACTGAGCATAATATAAGTCAATGGGGTACTTGAGAATTTTTATGGAAGAACTTCTGCAAAAATGCCTGGGTTTCTCTTTGTTTTTCATTATATGCAGTACATGAGTTGAGCCCGTTTGAGCATCCAACTGTTCAATTTGAGTACTGTGCACCCGAACATGGTAGTATTTGCTCATCACTAAAACTCAGAAAATACTTATTGTACTGTACTAAACATGAATAAAAAATAGACTGCATGCCATATGTAATGATTGAACTCCTTGCAGAAGCCTGGTCCAAACTTCTGGTTGTGGAATCTTGGCATGCTCAGCCCTTTCCATCAACCTACCATATGCCAGAACATGAAATCTAATAATTGAACGCTATTGCAAAATCTTGATGCTCTAAGAGTACTTTTTGCTGCAATAATACTGCAGATATTCATGTATATACTGGCATACATAAAATTAAATATATTCTAATATATTGATATATTAATGTTCTTTTTAAAATCAAACTGATTCTCTCTTTTTGGCCATAGGTCTTCTTTAACTTTTTTGTCTCCTGAATTTAGTATAGAACTATAATCTACACAAATCCCCCAAGTCAATGATATTGCTTAATTAAATACTGTTGCAGTCAAATACAGTTTTGCACAGTAGAGGAGACTGCCATATGATCACTCCTATCAAAACTTCCTCTCCAGCCAAGCTTCATCAGTGAGGTTCGTCTACCAATTTGAAAAGCACTAATTTAGACAGTCACACAATGCCTCAGGCGTCTCTAGCCAAACTTAGCGACATAGCAAAAAAACCAACAGATTTCTATAATTTCTAGTGCCCTATTATGTTCTACAGTTCCATACTTCCACTCATTAACCAAAAAAAAGCCAGGTTAATTTACTATTGCAGTCCTCTAAATTTTAAGATCCTTTTGATGGTAGAGCATATAATTATACACTAAATAAAATATTAAGATAAGTGTAGTTCTGTGGAAGAGACGTTATTACATTCTCAGATACAATCAGGTTGGAAATAATGAAGTAGAAAATAATTGCAGTCGCAACAAACTTCCAGATTCACTTCAACCCTTGTGAAGGACAGGAACTCAATTACTGGATAGTGCAGGTATTTAATAGGAATCATTACTCAGTTGTAGTAAATATGAAGGAAAAGCTTATGTTGTAATAACAGTTGATTTACCGGCATTGGGGAAATCATGGGAAATAGAACAGAATAGATTTCTAAAATACATTATACCTGAGTGCAATGCACTAATGGATTTTTCTCACTTACAATATTCACACAGGGTGGATTAGATTTTTTTACACTGTACAACATGCTCAATTGTTAATGAGCTAGAAATTACAGTAGGCTATTCTTGTAATAGTAATGCTACAGAAAATTAAAAAATACATAATTTTGCTAATACATGGGACCATTGTTTTTTGTTTTGTTTTTTTTAAACATCTCAAAAGAGGTATTTAATTTAGTTGTGACAATTTAATGTTAGATTCATTCCAAGACTTTCTCCCTGTTAGACATAGACATATCTATGGGCAAGAACTCTATGAAATTTACCAAAGTTTTTATTTGACATGTTTGGGGCATCACCTCATGCACTCTGATGAATCCATAGCATGGAGAAACGCGTTGAGTGAGATGAGTACAACAATTACACATGAATAGGATAGACTAGGATTATTTAGTAAATAAGGTCGGTGAAGAACTTGTTTTAGGGAGCTCTGAGTATATTTCTTGTTACCCCAACATTACACTTACATGTTAAATATGGTGCAACAGGTTCAGAAAGGGACAGCCATCGAGGGACAGGGGCATCACTTGAACCCTAGAGTGCATAAAGCTCTGTGGATAGGCAGGGCCCGGTAGGGTCAGATTCAGGGTTTTTTAAACATATACAATTTTCTCCCCCCTAATTTTGGTTACCTTTATGTACTGTTTCTATTAATTGTGTAAAAGAATATTTTTCTGTGTGACTAGTATAGTCGTTTTAGAAGATATAATTAAAAGGTATATTTTTTTCAGTTAACTGGACATGTTTTGGGGTAGTTTTATGGCATGATGATACCCTTTAGGCTATTTGCATATGATATCTTTTAGACACTGGAAAAGCCACCAAATTTTCCCAGGCAAAGGCACTTCAGCAACACACAGACGTTTGTTTTCTTCCCTGTTGGTTTTGCCGTCATTCTGGCAGCAGCTCCTTTCTTGACATTTTTACTCTATACTGTGAAGTATACAGAAAAGGCAGTTTTCCAGAGTGAGGATGAGCATGTCCCTTCTTTTAACCGCTTCAGGATTTCCAATTTAAAGCTGTTACAAAAAGTGACATGAAATGGAACATGTGCACAGCAACGCCATTTTGACATTGCCATGCAATATGTTTATTTTTTATAAGAAATTTTTAAGGCACTTTTTCAGATTGATTCTGGGTGTGTACAGATAGCCTGAAAAAGGTTTTTAAATAGGTAAATTCTAAAGGAATGGTCCAGGGCTGGAAAAACTTTTTGATTCTTGAGATTGCAGGAGTCACATAGCAATGTTTTTCCTAGATAGTATTGCTTCCATACAACTGTCTGTGCAAGCAACTTCCACTGCATACACTAACTTGACTAGGCTGCAGTTCTGCTCACAAGGGGTGGCCAAGGTCCTGTTGTGTAGGGAGAACAGTGTAAAAAGCAGTAGTTAGTGGGGTTTCGATCCCTCTAATAAAGGTGTAGCATATGGTAGCGATATGACATCACTTTCCAAAAATAGGAATACCCTTTTAACTGTCCATTGATAAGGTAAACTAGCATTGCTGTAGACTATAATCTCAAAGTTCCATTTCTGACTGCAGAGTAAATACTCTTTCTTTATCTATGGAATTTCTTGAAACCATGACTTGTAGAAGGTAAATAAAAACCGCCGTTAGGAAGCACTGTTATTGCTGGTCTGGGAGACGAGAACCATACTAATCACAAATAATTAATGCCCATTAATGGCCACAGTTTATTTTACTGAGCTTAGTGCTTCCTATGCTAAAATATTATTCTTTCCAGGTAACAAATGAGTTAGAAACCATTGTCTGAGTGATCCATAGTGTGCATATTAGAAATCTAATGTGTGTAGATATTTTAATGCGGTTTCTTATGAAGATATCTATAGTGTATGCCAAAATGTATGTTGCTCCAGTGAATCTGCAAAAGATACACTATCCAAAATTGGATCCTTATTTTAATAAAATAGGTTTCTTTTGACATTTTGACTCAGAGTAATTGAATATTTGTCACTAACAAGCCTCACACATTAGCTGATCCATGGGGTATTGTAAAAGTGGATGGCTACTAAAAATAAAGCCATATGTTAAACTATTTACAGATTGACAAGGGAAATAATTGGTTGGTAATTGATTATTTAACAGTATTTGATGCCTGATCAGAATGGAGAATACTGTACTGTGTTTCCCGGAGATAAGCATTTTCATTTCATTATTTATTCCTTGCATTTGCGAGTCACATGATCTAGTGGGTCTTCTACCGTTTGGGATGCACAGTCATTAGCCTGAAGAGAAAACCTACAAAGGAATATTTTTTTCCAGGAACAATATTGATTTAATGCAGGACTGAGATTATCTGGTTTCACACAGACACTTCTCTACTCTGCCAGAAGTAAGATTTGAATTTCTTCATTTCGGCACCAGACTCCCTTGTCTTGACTCTTTGCCTATGATTCTCACATTTTCCTTTCTCCAAGTGGGGATTGATAATGGGTTTAATGGATTAAATGTTTGTAGCAATAGGGAAATGCACATTCTTTGCCAGTTTGGATAGTTTGTATTATTCTAATGTGTTTGCCAATTCTCTTGTAAGATAAGGCTAATTTAATTAATTCATGCATGAATTTGCAAAGTAAGCTTTACAATTATAATGCTGTCCAAAATTCTTCATCTATATAAATGACTTTCTTTCTTTTCAGATTGAAAAGACGGAGTACTATCTTGTTTACGAAAATAATGATGTTGTCCTGCCTATTAATCAAACTAATCTCTTAAATTAAAATTAAATTAGAGGAAAATTCCAGAATTTCTAGTTCACTGCAAATATAAAAGGTCATTTAGTTTAGAATTTTGAATTCCTATTAGTCAACTGAATGTAACTATAAAGGCATATGAAACATAAAAAAGGATTAACTTTGTTGAGCCTATCCAATATTTGTGTGGGAGCTGCTCACAGTGAAAGTCTCTATCTATCCTCTTACGGATATTGAACCGCTAAACAAAACACATTTGAGACGTCAACTAAACTCTCAGCATATCCTGAAGGAAGTTTTCTATCAATTTTGAAACTAAACACCTAGCATTTTCTGACAGCTGCAGAAAATTAGTACATATTAGGTGTTGTAGTTGTGGACTGCGCAACTGCTAGCCCATAACGTTCAGAAGGTCTAAAGGCCCCGTCACACTAAGCAACATCGCTAGCAACATCGCTGCTAACGAACAACTTTTGTGACGTAACAGCGATGTTGCTAGCGATGTTGCTGTGTGTGACATCCAGCAACAACCTGGCCCCTGCTGTGATGTCGTTGGTTGTTGCTGAATTTCCTGGGCCATTTTTTAGTTGTTGCTCTCCCGCTGTGAAGCACAGATCGCTGTGTGTGACAGCGAGACAGCAACAACTAAATGTGCAGGCAGCAGGAGCCGGCTTCTGCGGAGGCTGGTAACCAATGTAAACATCGGGTAACCAAGAAGCCCTGTCCTTGGTTACCCGATATTTACCTTTGTTACCAGCCTCCTCCACTCTCACTGTCAGTTAATTAACCCGATGTGTGCTGTAACTAGGAGAGCAAGGAGCCAGCGCTAAGCATTGTGTGCTGCTCCCTGCTCTGTGCACATTTAGCTGCAGCACACATCGGGTTAATTAACCCGATGTGTGCTGTAACTAGGAGAGCAGGGAGCCAGCGCTAAGCATTGTGCGCTGCTCCCTGCTCTGTGCACATGTAGCTGCAGGACACATCGGGTAATTAACCCGATGTGTGCTGTAACTAGGAGAGCAGGGAGCCAGCGCTCAGTGTGCGCTGCTCCCTGCTCTCTGCACGTGTAGCTCCGTGCGGTGGTAACCAAGGTAAATATCGGGTTGGTTACCCGATATTTACCTTAGTTACCAAGCGCAGCATCTTCCACGCGGCGCTGGGGGCTGGTCACTGGTTGCTGGTGAGCTCACCAGCAACTTGTGTAGCGACGCTCCAGCGATCCCTGCCAGATCAGGTTGCTGGTGGGATCGCTGGAGCGTCGCAGTGTGACATCTCACCAGCAACCTCCTAGCAACTTACCAGCGATCCCTATCGTTGTTGGGATCGCTGGTAAGTTGCTTAGAGTGACTGGACCTTAAGGCTCTCAGGTTATACTGGGAATTTTCACAAAAATTAAAATGCAACAGCTTTGTACCAGTCAACACCTAAAAAAGGTATACTAGTAGACTTAGCTTGCTTTCTAAAACTTATGAGCCACTTTGAGTCTGTTATTAACAATCAGTTCACCTACAGTATATGTGGTTGAATTTAGAGTGTAAAATTGTATAACGTCGGGGCATATCTTCAGGAATTGTATTTTTCTTGAAATATTGTTATCTAAAATAGCATTACAGAAGTAGATACAACTAAATTTGAGATGAATCTTAGTTAGTATTTCATTTTATTATATACTTGGTTCTGAGAATTCAACTTTTCTGATTTTACATATACTTGTAAGTTAGGCTCTCAGAATTAATTTCACTAGAAAGCTGTAGGCAATCTAGTTTAAGTCTGTTTGAGTTTGTATACACTCATGGCTGAACAAATTGGACCCTTGAATTTTTTCCAGAAAACAAAATATTTGTCACAGAAAATTATTGAACTTACACATGTTTTGCTATACGCCAGTTTATTTCCTTGTTGGGTATTCGAACAATGCAAAAAAAACTGAGGAAAAAAGGTGAATTGGACATAATTCACACAAAACCCCAAAAATCAGCTGGATTAATTTGTTGGCACCCTCAATATATCGTTGCACACCATGTGGAATAAATAACTGCAATCGATCACTTCCTACTTCAGAACTCCCAGCACTTTTGTTTCCATACATTTCTGGGTGCTTCTTGAAGTATATTTGTTATCATTGTCCTGCCCTTGACCTTGGACGCAAACCCAGCTATCTGACACTGGGCACTACATTGTGACTAAAACTCTTGAGACTTTTCAAATAGTCAAGATGTCCAATGCGAGGGGCAGCAAAAGAACCCCAAAACATGTTTTATCATTCACCATATTTGATTGTAGGTACTGTGTTCTTTTCCTGTAGGCTTCATTCCATTTTCAGTAAACAGTAGAATGATGTGCTTTACCAAAAACTTTTATCTTGGTATCATCTGTCCTCAAAAGGCTTTCTTAGAAAGATTTTGACTTACAAACATTTTGTCAAACTGCAGTATAACTTTTTTATGTCTCTATTTCAGCAGTGAAGACCTCCAGGGTCTCTTCCCATAGTGTTTCATTTCATGCAAATCTTGATGGATAGTTCACGCTAACGTGCAGTAAAGCTTGAATTTCTTTGGAACTTTATTGGGGCTGCTTATCCACCATCTGAAATGTCTTGCATTACAACCTTTCATCAATTTTTGTCTGCCGTCCATATCCAGGGAAATTAGTTACAGCATGATGAGTTGTAAACTTCTTGATTATGTGGCCCACCATGGACAAGGGAACTTCAAGACCACTGAAGATGGACTACTATCCTTGAGATTATTGATATTTTTCATCAATTTTAGTTTTAAAGTCCTCAGACAGTTTTCTTCTCCTCTTTCTATTCTCGATGCTTAGAGTGGCACACACAGACACACAATACAAAGATTGAGTCTTATTTCCATTTTATATGGTTTCTGTTGGGAGTTTCATATTCCCACACCTGTCACTGGCCACAGGTGAATTTGTACAAGGATCTCATGTTTGAAACAAAGCTTTTTCCCACAATTTTGGAAAGGTACTAACAAATTTTCCCTGCCCATTTGTGGAGTTTTCTTTGAAATTATGTATAATTTTCCTTTTTTTAATATTTGTGTGTTGTTCCAATATACACAAAGAAAATAAACATGAAATACAGTGTCTACAAGTAGTATTCAACCCCCTGAAGATTTAGCAGGTTTGATAAGATGCAAATAAGTTAGAGCCTGCAAACTTCAAACAAGAGCAGGATTTATTAACAGATGCATAAATCTTACAAACCAACAAGTTATGTTGCTCAGTTAAATTTTAATACATTGTCAACATAAAAGTGTGGGTCAATTATTATTCAACCCCTAGGTTTAATATTTTGTGAAATAACCCTTGTTTGCAATTACAGCTAATAATCGTCTTTTATAAGACCTGATCAGGCCGGCAAAGGTCTCTGAAGTTATCTTGGCCCACTCCTCCATGCAGATCTTCTCCAAGTTATCTAGGTTCTTTGGGTGTCTCACGTGGACTTTAATCTTGAGCTCCTTCCACAAGTTTTCAATTGGGTTAAGGTCAGGAGACTGACTAGGCCACTGCAACACCTTGATTTTTTCCCTCTTGAACCAGGCCTTGGTTTTCTTGGCTGTGTGCTTTGGGTCGTTGTCTTGTTGGAAGATGAAATGACGACCCATCTTAAGATCCTTGATGGAGGAGCGGAGGTTCTTGGCCAAAATCTCCAGGTAGGCCGTGCTATCCATCTTCCCATGGATGCGGACCAGATGGCCAGGCCTCTTGGCTGAGAAACAGCGCCACAGCATGATGCTGCCACCACCATGATTGACTGTAGGGATGGTATTCTTGGGGTTGTATGCAGTGCCATCCAGTCTCCAAACGTCACGTGTGTGGTTGGCACCAAAGATCTCGATCTTGGTCTCATCAGACCAGAGAACCTTGAACCAGTCTGTCTCAGAGTCCTCCAAGTGATCATGAGCAAACTGTAGATGAGCTTTGACATGACGCTTTGAAAGTAAAGGTACCTTACGGGCTCGTCTGGAACGGAGACCATTGCGGTGGAGTACATTACTTATGGTATTGACTGAAACCAATGTCCCCACTGCCATGAGATCTTCCCGGAGCTCCTTCCTTGTTGTCCTTGGGTTAGCCTTGACTCTTCGGACAAGCCTGGCCTCGGCACGGGTGGAAACTTTCAAAGGCTGTCCAGGTCGTGGAAGGCTAACAGTAGTTCCATAAGCCTTCCACTTCCGGATGATGCTCCCAACAGTGGAGACAGGTAGGCCCAACTCCTTGGAAAGGGTTTTGTACCCCTTGCCAGCCTTGTGACCCTCCACGATCTTGTCTCTGATGGCCTTGGAATGCTCCTTTGTCTTTCCCATGTTGACCAAGTATGAGTGCTGTTCACAAGTTTGGGGAGGGTCTTAATTAGTCAGAAAAGGCTGGAAAAAGAGATAATTAATCCAAACATGTGAAGCTCATTGTTCTTTGTGCCTGAAATACTTCTTAATACTTTAGGAGAACCAAACAGAATTCTTGTGGTTTGAGGGGTTGAATAATAAATGACCCTCTGAATAAACTTTTCACAATTTAAAAAAAAAAGAAAAAAAGAAATAACATTCTTTTTTGCTGCAGTGTATTTCACACTTCCAGGCTGATCTACAGTCCAAATGTCACAATGCCAAGTTAATTCCGAATGTGTAAATCTGCTAAATCTGCAGGAGGTTGAATACTACTTGTAGGCACTGTATATATATATATATATATATATATATATATAGACACACAAAATATTGCAATAATTTTAATGATGGTTTTTCTTATCTACTTCAGGACCACCCACGTAGACTTCCTGAGTCTACATTATACTCTGAAATGTCATTCTAAAATGTCACTGCATAGCTGCTGAACAAGATCATGCAGCTGCGGTAGCCAACAGACGGTTGTTAGGCCAACACCCCATAGAGAAAGCAGAGATGATGTTTAACTGAATCTGACTTCCCAATTGCTGTATACATAGTGCTGGACATGCATCGTGTATATACTATATAGATAGTACTGACAAAGCTTTCACCTCTGGACCCAGCGATCATGTGATCACATGGGACAGAGAAAGGGCAAAACCTGCTGGTTTCTAGGAGAAAAAAATAGCCACTGCCACTCCGTGTTACTAGCCGACCCCATAAGTGTTCAAAAAAAAGTGATATAAAAATAGATTTTTGGAAAATAGGAACAAATTCTAAAGTGTGTTTTACTGGTCCTTTACAGTCCCCTCCCCCCCAAAAGATGTTAAAAACAGACATATATTTCCAATATTTTCTTAATGATGTTGCCTAATATTGTCAGCAAAATAAGAGGGTATGAAAACAAAACAAATATTAGACACCTTATATCATGAAAAAAATGCAAAAGTATTTGCTTATCTGAGATATAAACAAATGTATAGCTCTTTAAACCACATGCACAAAAAAACTGAGCCTGGTCCAGAGCAGGGGAAATCGTCTGGTCTTGAATTAGTAAGATTGGTAGCCAACATCAAATCAGTAGGGTTCTGACATCCAGCATTCCATGATCCAGACCCATGAAAATGTTGATCAGATGTACACAGTCAGCTTATGTATCACCAATATATATATATATATATTTTTTAAATTCATTTATTAAGTAATAGAGATCAACCAGGTACAAATAAGGACATGAACAATGCTTACATGTGAAATTGTAAAAGAATTTTGTACAGAGATACAGATATTCCAGGTACCTGGAGTGCATATGCACCATAACAAGACACAGAGAACAAAAGAAGAAAACAGAATATAAAATTAAAAATATAACAGTGACCATTTCTGCCATAGGCGCCAACAAAGGAACATTCAACAATAATACCAGACCATAATATATTTACTACAATACAAGAGTGAACGGGCAATTCAGACAGTTATTACACTTAGGCAGGTAGCGTCAAAGGAGAGGAATTCCACATTTCCAGACCTTATTATATTATTCATGGCAACCTCTATTTTGATATACTGTCCATTCATAGGGAAGCATTGCATTTACTAGCTCCACCCATGCACGCACTGTTGGGGGAGAACTGCACATCCATCACAGGGCAATGAGTTTCCTGGCCATAAATAGGAATTCTCGAATAAATATTTTGTGGTGATGAGACCAGGATTTATTATCACCAATGTTGAGAAGATGTAAACAATCTACAAAACCAGAACAGAGCTCCATACTCTATGGATGGCCATTCAAGTGAACTGCTGAGATGCCGTTTCCAGGAATAAACACTACACAGTGAGATGAGTAATAATGTTTCAACTCTGTCAGTTGTTAGCCTCACGTCATATTGGGAGTAGCAAACCCCCGATCAATGAGGGTACCGAGTGCCTGATCATGCATGATGTGATATTACATAAGGATAAGTCATTAATATTGCAAGCATGAAAAATCCCTTTGAGTGTGCTCCAGATCATAGCTGATGGACTAAATGGTTTGATATCACTATAGTTTCTGCAATTTAATAAAAACTATATAGGGCAAAAAAGTTGAAATGCTGAGGGTCCCTGCTATGGTCATCCTACTTCCTTTATGCTTACTATTATATTTTGGCCAGTTTGACATTCTTAGCTTCTTAAATAGCCTAAATGATTTAAAGCTGAACTGATAGTGAAAAAAAATCAATTGCACAAACCACCAATCCATCATAGACTTGAACCTTGATTTTTTATTTTTTACATTGCAAGGGGTGGTTATGTTCTCCCTCACACAATATTATGGGATCGTACTTCCTACCTTGTTTTGCTTCTGGTTTAAGCTTACTTTTATATTTTAGCCAGATTGAGAAACAGTACTGTGAAGGGAGAAGTATACAATAGTGTAAAATTCTAATATAGTGGCTTACAAATACTGATGCAAAAAAACTCATCAAATCCCTCACTGTGTGCACATGGCCTATGAATTCTGAAATTCACTAAAAACCTTTATAAGGCAAAAAGTTTGAAATGCTGAGGGTCCCTGTTATGGTTATCCTACACTGTTTTGCTCTTGCTTTAGGATTGCTATGATATTTTGGTCAGTTTGACAGTCTTGCCTTCCTTTAATACACTATATTTTGACACTGAGCTGCAAAATGAAAAAAAAAATAAAAATTGTAAACTATACCCTTCTATCATAGGGCTTTACTTTTTACTTAGCTTTATGTTTTTTTGTATTTTGTAAGGAGGGGTTATTTACTTCCTCACACAATATGGTATCACAATTACATATAGTAACCATATACTGTATATATATATATATCTATATATATATATATTGGTATTCTGATTTACATTTATCATACTGTGACTTCTTTTCCCATGTTGCTTTCATTAACTACATCTGATTAGTTTAGAAAATGTTACGGCAGCAGGCCTCAAAAATCAAAATAAAAAAGAACACACAAAAATTCAATAGCAAATCTAATAAAAACAAATGGCACAAATTAAAAGTAAACAAATGGAATGTACCACAGAAAGGTAATGAGCGACATTAATTTAATTTTGTTCTTTAACCATCCACATAAGGGGAAGAATAAGCACATAAGTCATTTTAATTATTGCATTATATTTGCATCAATGAACAAGGATGGAAGGATTATAAATTACATACACACATATGCTGTAGAGCCTTGAGAGAACATGTCGGTCTGAACATGAGAAACTCCCACTAATTGGAATAATTTACTAGGCTGCCCTCCTTGTTCATTACAAATGCAGTTTTAATCTAACAATAAAGACAATAGATGCCCTGTGAGTGCAATGTAATTCTTCTCTATGTGAGTTACTGAATTATTTAGTGAGCCATTTGTGCTCTTCTATTTTCTGCAGTATCCATTTACTTAAAGAAGTATATATGCTAAATACATCAATAAAGTCTCTGTATAAGAAGTTTGCTGCATGTCATTGAGCATTCCCTGAAAATTCAGGGTCTTTCTTTTGAAAAAACATATAAATGGTTTATCTTTGTACATTACAGTATATAGAGGTGATCCGATTGATTTGATGCAAATACAATTTTAGTCAAATAATATAGCACAGCCAATCAAGAGAAATGATCAAATCCCACAGTATGTAAAAGCCAAGGCAAGAAATGCAGCAGCCATTTTAGGCTAAATTAGCATAGTGAGAGTACATCAGAGCTCATAAAAGAAAAATAATATACCATAGTTAGGCAGATGGCAGTAAATCACAATCACCACTGGCAAAAACCCTCTGAGCAGTA
Source organism: Anomaloglossus baeobatrachus (assembly GCF_048569485.1). NCBI lineage: Eukaryota > Metazoa > Chordata > Amphibia > Anura > Aromobatidae > Anomaloglossus > Anomaloglossus baeobatrachus. The sequence continues at coordinate 174,552,535 of NC_134357.1, read as the reverse complement.
CTTCCAAATGCAGGCCACATTTGGCCACATTTTTATCCATCTAAGATATTAGTTAGAATGTATCTGAGGGCATTCTAAAATATATAGCATGTCTCTCATCTAAGTCACATTAGGCTGATGTTACCTCTGACAAAGACTCCGTCAGTTTGAATCAGTGTCCTGCATAGCATAGTCCACCTGATCTCAAATACCTAAAAGCAATCATTTACTGCTGTTTCTTTTTTAATAAAAATAAAAATAAACAAACTGAAAAGTCTGTCTTGGCATCGTGTTATCAAATGGGCTGTACATTACTACTTGTGTAATGTTTATTTCTATGGTGAGATCACTTTCATTACTCTGGGTGTGTTTGTGCTAAAACGTTTAAAGGGGATAAATGCATTCCCAGTAGACCTCAGAAGGTTTCAAAGGTCTATTTGAGGCACTCGGACTACTTAGTTATAACAAATTTATTTACCGCTAATCAATTTTATTAACACAATTTACTGAATTTTGAGAATTCGAATTTCAAAAGATTTGATGATCTCAAATAATAATGTATATTCATTAACAAACTACAACATTAGTGTCCTGTCTTTAGGACACCTCCAAAGAGAATGTGTGGGACTTTCTTAATCCCCTCCCACCTCTATATGTTGTCGGAACGACCACGCCATGCACCATCTCCAAACCTTTACAAGAACTGTTGTTTTTAATATCGAGTTGAAACTAAATTTCTACATTCCTCTTACTTTGAAAGTAAAACAATTTAGATCTTAGATTAGAAGGTAATTGAGCTTTCAAGTAACTTTTCAAAATAAGGCATCCTGTATATGCAAGAGGAGTAACCGTATTACTCGGCATTATATGGCTTGTATCCAGCATTGTCAATATTTTTGCATACTGAATGCTCTATCTTTAAGTAGCAATCTTCTGGGAGTGGAGAGGGGGAGGAGATGAGATTTCTCCTCTAGACAGCACATCATCAAGAGGGGAATTCCTGCTCTTTATTCACTTTTTAGATCTCAGAAAGAAGCCGCAGCAACATGGAGGCCAAGCAGAGCTCAGCTGTATTTATCTGAATCAAACTCTGGTGCAAGGTTAAACACTTGCTGTAAAGCTCTGCACAAGATGTTTTTCTCTGCCTGTGCCTTTTCCCTTCTTTGGTCTTCCTTCTGCCTCCTTCCACTATTTTCCATACAGGATAATGAGCTATCTCCTATATGCAACATGAACTTAGGCGGGCTTTACACACTATGACATCGCAGGTGCGATGTCGTTGGGTCAAATTGAAAGTGACGCACATCCGGCATCGCATGCGACATCGTAGTGTGTAAAGCCTAGATGATACAATTAACGAGCGCAAAATCGTCGTAATCGTATCATCGGTGCAGCGTCGGTGTAATCCATAATTACGCTGACGCGACGGTCCGATGTTGTTTCTCGCTCCTGCGGCAGCACACACCGCTGTGTGTGAATTCGCAGGAGCGAGGAACATCTCCTACCGGCGTCACCGTGGCTTCCATAGGATATGCGGAAGGAAGGAGGTGGGCAGGATGTTTACATCCTGCTCATCTCCGCCCCTCCGCCGCTATTGGCCGCCTGCCGTGTGACGTCGCTATGACGCCGCACGACCCGCACCCTTAGGAAGGAGGCGGGTTGCCGGCCAGAGCAACGGACGCAGGGCAGGTGAGTGCATGTGAAGCTGGCGTAGCGATAATTTTCGCTACGCCAGCTATCACACGATATCGTACCTGCGACGGGGCGGGGACTATCGCGTTCGACATCGCAGCATTGGCTTGAGATGTCGCAACGTGCAAAGCCACCCTTAATCTCTTTATTAGAGATGAGCGAACCGGTCCCGGTTCGGCTCGAGGCGGTTCGCCGAACGGGGGGTCTGGCTCGAGTTCGGCTCGTCGAACGTTCGACGAACCGAACTCGAGCCCATAGGAAACAATGGCAGGCAATCACAAACACAGTAAAACACCTAGAAAACACCCTCAAAGGTGTCCAAAAGGTGACAAACAACTCACAACACAACACAAACACATGGGAAAGTGACAAGGACATGTACTCATGCGAAAACAAAACAGCTGGACAAGGAAAAAGAGGAGGACACACAGATATAGGCATGGCACGCCCTTCTAAAGTCATGTAAAACACCGCAAGGTGACTCCAAGCGGAGTCTCCCTTTTTTCCAAAAATTGGGCCCCACACACCCACCCCTTCAGTGGCAGCAGTTGTGCCCCAGTTGTACACTTCACAGCTAGATTTGCATCAAGCACATTCAAAAATACGCCATTCTTATCCGTCCCCAGGATGACACCGGGGTAGGTAGCAAAGTCTTTCCTGATCCCAGCTCTGTTCATCTTGGCTTCTTTTAAAAACACAGCAAGCAAGGGTTACTCCAAGCGGAGTCTCCCTTTTTTCCAAAAATTGGGCCCCACACACACCCACCCCTTCAGTGGCAGCACTTGGGCCCCAGTTGTACACTTCACAGCTAGATTTGCATCAAGCACATTCAAAAATACGCTATTCTTAACCGTCCCCAGGATGACACCGGGGTAGGTAGCAAAGTCTTTCCTGATCCCAGCTCTGTTCATCTTGGCTTCTTTTAAAAACACAGCAAGCAAGGGTTACTCCAAGCGGAGTCTCCCTTTTTTCCAAAAATTGGGCCACACAGACACCCACCCCATCAGTGGCAGCACTTGGGCCCTAGTTGCAAACAGGATGTTTTGATTTGCATCAAGCACATTCAAAAATACGCTATTCTTAGCCGTCCCCAGGATGACACTGGGGTAGGTAGCAAAGTCTTTGCTGACCCATGACTTGTTCATCTTGGCTTCTTTTAAAAACAATGTAAGCAAGGGTTACTCCAAGCGGAGTCTCCCCTTTTTTCCAAAAATTGGGCCCCACACACACCCACCCATTCAGTGGCAGCAGTTGTGCCCCAGTTGTACACTTCACAGCTAGATTTGCATCAAGCACATTCAAAAATACGCCATTCTTATCCGTCCCCAGGATGACACCGGGGTAGGTAGCAAAGTCTTTCCTGATCCCAGCTCTGTTCATCTTGGCTTCTTTTAAAAACACAGCAAGCAAGGGTTACTCCAAGCGGAGTCTCCCTTTTTTCCAAAAATTGGGCCACACAGACACCCACCACATCAGTGGCAGCACTTGGGCCCTAGTTGCAAACAGGATGTTTTGATTTGCATCAAGCACATTCAAAAATACGCTATTCTTAGCCGTCCCCAGGATGACACCGGGGTAGGTAGCAAAGTCTTTGCTGACCCATGACTTGTTAATCTTGGCTTCTTTTAAAAACAATGTAAGCAAGGGTTACTCCAAGCGGAGTCTCCCTTTTTTCCAAAAATTGGGCCACACAGACACCCACCCCATCAGTGGCAGCACTTGGGCCCTAGTTGCAAACAGGATGTTTTGATTTGCATCAAGCACATTCAAAAATACGCTATTCTTAGCCGTCCACAGGATGACACCGGGGTAGGTAGCAAAGTCTTTCCTGATCCCAGCTCTGTTCATCTTGGCTTCTTTTAAAAACACAGCAAGCAAGGGTTACTCCAAGCGGAGTCTCCCTTTTTTCCAAAAATTGGGCCACACAGACACCCACCCCATCAGTGGCAGCACTTGGGCCCTAGTTGCAAACAGGATGTTTTGATTTGCATCAAGCACATTCCAAATCCACAAGCATTTACTCTCCCCAGGATGACACAGGGGTAGTAAATTCCTTCTGGATCCATGACTTGTTCATTTTGATGAACGTCAGTCTGTCCACATTGTCACTGGACAGACGCGTGCGCTTATCTGTCAGCACACACCCAGCAGCACTGAATACACGTTCAGAGACAACGCTGGCAGCTGGACACGACAAAATCTCCAAGGCGTAAGTTGCGAGCTCTGGCCATTTTTGTAGGTTTGAAGCCCAAAAGGAGCAAGGCTCCAGTTGCACAGTCATGGCATCGATGTTCATTTGGAGATACTCCTGTATCATCCTCTCCAGCCGTTGACTATGTGTCAGACTTGTTGTCTCTGGTGGCCTTGCAAAAGAGGGTCTAAAAAAATTATGAAAAGATTCCATAAAATTGCTGTTACCGGCACCAGAAAAGGTCCTACTGGTACGGGTAGACTGTTGAAGATGACGAGACCGTCCCATGTTTGTCAAGTTACAACTGGGAGATTCACTCCCTGCACCTGCACGGTTGTTTGGTGGAAAAGCCGAGCTAAGATCTAGTAACAGCTTCTGCTGATACTCCTGCATACGTGCGTCCCTTTCTATGGCTGGAATTATGTCACAAAATTTGGACTTGTACCGGGGATCTAATAGTGTGGCAATCCAGTAGTCATCATCACTTCTAATTTTGACAATACGACTGTCATGTTGGAGGTAGTGCAACAAAAAGGCACTCATGTGTCTTGCGCAGCCATGCGGACCAAGTCCATGCTGTGTTTGTGGCATAGAGGTGCTACCCGTTCTTTCTTCCTCTGACATCTGACCCCAACCTCTTTCAACTGAAATTTGACCAAGGTCTCCCTCATCCGCTGAGTCTTCCATGTCCATGGACAGTTCGTCCTCCATTTCTTCATGTTCTCCTGCACCTTGCTCAACATTTCGCCTGCTACTATGCGCCCTTGTCGATCCCTGTCCCCCATGGTCCCATGCCTGCTGCGTTGGTGATGATGAACGTCTGGACCTTCGTGATGTTGTTGTCCCTTGCGCATATGAATCCTCCTGTAGTTCCTCCCCTTCATGTTGTCCCACCCCCTGACTCCGAATAGTGTTTAGCGTGTGCTCCAGCATGTAAATGACTGGAATCGTCATGCTGATAATGGCATTGTCAGAGCTAAACATATTCGTCGCCATGTCGAAACTGTGCAGAAGGGTGCATAGGTCCTTGATCTGAGACCACTCCATCAGGGTGATCTGCCCCACCTCTGCATCTCGTTGGCCCAGGCTATACGTCATGACGTATTGCACCAGGGCTCTGCGGTGCTGCCACAGTCGCTGTAACATGTGGAGAGTTGAATTCCAGCGTGTCGCCACATCGCATTTCAGGCGATGAACCGGCAGGCCGAAAGACTTCTGGAGCGATGCAAGTCGCTCTGCTGCGGCGCTTGAACGGCGGAAGTGAGCTGACAGTTTTCGTGCCCTGTTCAGAAGGCCATCTAGGCCGGGATAGTGTGTTAAAAATTGCTGCACGACAAGGTTCAACACGTGAGCCATACAAGGTACGTGTGTCACCTTGCCCAGGCGAAGTGCCGCACCCAGGTTTGCAGCATTGTCGCACACGGCCTTACCAGGCTGCAGTTTGAGTGGAGACAACCATTTATTAAACTCGGACCGCAAAGCTGACCACAACTCCTCAGCTGTGTGACTCTTATTACCAAGACATGTCAAGCTAAAGACCGCCTGATGCCGTTGCGCTCTGCTGCCAGCATAGTAATGAGGGGTGCGTGATTCCTTCTGCGCAGTGAGAACGCTGGTGGCCTGACCAGGCAGGCTTGGGGCGGAGGTGGAGGACCCAGATGAGGTGGAGGATGCAGAAGCAGTGGCGGAACTTGGACAGACAGAGGATTGACACACAAGTCGTGGGGACGGCAAGACTTGTGCAGCAGACCCTTCACCATCTATCACCATAGTTACCCAGTGCCCAGTCAGCGACATGTAACGTCCCTGTCCATGCTTACTGGTCCAAGTATCGGTGGTGAAATGCACCCGTTCACACACAGAGTTTCTCAAGGAAGCGGTGATGTTGTGTGCGACATGCTGGTGTAGCGCGGGCACACCTTTCTTAGAGAAGTAGTGGCGACTAGGCATCTGGTACTGGGGCACAGCGACAGACATAAGGTCTCTAAAATCCTGTGTGTCCACTAGGCGGAAAGGCAGCATTTCGGTAGCCAACAGCTTACAGAGGGATAGAGTCAACCTCTTAGCTTTGTCATGGGTCGGAGGAAGTGGCCTTTTATTTGACCACATCTGAGGGACAGAGATCTGGCTGCTGTGTGTAGACGGTGTTGAGTAGGGTGTCCCTTGAAAAATGCAGGTTTGTGAGGAAAGTGCAGGCGGAGACATGATGTTGCCTTCATCCAACGTTGGTGCTATCGATGTCTGAGAGAGCTGTACACACTCACTTGTTTCCCCTTCCAAACCAACTGACGACCTTACAAGCAAACTGCCTGTTGCGGTTACAGTGGTGGAAGTTTTGCGTGGAAAAACAGGTGTGGCAGCTGTCCCCACAGTCCTAGAAGATGAAGAGCGCGCGGATGCAGTGGAAGGGGCGGGCGGTGGATGGTTCGCTCCACTAGGCCGCATTGCAGCACGGTGAGCTTCCCACCGGGACTTATGATATTTAGTCATGTGACGATTCATGGAAGAAGTTGTCAAACTGCTGAGGTTTTGACCTCTACTAACAGAATCATGACAAATGTTACATATCACATGAGTTGGGCGATCTTTTTCGATGTGAAAAAAGGACCAGGCTAGGCAAGGCTTAGAGGCCATGCGACCTGTTGATCCACCCCGAATAATGCTCATAGGCAGAGTGGTGGCTGAGGATGCAGTTGTAGACGTGCTACCAGTGCTCCGACTCTGTCCAGGAAGGCGCAAGGTAACTTCGTCGTCGGTTGCATCCTCCTCCACCGCCTCTGTTGACCTCCTCGAGTGCCTGACTGGGGGTTGACAGTAGGTGGGATCTAGAACGTCATCATCAATTGTTGTGTTTGCACTCCCCTCCCCCTCAGACCGAGCCTCTTCTTGCCCTGACGGAATATTTAAGTTGTCATCCCAATCGGGTATCTGCGTCTCATCTTCATCAGTATGTTCCTCATTGTCTATAACCACAGGTGTTACAGTTTGTGACAAAGGGTCAACATTATGCTCAGAAACTTGGTCCTCACGGCCTGAATCTGAGTCACAAAGGTTCTGGGCATCACTGCAGACCATTTCCTGTTCTGTACTCACTGTAGCTTGGGAGCAGACCTCTGATTCCCAGGCTATAGTGTGACTGAACAGCTCTGCAGACTCAGCCATCTCAGTTCCACCATACTGTGCAGGGCTGATGGAGACTTCAGAGCTGGGAGAAAGCAAGTTTGATTGGGATGACAACTCAGAGGACTGGTGTTTTTTGGATGCGGTACTTGAAGTGGCAGAGAGGGCACTTGTTGGACCACTTGAGATCCATTCAAGCATTTTCCTTTTTTGCCCATCATCTACCTTTGTTCCTGTTGTTCGTGTCCGTAACAAAGGGAGCACATCGGATTGTCCACGGTAAGTAGTAGACATCTTACTTTTGCTGGTAGATGGTCTATCTTCAGCAGATGATAATGGAGCTTTGCCACCTTCCCCACGGACAAAACCTTTTTTGCCTTTTCCACCACGCCTCTTCCCCTTTCCACCAGCATCTGTCATTTTGCCACTCATGTTGATTGCGACAAGATTGTGGACTGAAAATGTGGTAGTAAAAATTGAGAGGTGGTGAAGATTGCAGTGGTGGTCTAGCTTTATTAACAGCAGAATAATAAAGAATAAATATCCCTGACAATGCAACTTAGTTATAATTAGTTGGAGTGTGCAACGCAGGCAGACGTGCTGCAAATGTCTTTGCACTAGTGGGACTATAGCAAAGTCCAATAGCCACGTATAGGATGCCACTAGGTACACTGAGTGTTTGCTAGTATAATGGCTTGGTTAGAATGAGTTGTAGTGTGCAACGCAGGCAGACGCGCTCTGCAAATGTCTTTGCACTAGTGGGACTATAGCAAAGTCCAATAGCCACGTATAGGATGCCACTAGGTACACTGAGTGTTTGCTAGTATAATGGCTTGGTTAGAATGAGTTGTAGTGTGCAACGCAGGCAGACGCGCTCTGCAAATGTCTTTGCACTAGTGGGACTATAGCAAAGTCCAATAGCCACGTATAGGATGCCACTAGGTACACTGAGTGTTTGCTAGTATAATGGCTTGGTTAGAATGAGTTGTAGTGTGCAACGCAGGCAGACGCGCTCTGCAAATGTCTTTGCACTAGTGGGACTATAGCAAAGTCCAATAGCCACGTATAGGATGCCACTAGGTACACTGAGTGTTTGCTAGTATAATGGCTTGGTTAGAATGAGTTGTAGTGTGCAACGCAGGCAGACGCGCTCTGCAAATGTCTTTGCACTAGTGGGACTATAGCAAAGTCCAATAGCCACGTATAGGATGCCACTAGGTACACTGAGTGTTTGCTAGTATAATGGCTTGGTTAGAATGAGTTGTAGTGTGCAACGCAGGCAGACGCGCTCTGCAAATGTCTTTGCACTAGTGGGACTATAGCAAAGTCCAATAGCCACGTATAGGATGCCACTAGGTACACTGAGTGTTTGCTAGTATAATGGCTTGGTTAGAATGAGTTGTAGTGTGCAACGCAGGCAGACGCGCTCTGCAAATGTCTTTGCACTAGTGGGACTATAGCAAAGTCCAATAGCCACGTATAGGATGCCACTAGGTACACTGAGTGTTTGCTAGTATAATGGCTTGGTTAGAATGAGTTGTAGTGTGCAACGCAGGCAGACGCGCTCTGCAAATGTCTTTGCACTAGTGGGACTATAGCAAAGTCCAATAGCCACGTATAGGATGCCACTAGGTACACTGAGTGTTTGCTAGTATAATGGCTTGGTTAGAATGAGTTGTAGTGTGCAACGCAGGCAGACGCGCTCTGCAAATGTCTTTGCACTAGTGGGACTATAGCAAAGTCCAATAGCCACGTATAGGATGCCACTAGGTACACTGAGTGTTTGCTAGTATAATGGCTTGGTTAGAATGAGTTGTAGTGTGCAACGCAGGCAGACGCGCTCTGCAAATGTCTTTGCACTAGTGGGACTATAGCAAAGTCCAATAGCCACGTATAGGATGCCACTAGGTACACTGAGTGTTTGCTAGTATAATGGCTTGGTTAGAATGAGTTGTAGTGTGCAACGCAGGCAGACGCGCTCTGCAAATGTCTTTGCACTAGTGGGACTATAGCAAAGTCCAATAGCCACGTATAGGATGCCACTAGGTACACTGAGTGTTTGCTAGTATAATGGCTTGGTTAGAATGAGTTGTAGTGTGCAACGCAGGCAGACGCGCTCTGCAAATGTCTTTGCACTAGTGGGACTATAGCAAAGTCCAATAGCCACGTATAGGATGCCACTAGGTACACTGAGTGTTTGCTAGTATAATGGCTTGGTTAGAATGAGTTGTAGTGTGCAACGCAGGCAGACGCGCTCTGCAAATGTCTTTGCACTAGTGGGACTATAGCAAAGTCCAATAGCCACGTATAGGATGCCACTAGGTACACTGAGTGTTTGCTAGTATAATGGCTTGGTTAGAATGAGTTGTAGTGTGCAACGCAGGCAGACGCGCTCTGCAAATGTCTTTGCACTAGTGGGACTATAGCAAAGTCCAATAGCCACGTATAGGATGCCACTAGGTACACTGAGTGTTTGCTAGTATAATGGCTTGGTTAGAATGAGTTGTAGTGTGCAACGCAGGCAGACGCGCTCTGCAAATGTCTTTGCACTAGTGGGACTATAGCAAAGTCCAATAGCCACGTATAGGATGCCACTAGGTACACTGAGTGTTTGCTAGTATAATGGCTTGGTTAGAATGAGTTGTAGTGTGCAACGCAGGCAGACGCGCTCTGCAAATGTCTTTGCACTAGTGGGACTATAGCAAAGTCCAATAGCCACGTATAGGATGCCACTAGGTACACTGAGTGTTTGCTAGTATAATGGCTTGGTTAGAATGAGTTGTACTGTGCAACGCAGGCAGACGCGCTCTGCAAATGTCTTTGCACTAGTGGGACTATAGCAAAGTCCAATAGCCACGTATAGGATGCCACTAGGTACACTGAGTGTTTGCTAGTATAATGGCTTGGTTAGAATGAGTTGTAGTGTGCAACGCAGGCAGACGCGCTCTGCAAATGTCTTTGCACTAGTGGGACTATAGCAAAGTCCAATAGCCACGTATAGGATGCCACTAGGTACACTGAGTGTTTGCTAGTATAATGGCTTGGTTAGAATGAGTTGTAGTGTGCAACGCAGGCAGACGCGCTCTGCAAATGTCTTTGCACTAGTGGGACTATAGCAAAGTCCAATAGCCACGTATAGGATGCCACTAGGTACACTGAGTGTTTGCTAGTATAATGGCTTGGTTAGAATGAGTTGTAGTGTGCAACGCAGGCAGACGCGCTCTGCAAATGTCTTTGCACTAGTGGGACTATAGCAAAGTCCAATAGCCACGTATAGGATGCCACTAGGTACACTGAGTGTTTGCTAGTATAATGGCTTGGTTAGAATGAGTTGTACTGTGCAACGCAGGCAGACGCGCTCTGCAAATGTCTTTGCACTAGTGGGACTATAGCAAAGTCCAATAGCCACGTATAGGATGCCACTAGGTACACTGAGTGTTTGCTAGTATAATGGCTTGGTTAGAATGAGTTGTAGTGTGCAACGCAGGCAGACGCGCTCTGCAAATGTCTTTGCACTAGTGGGACTATAGCAAAGTCCAATAGCCACGTATAGGATGCCACTAGGTACACTGAGTGTTTGCTAGTATAATGGCTTGGTTAGAATGAGTTGTAGTGTGCAACGCAGGCAGACGCGCTCTGCAAATGTCTTTGCACTAGTGGGACTATAGCAAAGTCCAATAGCCACGTATAGGATGCCACTAGGTACACTGAGTGTTTGCTAGTATAATGGCTTGGTTAGAATGAGTTGTAGTGTGCAACGCAGGCAGACGCGCTCTGCAAATGTCTTTGCACTAGTGGGACTATAGCAAAGTCCAATAGCCACGTATAGGATGCCACTAGGTACACTGAGTGTTTGCTAGTATAATGGCTTGGTTAGAATGAGTTGTAGTGTGCAACGCAGGCAGACGCGCTCTGCAAATGTCTTTGCACTAGTGGGACTATAGCAAAGTCCAATAGCCACGTATAGGATGCCACTAGGTACACTGAGTGTTTGCTAGTATAATGGCTTGGTTAGAATGAGTTGTAGTGTGCAATGCAGGCAGACGCGCTCTGCAAATGTCTTTGCACTAGTGGGACTATAGCAAAGTCCAATAGCCACGTATAGGATGCCACTAGGTACACTGAGTGTTTGCTAGTATAATGGCTTAGTTATCAGTTGGAGTGTGCAGAGGACAAGAGGGTACAGTGGCAGGATTGTGGTGCTCTGGGTAGAGGAATGGAAGACTGCCTTTCTATTCCCTCCTAATGGTGAAATGCAGGTAGGAAATCCCTGACCTGGGCTACACAGACGCTGTTGCTGTTTGCAGGACCTGTCACCTATGGCTCTCTGACCCTGCCGGTTGGAGCCCTTAAAAGGACTGCTATAAAGTGCTCTCCCTAAGCTGTCTAACGCTGTGTATGCAGCGCATACAGCTGTATCGGCTCTAGGACTCAGGAAGACGGAGCTGCGACAGTGATGTCTGACACCAAAGACGCAGAAGGCAGATAATGGCGTCCGTGAAGAAAATGTCCGGTTTTATAATGCAGGGACATGTGACATGCAGATCCTATCACACATGCCGTTGCTTCTCTGGCTCAAAGTCCACTTAGCTGTGTGTGTGTCTGGGATTGGCTGACATGCTGGCCCGCCCCACAAGACGCGCGCACTTAGGGAAGGAAGACAAGAAAAAAAAAAAAAAAAAAATGGCGATCGCCATTATAGAAACAGCAGTGATCTGAAGGCGCTGTTCACGCACACTATACACTGAAATGTGATAATAGTTTGATTCACAGAGTGACTTACACTATTACAGCAGAAACCAAGCTATGATTTAGCTGTTTTTTGGCTGCTAGAACCGTTCTCGAACGTTTCTAGAACTACCGAGCTTTTGCAAAAAGCTCGAGTTCTAGTTCGATCTAGAACATGCCCCAAAATCACTCGAGCCGCGAACTGGAGAACCACGAACCACGAACCGCGCTCAACTCTACTCTTTATTCACTTCGGATGGTGCATTCAGGAGACAAGGGGAAGAGGAAGAAGTGCCCGATAAGTGGAAAATGAAGCTGACTTGTCTGGTAGTATACAGCGCAAAGTTTCTCATATTCATCTATACTATTGATTTCTGCAAAGTTTGATGAAAGTGCACTTCCATTTTAAAGAAGTTTTGGAAATAAAGATTAGGAGGGACTATTAGCTGTATAGTATTGGTTGTAAAGTGCAATTACATATTGCAGAATCTGTATCAATATCATCTAATTTTTAGACAAACTGTAACTAGACAAACCTAAAATGCACCAAATTTATCATAGTGTTTAATGCTGCTTTATTAATCTGATCCATCATTATGTGTCTAGTAAAGATGAAGAAATCAATTCAAAGCAAATAAAATTTTTGTTAAATTAAAAGGAAATCTGTCACCAATTTTTTCCACCTAATCTGAGAGTAGCTTAACGTAAAGGCAGTGATCTTGATTCCAGCTGTGTCACTTATTGCTCTGTTTAGTGTAGATTTGATAAAATCACTGTTTAATCAGCAGTAGATTATCATTACGGGACTACTTGGCATGCTGCCAGGAAGTACAGCATATTCATGAACTATGTATAACTGCTAGATCTGCTTGGATTTTATCAATATGCAAGCAGTTCAGTAAGTGACACATTATTGGAATCAGGATCTCTGTCTCTACATTAAGCTGCTCTCAGATGAGGTAGCAAAAGGCTGGTGACAGATTCCCTTTAAGGAAATTAAATGGACTTGGTGAACTCAACCAAAAATGCCAGTCACTATTATACACAATGCAGACAATTGCATCAGACAGAAAAGGCTTACTTATGTGACTTCAATCATAAAAGAGCAATATTTTCAGCCATTTATGCAGCTGCCACAACATTGCATATAATAAAACAGCCTATCAAAACTGTTGACAAGTTGCCAACCTACGGGCAAGTAGAAATATCTTATTTTAAAATAAAAATAAAACCCACCAGATGTACAAAGTCTTGCATATTTCATTTGTTCAAGTCATAGGTACTAGTATAATTTGACAAGGAAATATTTTGGGTTATTTATTGTGACTTGTTATTGTAACAGCCTTCAGCTTGATTTTGAGCCATGTTGACTTGATGTATAAATGCTCTGTAGGAAGATAGATCTTGTTCAAATGTAGATAGGTCTACAATGGTCTTCTACACCATTATCTTTAGAGATGAGTGATTCTGATAGGCAAAGATTGGAAAATGTTAAAATCGTACTATCTTTGGCAGGATCAGATTGCAATCGGACCAAATAGTTACCGCAAAAGTCCTCGATCTTGCCAAGGATCGGTAAATATTTGGCTGGCAAAAACCATTCTATTCCTGCCCATCACAGCAATATCAAGTATTGGTTACTCTGAAAAAAGGAAGCAAAAGGGTTAAAGCAGCACATACGTACCGAGTCTCCCTGTAGCTGAAGCACTTTTTCCGGTGCCAATAAATATCCCTCATACATATTTAGTGCTTTCCGCGCCCACAGGTGTCTCTGATTGGCTGCCCTCAAAATACTCAGGTCTGACTTAATCCACACTATGAGGTCCCACAACAAATCCAGCTCTGCTACATCTGAAGGCACAGCACGCGGCCATAGAACAATGCTTCCTGTGAGCTTCAGACAGAGAATGAGTGAGCCGTGCGATGAGTGGTGACGTCAGTCAGGTTAGTTGTGGTCACAGCTGGAGGTTTCTACGGCACTCTACCTTTGACCCCAGGTAACCTGACCTCAGGGGACCTCAATGAACTCAGAAGGTCTCCAATTTGGATGGCAAAAATCATCCTCTCCATGCCCATCACAGCCATGTCAAATATTGGCATGGCTGTGATTGGTTACTGTAAAAAAAAAGGAAGCAAAAGGGTTAAAACAGTACAAATATACCTAGTCTCCCTCTAGCTGCAGTGCTATTTCTGGAACCGATAATTATCCCACATACATATTCACTGCTTCCCCGCCCACTGGTGTCTCTGATTGGCTGCCCTCAAAACACATAGGTCTGACATAATCAACACTACGAGGTCCCACAACAAATACAGCTCTGCTACATCTGAAGGCACAGCGTACAGACATAGAACAATGACCGCCTGCTGTGGGCTTCAGACAGAGAATGAATGAGCCATGCGATGAGCGGTGATGTCACTCAGGTTAGTTGCGCACACAGCTGGAAGTTCCTATGGCACGCGGCTTGTGATATCATACATATTCACTGCTTTCCCCACCCACTAATGTCTCTAATTAGCTGCCCTCAAAATACCCAGGTTTGATATATTCACACTATGAGGTCCCACGACGATTCCAGCGCTTCTACATCTGATGGCACAGCGCATGGCCATAGAACAGTGACCGCCTGCTGTGAGCTTCAGGCAGATCGTGAATGAGCCATGTGATGAGCGGGGATGTCGCTCAGGTTAGTTGCAAACACAGTTGGAGGTTTCGAAGGCACGCCACTTGTGAGCGCAGGAAACCTGACCTCAGGGGACCTCAATGAACTCAGTCACCTCACCTCAGAAGGTCCCCTGAGGTCAGGTTACCTGCAGTCGCAGATGGAGGGCCGTGGAAACTTCCAGCTGTGACCGCAACTAAGTTGTGTGACATCACCGCTGATCCCTGTGGCTGTCATTCTCTGCCTGAAGACCACAGCAGGCAGTCATTGTTCTTTAGCTGCCCCTTGCCATTTCAGATGTAGTAGAGTTTGAATCATCATGGGACCTTGTGTGAATTACATCGTATCTGAGCGTTTCGTGGGTTAAATTGGTGAAAGAGGGTTTTTTTTAGCATTTTATTTCAAATGAATGATTTTTCAGTGTTTGTGTTTATTTCTTTTTACTTAAAGATTATTAATTGGGGTCTCATAGATGCTTCCCATTGCTAATCTAAGGCTTAGTGGTCGCTTTGGGCTGCCATTAACCACTTACCTCAATTGCCACAGCACAAGGGCAATTGGGAAGATCTGGGTAAAGTTCCGAGATTGTTGCATCTAATGTATGTGGCAATACAGGGCAGCTGCGGGCTGCTATTTTTAGAACCGATCTGATTCTTTGCAGGATTGCTCATCTCTAGTTATCTTGATATTATCAAGCCATTGAGTTGCTGGTCTTCCTCTTCTCCTCGTTCCTTCTATTCTCCCCACCATGATGTCCTTCTCCAGCAACTGCTTTCTTTGTATGATTTGTTTAAAGTAGGGAAGGCAAGTCGTAGCTTGGTGATCTTTGCTTCAAGTGAAATATCTGGCTTGATTTAGTCCAAACTTGATTTGTTTCTTCGTCTTACCATCTCTGGTATTGATAAAATCCTTTTCCAGCACATTTTGAAGGTGTTGATTCTTCTTCTGTCTTGTTCATTTATTGTACAGGTTTTGCATCCATATGTGACTACAGAAAAAAACAGACAATGTACAAGCCATGTCTTTATCACCAGTGAAATGTTTCTTGATTTGAGGACCTTGTCTAGTGACTTCATTGTTGATTTGCCCATAGTTATTCTCCTGTTGACTTCCAGTGTTTTCACTGCATCTTGAGTGATCATTGATCCTTGTTGGTTGAAGTCCTTTACGACTTCAAGATTGCCATCCATCTCAAATATGTCCTGGTCACACCTGACAGTTTGCGTTGTGTAGGAGTTCCATGTTTGAACATGGTGATTGTTATAGATATCATATATGTTCAAAGGTGCATCATAATCGAGGTGACAACTGTGCATACAATTATAGATGCCCCGTGCTTTATCTATAGACATAATAGACCTGTACCTTTTGGATGCTGTTGAGGAAAGGTAATTGCCGAAGGAAACATTTACATATATATATATATATATATATATATATATATATATATATATATATATATACAGAAAGTGCTTATTCATATGTAAATCATAGGCTTATGTATGATAGGCATTGACAGTGCCTTAAGACTAGCACATCCAGAATGAAATAAAGAAAATATCTGAAAAGAATGTTAATATTGGGAGGAATACTCTATAATGTTACTGCTTTATTTTTGTGAGAGAACAGAAATTTTAAAGCCATACATTTATTTCATTTATCTTATATAGTGCTATCATATATCATATCACTTATTACCACTGTCCTCATCGGGGCTCACAATCTAAATTCCCTAACAGATCAGGATTAGGGATGATCGAATACCTCAAATATTCGGTTATGCCCATATTCGACGAATAGGTCGCCACTATTCGACTGTTTGTGAATATTCGATGCGCAATATAAGTCAATGGGAAACCCGAATAGTTGCCGAATAGCAACTATTCGGGCTTCCCACAGACTTACATTGCGCACTGAATATTCGCATAGCGGTGACCTATTCGTCGACTATTCGTGAAACCGAATATTGCCGAATATTTGTGATATTCGATCATCCCTAATCAGGATGCCTTTTGAGTGTGTGAGGACACTGGAGTCCCTAAGGGATATCCACATAAACACGGGGAGACAATACAAATTCCTTGCAGAAGTTGCCCTTCCCTGGATTTGAACCCAGGACCAAATTGATGCCAAGCAACAGTACTTCCCATAAACAATGTATCGCTTTTTCATTTGATGCATTCTGCTCTACGCAGCTAATGGGTTCAGTAATGAACAGAAATGAAATTATACCAATGCCATCAAGAAGAGAGAGTCATTCCATTGTGAGGTTGTGTCTATGGATTGCTGGTCATATTATGTTTTTCCTGAGAACAGAACAGATGTACCCTGGCTCGGTTATGATACTATAAATACCCACTGATATATGCTAATATTCACTGACTTTAAATGGATCTGAATGTTTTTACAGAGAACTATATCTCCACAATTATATCATTTCATACATCATACCTGCTCCATTATAAAATACTTATAGATCCAACTCAGTATTAATGTCACTATTATTCACCCACATAGTCATGGATTTGTCAAGAAATTCTTCATTTTCTTCACTTATTTTTCTTTTCCCCATATAGCCTACAAAATGCAGTGTTTGATTTGTACCCTCAGGCATGTTGATCAGCCTATATATCACATTTTTTGTTTTGTTTGAGAAAGTCTCATTGGAATTTCATCTTCACTAACCAATGGCTTTAATATATTTTGTGATATAGAAATGTTATTTTTACAGTGTATTGCACTCGGGAATTTAGAACAGAGCAGGTATCCGACATTGCACTGTGTAGCACTAAACATTGATCAGCTGCATTGGCTCCTGTGGATAAGGAAAGGCTGTTTTTGTGTAGTCTCATGAAAAAAATGTGCAAGTCATGAGTTTATAAAAGGCCCAAGGGCTTTAAAACAGTAACCTTAATTGCCGAGAGTCAGCATATCTCTGTTCTTTCTTGTGGATCATTTGTTATGAGACAGCTATAAAAAGGCCTAGAGATCCATTTTCTTTTTATTTAAATTACATTTTGCATGCCTTTTATGAAGAAAACTTAGAAAGAAAACTTTTACAAAACGATTCTCACTTTATCATCCTTAAATATAATGTCTGTCTGGAGCTGTTTTGTTGGTTTTTAACATTCTGTCACCCTGGTCTTTTATAATGTCACTTTACCAAAGTAGAGTAAAGGCTTAGATTTTAAAGGCAATGGTAGAAGTAAAATAGCGTTCTCTGTGTCTACTATTTTCAAAATATTCATCGTAGAATGTACTAGGTATAAAATATTGATCTATCTCTAAAATGCAACTAAATTTCCAGTCTTGTTTCAACTTTTGCAGCTTAGTTCTAACTTTTTTCAATGTGCTTCTTCAGAAAGATTTAAAGCAATCATTTGGGAATGTAAGATCATTAATAATCTATTTGGAGATAGATAAAAGTCATAAGGCTTCATAGGAAAGTCAAGATTGGGCCCCGACAATTTAGAGACAGGTGAAGAATTTAGTAATACAAGACATGCACATCTACTTTTACTTACATTCCTTATTGTTATATAACCGGTGAGACTTATGACATTTACTTAGTACCAAGAATAATATTGGATCTTGGCCTGGAAAATATAAAAATTACATCATATTTTCCCCCAAGGTTGAAGAGTTTATATCTATGGATGAGCAAATGTATTCACCACTATTCGGCATCCGACGGATAACAGGACATTTTTGTTGTGGTGTTACTGTGATTGGCTTGGCAGCACAGCGTCATCTACATACACATTGCTGCAGCTTCTGGGAACGATACATATATAGTCCCCGCTGCTTCGGCTTCCAGCACCACAGAGGAGAGAGAGAGCGATAGAGAGATAGAGATAGAAAGAGAGCGAGAGAAAGAAAGAGAGAGAGAGAGAGGGACAGCCTTTTCCTTAGTGACCACAGCTCGCCATTGGGTCCAACATGAAATTATTCTGGTTTCCCATAGACTTACATTGCGCATCAAATATTCACGAATAGTCAAATAGCGGTGACCTATTCGTCGGATATTTGCGAAGTCGGATATTTTGGTATTCGGTCATCCCTATTTATATCCCCTTTAAGGATCAGCTATTAGTAATCTTTACATGCAAGATTAATGGGGAGAGAGGGCACCAGCAGCAGTAATGGCTTTAACCAAGACGGTCCCACAAGGCTAGTAAACCTCAAACCATGGTTTCTTACATGTGAAAATCCATAAGATATTTTTCAAAACAATCACTGGAAGCACCAAACATTCAATCTTTTATACAAGTTTAACCTAGTCCACTTAGTGATTTTGACACTTTAACTCTCCTTTAGGTCCAATGACAAATATTTTGGGGGAATTTCTTAAATTGAGGAAGTACTGAAAATGGGTCTCAGATGATATTCGACAAATTAACCATCAACATTTATCTCTGACAGGTTAATTTATCCCTCACTACATGCCTTAGTATTCCACCTATCCTAAGAAAGGTGATCTGGTTAACCAGAAAAACCTATTAAATGGAATTAAAATGTATACCATGCAAACAAAAAATAACTGGTGAGACAGCAACCCTGCTTTAAAATAATTTGATTCATAGTTAAAGATCCAATTTTTTTGAAACACCAGATTCTTCCCAACATCTCCTGGATACACCACCTTACACTTTCTATCTGTTGCAATATTTGGATTTACTATCACTTTAATGCCAATTCTGATTCTCTCCCTAGCTTGCCACTTTCTCTGCTGAGAGACAACTGATGCTTCTAAGGAACTTTACCCACTCTTCCACAACATCACCCCTTTGTTATCATTCATTGAGAATTATGTACATACTGTAATTATTTATTCAATGTTGCATACTTTATTAAACTTCTTTTTTGTATCACCCAAGAGATGCCTGTCTGCTTTCCCATTGAAAAAATTGCCTTGTTATTCTGCTTTGATTGATATGTCTTTTTACTTCTCGTTTATATATATATATATATATATATATATATATTCTTTTTTTTTTCTTTTCAATTAGGACGTCTGTTCTAGTAGTTGAGCAATTTTTATTTTATGGTTGCACCAATGATTGTCCTGTATTTAAAAATTGATGTCTCCATGGAAAAAATATGCCGATGTGATCTTATGTTTTCACCAGAGTGGCTAATAGCGCTAGCCCAGCGTGACCATATACTGTATATATAAAAAGTGTTGATAAAACGTGTTACTGAAAAGCTTCTGCCATTGGTTAATTCAGATTAAAATCATCATGTTTCTAAGATGTAAAAGCTGCAAAACCTCAGTTCTGCTGCATAGCTTGGAGAGGTAAAGGGCAAGTGTACAATGGTATTTTAGCCCATATCCACTATACCCATGGCTGTTTATTATGTGTTGTTACACCTTCAGTTCAATATGAGTATGACCTCAATAAAAAGTCTAAGTGTAATGCCAGGCTGTTACTCGTAAAGGGTTCATTATTTGTTAATTGTTTTCACTATATTTAGTAAATAGGGGCTCTCTGGGACAAAAAAAGCGTAATAAAAATTGCAATTATTATAAATATTGCTACATTTTCATAGTACAATAGATACACTCCTATAGATATGCCCAATCTCATAGCCGCAGTCTCACAGTAAAATCTAACCCTCTGCTATCACACTGCTTGCCTCTTTGGGTGTTGAATATTGTGCCTTTTGCTTTTATAGCCAATAGTATATAATTGCAATTACCCCAAAATGTTGAAGAGGTTTTTTTTGGAGTGGTTTGGAAAGGAGGCAAAAGAAAGTTGAACTCTTGAAAGGATTTTCCAGGTTTGAGGTAAATTTCTGCAGTCACTGTGTATCTATTGAGCAAATAAAATGATCGAGTTTGCTTGTGACAGCTAGTACGACACTTTTATATTTGTAATCATTCAAATAACTGTTTGATTTGGTAATTGAGGAGAATCCTAACATTGTACTTTGCGCACACTGTCTCGTCATGTAAATCTGAAATCATATTAATTAGCTGCAGAAATGTACCTCAAGCCAGAATACTCTTCTAAATATAATAAAAAGATTATACCTTTTGTAGGCATTCAGATCAGCAATAGGCACTTATTTTAGCACAGGCAAAGGTCTCAGCACAAAACAAAGTAATGTTTATTGTGTTTTTCCACACTTCAACTGAAATTTCTTCTGCACAAGAAATAGCATAATGATCCTTTCTTCAGGTAAGGTAAAAAAAAGTAGATGTAACGGTCCCACCAATCTCGGTGTCACATGCAGTAAGAGCTCAAGCAGTTTTATTGCTTCCAAGAGCAAGCACACTGTTCACTTCCAGCTCACTTTCAGTGCTGTCTCAGCTACATTTTATTATGCCTGAAAGGCCCAGACTGAAGTATGGAAGGGACAATTCCAAAGCTCTCTATTCACTCCTGAATCTTGAGCTAGGAATCCACTGAAAGCAATCTACTTTGTACCCTAGTGTTACTGGTATAGCGCTCCCGGGATTTACATAACCGAGGTCAGCCATCTAGGTGACACATAAACACTGTCCAACACTTTACCTGATGCCTTCGTACACCATATATTCTTTGGGATAGTATATCTTATTGCTTTAGGTAATTTTTGAGTGAAATATACCTATACCTTCTATCCATATTCTGCATAACAGTTAATAGGTGATGCATTTGTAGACATTTGCATTTTGCTACTTTAAAGCAGTTTTTCTATTATTTTAGGGCATTCTATTGATTCTTTTTTTAATTTCACTCAACTTTGTACTGGAAAAACAAAGAATGATAAGTTTTGGAGTTATAGAAATTATAGGGTCTATAGACATGTTAATGGTATGCAAATGATGAAAAACTAGAAACAACATTTTCATAACATCACAATTTTTCAGTATTGAGCATGAGCGCCACATAATAACACACTTTCATGCCTTGGCTGTTATCAGTGAGGTTATTAATGGATGTTTGAGGAATGCATTTGGTCTCATAAATCATTAAGACCCTTTGCTGTTCAATGAGATTCCAGATGTGCTTGATGGGAGTCAAGTCTGGAGACACTGCAGGCCATGCCAGCCAATTTAAACCCATGCAGGCTGCTCACAGTAGCATGAGAAACATGTGGCCCTGCTTTCTCAGATGATAAACAGCTCCTATGGCACTCTGGAAAAATGGCTGTAACACGGGTTCTATAACCAAGTCAATGTAACACAAAATTGTTAGTGTGTCTGGAATAAGAATTAGTGGGGCCTGGCTAACACAAACTATGCCACCCACCACCATAATAACAGGAGTAGGACTGGTGTGGCATTCCCTCATGAAGGCTTCTTGAAGACATTGCAAATGTATAGACCAATCTTTGCCTATCAATGCATCTAAGACAAAAGCAGGTATCATTATTGAAGATTATTAACTTTTATTGCAGCCTCCATTACCACCTTGTACAGCACCATTAACGTCTTTGAGAACAGCGCTGTGAGATCAATGAAACACCTAAAGTTGGACGTCTGGCTTGCATTTTAATGCATTTTAATATCATTCAAAAGCCCTCTGATTGTTTGTAGAAACACTATCTGATGCCTTTAGGCTTGGTAAGTGCCATCTAATGCAACTTTTAGTACAGATTGGATCAATTGTGGCACCAGTTGTTTATCCATTTCTCCATAGTGTCCCATGAGCAGTTTTTCAACATGAAAAGGCCAAGCCACATATTGACTGTGCTAGTACGATCAGCCTTACCATAGCTACCATAGCCTGCAGTGTTTTCTCCAGAATTGTCTCCCATTGAGCACATCTAGGATAACATTGGTCAGCAATTGCAAAGGCCACTGACAGCAATGGATCTTTATGATTTGCATGCCAGCAAAAAATTCATCAGACAACCATTTCTAAACTCACTGATAACAGCTAAGGCTGTAAGTGCTTTGTGTAATGCTCATTCATAACATTGAATAAATCAAGATGTTTTAAAAATGTTGTTTCCATTTTTCATCATGTACATATCAATACCATGTCAATGCATCCTGTGATTTCCATAATTCTATGACTTTGCCTTCCTGGTTTTGCAATTTCAATGTTCAGAAATGTGGTCAGATTAATAACAA
This sequence comes from Anomaloglossus baeobatrachus, assembly GCF_048569485.1. Taxonomy (NCBI): domain Eukaryota; kingdom Metazoa; phylum Chordata; class Amphibia; order Anura; family Aromobatidae; genus Anomaloglossus; species Anomaloglossus baeobatrachus. The sequence continues at coordinate 174,530,097 of NC_134357.1, read as the reverse complement.
TATTGTTATACATATATATTCATTTGAATAAATTATAAAATGGCTCAAAATGACATTAATATATGTAAACATGAACATTAGTCATAAATATTATAGGAATATCATGTATGCAAGCAGAGTATCATCAGCTATACATATATTCGTTTTGTTAAACATTAATCTTTGTTTTATGAAACTATATAAGCCGGAGGAAAGATTGAAAACTGCTTGTCTGTCAAAAAGGCATTTGTCACAAAACATCTGTCAAATTCAGTAACTGACATCCTTTGAGCCTTACTGCACTAAATACATATTTTTCAGATGGATAATCTTAAATATACTACTAAGGCTTTAGGTTAGGTAAGATTTATATTTACATTAGCTAGACAGGAGAATATATGTATGGCCAGCTTTGGTCTGATATATAGCCCTTCTGACACCAGAGGCTCGCTACAGCTGTAAGTGGTCATTGTAGGAGATCTTGTGTTCTCCATAAGGCAGAGGATATGTCAACGGAAGGCAAAAAAACATAACTGAGCAGTGCTGACATGAGCCACATAGGGGTTAGTATGGGAAATACTGTATATTAATTGCCTCTACCAGTGACAATGGATGTTGCATCCCTCATAAATATAAATCGTCAAGGTGACTGGTAAAAGACCAAACAGACAGGTCAACTAAGGAGTAATATTATAAGAGAAGGCAAACAATCTACAAGTGTTAATATATGGGCTTCTACACATGACTCCATCTTTGACCTGCTACCATGGTGCAAACTCTTACATAGTTAACTTCATTTTCATGCAGCTTTTCTGGCGGTGTCTTCGGTTGACTGCTGTTCAGTCATGATAAGACTATGACAATCTATCAATGCCAGGTTGACTGTGTTGTTTCCAATTTATTTTCTGTAAAATATAATTCTTGGAAAAAAAATACCCACAACGATAATACTTTTCTTATCAGTCTCACATGTAAACCCATCCACATCTATCCATGTGTCCATATGAAACTTACAAAGATCCACTTTGGAGTTTTTTCCACCGTAAAATCGTTTGAACAACTTGATACTGTTTTTCTATATTTATCATTGTCTCATCAGATGAGGAAGACATTGATACCAATTGTGGCACCATCACCTCTCTGTCCAACTGATGGCCAACTTATCAGCAAGAGCATAATTTCTAATGACAGTAAAAAGGTTTTCTAGCCAAAATCCACATTTGTTTTCCAATCAAAATAAATAAATTAAAAACACTTATCTGTGGAGTCCCATTCACATCCAATTCTTTTGGGTGCTTTTTTTTTTTTTGTTCAGGCTTATTATAGATTCCTGGAAACTCCTGTACATGAGATTTGCCAATTCTTCCAGGTGGTCTCTTATTTTTCCAGGATACTGCTCGAGCTCCAGGGAAGATATGTAGTGATTGCTACCTAATTAGGCATTTTCCAACAGTTTCAGACACACTGGGAAGAATAAGGTAGAACAACTTTTAATCATATTTATAAACAAGTCATTTTATAGTTACTGTTATGCTCAATTTATTTTTTACACCAGCTACAGTTTAGAATGAACACAATAAGATGAGTTGCTACAGGATAGCATGGTAAAATGATTTCAGATTCAAAATTACTACTTGCAAAGCTTCAGCAAAGCTAAGGCTTTAGTGTTCGATGGTTTCATAAAGAGTTTTTCTCATCTGTATGCTGTCTATTTTAATAGGACTATTCACACATCTACTTTTTTTCTTTCCATTGCATTAAACTCCTCATCCATTTTTAAAGCTCAGAATCAGCCATTCAAGTCTTTGTGGATCTATTGAAAAATCAATTTCTATCTATTTTTTATCCATGTTGCATCAATTTTTAATTCATTTTTTGCAGTTAGAGTGTAAAAAAGTTGAGATTTCTTCTCTTAGTTTTTAAAAACAGATATGAAAAAAATTAATGCAAAACAGATGCCACATGGGATAAAAAGGTTGAAAAATCACAAACTGATGTGTGAATATGAATCAACCAGGAATTACCCCCCTGCTGGTGCTGTTGCAGTTCCCAATGTTCTTCATGGATCAGAACTGGTGTAAGTAGCTCAAGCTGCACTTTAACCTTTTAGGCTACATTCACATGACCGTTCTGTTTTTGCAGGCCGCAAAAAATGGTCCGTTTTTTTCACGGATACATCCGTGTGGCATCCGTGTGACATCCGTTCCGTATATGGTCCGTGTGTCATCCGTGTGCCTTCCATTTTTTTTGCGGACCGCAAAAAAACGAAGCAGCAAGAAAGATAAATAGATGAGTAGATATAGAGATGGATAGATAGATATAGAGACAGAGAGATAAAGGTATAAATGAATGAATGAATGAATGAATAGAGGGATAGCTAGGTGGATAGATAGATAGATAGATAGATGAGAAAGACATATATAATGTCCCACCCCCCTGCATATTCTAAGCTGGCACACTTTTGTGACTTTCATGTGGCACTAAAGGGTACCTAGCCTTGTATTTAGTAAAAAAAATAAATAAATAATAAAAAAAATGACATGGGGTCCTCCCTATATTTTGTAGCCAGCTAGGGTGAAGTAAACGGCTGCAGACTGCAAACCACAGCTGGCAGCTTCAACTTGGCTGGTAATTCAAAATAGAGGGCACCCCACGCTGTTATTTTAAATTAAATAAATAATTTAAACCAAAAACACGAGGTCCCCCCAAATTGGATCACCAGCCAAGGTAAAGCGGACAGCTGTGGTCTGGTATTCTCAGACTAGGGAGGTCCACTGTTATTGGACACTCCCCAACCTAAAATATCAGGCTACAGCCGCCCCAGAAGTGGTGCATCCATTAAATGTGCCAATCCTTCACCCCAACTGATCCCGTTGCCCTGGTGCCGTGGCAAACGGGGTAATATATGGGGTTGGTGCCAGATGTGTAATGTCACCTGGCATCAGGCCCTGTGGTTAGTGATGTCACGCGTCTATCAGATAACCGACATCACCCACCCAGTCAGTAATAAAAAAAAAATTGACAACAAAAAAATTTATTTGAAAAAACACTCCCCAAAACATTCCCTTTTTCACCAATTGATTGAATAGAACAATCAAATCCGGGTCTGGCATAATCCAATAAGGGGGTCCCACGACGATCCATACCATAGTCACTGTCCCAGTCAATGAAGAGCAGAATGTTCCCCATTGGCTGGTAGAGTAGTGCAGTGACCTGAGCTAACATCAATAGGTCAGCCCGGGTCACTGCAGGGGATGATGAGCGCTGCTGTCAGGAGGTTAGATGAGATCATTACCTGCTGTGACGATCTCCTGCACTCCTGACGTCAGCACTGTCACTGACTTCTATGCCCGCCGCCTTTTTAGCAAAGAATCGCGGAGCCCATGACGTCACCGCTAGTGCCAGTCTCGGGCCGCCCGTGAGACGTGACGTGAGAATGTGGCGGGCATAGAAGGCAGTGACAGCGCTGACATTAGGAACGCAGGACATCGTCACAGCAGGTAAGGATCTCATCTAACCTCCTAACAGCAGTGCTCCTCATCCCCGCGATTGCCCGCACTGCAGTGTGAGAAGCTGTTGATACTGCAGTGCAAGCTGCCGCGGGGCTGGAGCGGGACACAGACTGCATGGGCTCCCGACGGAGGTCACACGGAAGTGCTTCCATGCGGCATCCTGGGATTTTGCGGGCCCATTGACTTCTAATGAGTCACGGTCCGTTATTACGAACAGAATAGGACATGTTCCATAATAACGGAACAGACATATGGCATCCGATGTGTTTTTTTGTAGGATCAGATGCACACGGACGTTCTTCCATGTGCCATCCGATCCTACACAAAAAACATTGAAAAGATGGTCCTGTCCGTGGGTCTGCAAAAAAACAGGAACTGACCAAGACAAACGGAACGGTCATGTGAGTGAGCCCTTAATGTCAGCTGTCTGATGCATATGAAAAAAATATTAAGATTTTAGTACACAACACACTCATTGTGTAACACACAGCACTTGTCATATTCATTGAGTACTGATTATTATCAGAACTTTTAACCTACTAATAATTAGGATAGTGAAAGAATATTTATTTTCTATAGAAAATCTCAAATATTTTGTATTTCCAGTCTATTCTAACTTTATTACTAGTGATGGGCAAGCACTAAAATGCTCAAATGCTCGTTACTCGATTCCAGCTGGTCTGACACTAGGAGCTTGATTCAAGTAATGAGCATTGCGGAAAGTCAATGATTGGTCTGTTTAGGGCTCCATACACAACCAGCCAACCATAAACAGAGCATTTCCGGTGTGAGGGAGGGAGTAGTTTTTTTCTCATTCTACATTTATAGACTATGAATGACTCTCCCTTTGATGACTGGACACATCACGCAAATAAGTGAGCCTGAGCATTGTGGTCATTGTTTCATGGATGAAACATCCAAGTACCCGCAATACTTGGCTGAACTCTGTGAGTACCCAAGCACTCCTGTGTTCGCTCATCATTATTTATTACCATGAAGGAAATCTAAGAAAATACCTTTCTGTTTATATCATGAGAAGCAACTATTAAAATGGATAAATCACACCTACAATAGTGAAATGGACAGCACAGAACTCCATAAATAACACTTTTCATGGTCCATCCTATACTTCCCTATAACCCAAAAGTTATCAAAATGAGTTTTGTACTTTATCAAAACATGATCAGAGTCACCTTATGTGATTCAGCCTTCAGTCTCAGCCCTGAACTTAAATAAAAGTGGAACTAAATTTAAACATACCATTGTGGATCAAATTTTCTTTGCCAGTGTTTCACTGTACATTTTGATGTGCAAATTTCTCATTATTCAGTTATATATTTCCTATATAGGTCAATAAAGGTCAAACTAAAGCTGTGTAATTTAGCAAGAAACAAAATACGTATCAGTACAAATCCTGTTTCTTCAAATAATATCAGCAATGGCTGCTCATAATATGTTTCTATAGCGGAACCCAGTTCTTTTTTTAATCATACTATTTTGTTAGGGCTTATGATGATTTTACCTTTGCACTGTAGACAGATTACCAGGAAGAATGAAGCTTTCTATAACATGACTGGCTATTTGGGACTCTGTAAGTAAGCTGCCCATAGAATATTACCTTCTGTCCGGTGATTATTCAGGTGAATATTGGCAGTGCACGCTCAATGATATTATTAGCAGCAGTGACTTCTGCTGTTCTTCTTGCTAATGAAGCGTGTTGCTGATGATAGGATTTTAACTTGAAAATAATTGACCTTTGCTGAGGAATTGGATGTCAGCAGGTTCTTAGATGGGTTTTAAAAATTCAGTTTTAATATTATGTCTGTGAGTGATTTTATGAAATTACTAGAATAGATATTTTTTCAGACTTTTTCTTCTGTTTTTTTTCCTATGCAACTTGTGAATGTTGCTTCATATAACTCACGCCAAATCGTCAAAATGGAAATTTGTGCTGTAGATTGTATGACACACTTTCTACATCTCCACTCCACAATTTTCTATGTATGGATCTATTGAGTATGTACATAGCCCCAGCTAATGGAAGATGGATATTTTTTCAACATGAGTTTTTGACATAAATTGGTAGCTAAATCTATGTTTGTTACATGTATTGTAATGAGAGAAATTGAAATAGAAGTCCATGATTGTTTTGCTCAAGAAAGAGTATGCTGCAGTTGTCAAAATCTACTTAAAAACTCAACGCATATACAGTATATTAAACTGTCAAATGGCCCTTCATTTACAATGAAAAATGTACACCACAAATCCATAACAATATCATGTCTAAATATCTAAAGGGTAACATCTCTCCCTACAGAGTATGGAGAGTGACATGTTGCTGTGAGGAGTCTTATGAGCCATGCAATACCTTTTTGGAAAATTAAATATCAAAAATAAACGTTTCACAAAGGAAGAGGACAGGAAACTCAATGGCAGCTATTGGTAGTAGCAATCATAAAAGTCAATATTGAACCATTAATGACACTTACCACATGGAAAAATGCCAAATCAGACCAGACAATATTTGTAGACATGTGTTTCGGGCTGTTTGCCCCACATCAGTGCAAAAGAAGAGATCTGATTTGGCTAGATGAGAGGCTTCTGACTGTTAACAGCTCTCCTTGTGTAAACTAGCATACCTGATATTCAGGAGTGAGGAGTCTTATAGGCCATGCAGTGTTCATCTTGGAAATTAAATATGAAAATTTGCTCTCCAGAAAGGATGAAAATATGAATTGTAGTGAAGCCTATTAGAAGTAGCAATCCTAAAAGTCAATATTGCCTTAATAAAGAGCCTTGTCACACTACTCCAACTGGTGGTACTAGAGTTCAAGTTGTCTTCTTCTATAAAGAGGCAATTTCCATATTGAATATATTTTATCACCATGGTGGGGAGAATTTAAAGTTATTCAGAAACCATATTCTGTGGATTTAAAAATATGCCTAATCAACTTCTATTGACTCTCATTGTTAAAAAATAATGTTTCTGTTCCTATAAAGATCTGAGACTGTGGGATGTGGGATCTTAAGTCTTACTGATAAGGAGCATGCTAAGTAGACACTTATGTTATATGTTTGTGTTTAGACAGAAATGAGTATGAGAGTACATTAATCATACATCAGTAGCTTTTCTTGGCTTCTTGACATAAAAGGAAACCAAACTCAAGTCATATTGCAGTTAAAAATTAGAAATCTAAAAAGAATTTTAATATAAAAATATTTTATGTATGACAAAAGCCTTGCCATTTATTCTCCTCCCCTATTCTAGACATTTACCAGTACCAGGAGCCCCATTGATTTTTTTGCAATATAATATAGAGTGTATTCCTATATTATCCTATCCTTTGGCCCATGTCTTACATAGTTATATAGTTACTTAGGTTGAAAAAAGACCTAGGTCCATCTAGTTCAACCTTCCTCAACCAGTTCTACATTTAGTCACTAAGTCATTTATAACCAACAATGTTTTGTGTACTGAGGAAATCATCCAGCCCTTTTTTAAAAGCTGTTATAGTATCTGCCATTACTACCTCTTGTGGAAGGGCATTCCACAGTCTGACCGCTCTAACTGTAAAGAACCCTTTCCTATTTAGGTTTCGAAATCGCTTTTCTTCCACTCGTAGTGAGTGCCCCCTAGTCCTTAGTACTGTCTTTGGAAGGAATAAGTCATGTGCCAGTCCTTTATATTGACCACACATGTATTTATACATATAAATGAGATCTCCTCTGAGACGTCTTTTTTCTAAGCTAAACATATCTAACTTTTTCAACCTGTCATCATATGGGAGGCCTTCCATTCCTTGTAATAGTCTAGTTGCCCGCCTTTGAACTGACTCTAACTTCTGAATGTCCTTTTTAAAATGTGGAGCCCAAAACTGGATCCCGTATTCCAGATGTGGCCTTACAAGTGATTTATAGAGGGGTAACAATACGTTGGGATCACGGGATCTAATCTCTCTTTTTATACACCCTAAAATCTTGTTTGCTTTAGCAGCTGCTGCTTGACATTGAGTGCTGCTGCTCAGCTTATTTGTAATGAGAATACCCAAGTCCTTCTCCTGTTCTGTAGTCCCGAGTTTACTTCCATTTAATGTATATGCAGCTATAGGATTACTCCGTCCTAGGTGCATTACTTTACATTTATCAACATTAAATCTCATTTGCCAAGTATCTGCCCATTCTGACATCTTATCCAGATCTTTTTGTAATATTGTACTATCCAGGTCAGTTTTTAATATCCTACATAGTTTGGTGTCATCGGCAAAGACTGACACTGTACTATCAATCCCATCCACAAGGTCATTAATAAAGAGAGTAAAAAGAATCGGTCCAAGCACAGATCCCTGCGGCACCCCACTGCTGACTACAGCCCATTTAGAGAATGTACCATTTATGACTACTCTTTGTTTCCTATCTTTTAGCCAATTCCTTACCCAGTTGCATATTGTGTCCCCTAGTCCTTGCTTCTGGAGCTTTAGTATAAGGCTATTATGTGGTACAGTATCAAATGCCTTTGCAAAGTCCAAATAAATCACATCAGCTGCATTACCAATATCCAGGTTTGAACTTACCCCCTCATAGAACCCCAACAGGTTGGTTAGACACGACTTATCTTTCATGAATCCATGCTGTTTGTCAGTTATCATATTATTTTCTGCAATATATTTTTGCATATCATCCCTTAAAATGCCCTCAAAAACTTTGCATACTACTGATGTCAGGCTTACTGGACGGTAGTTGCCTGGATCTACCCTCTTACCTTTCTTAAATATCGGTACCACATCAGCAATCCTCCAATCCTGAAGCACCAACCCTGTTACAAGTGAGTCTAAAAAGATGAGATACAGCGGTCTGTCGATTACGGAGCTCAATTCCCTCAATATTCGTGGATGAATGCCATCTGGCCCTGGGGATTTGTCAATGTTTAATTTACTCAGACGTAGGCGTACTTCATCTTGTGTTAAATTAATTATATCGGGTGGTGGACTTTGATTTTTCACTTGTTGAATGATCCCTGGTACAGTCAGTTCCTTGGTGAATACAGATGAGAAATGCCTATTTAATATCTCAGTCTTTTGTTTGTCCTCTATAACTAACTTGTTATTATATTTTAAGGGGCCGATACTATCCTTTGTTTTCCTTTTGGCATTAATGTATTTATAAAAGATTTTGGGATTTATTTTAATGTCATTGGCGATTTTTGTTTCAGTAGCTAATTTTGCTTGTTTGATTTCTTTTTTACATTTCCTATTGATATCTTTATACTCCTGCAATGCTATTTCTGTATTCTCAGCCTTTAAGATTTTAAATGCCCTTTGTTTTTGTTTTATTATACTTTGTACAGTCTTATTTATCCATAGTGGTTTCTTTTTATTCCTGGACATTTTATTACCACTGGGTATACGTTTTTTACAGGACTCTAGTAGTATATCCTTAAACTTACCCCATTTATGTTCGGTATCCCCAGTTACCATGACTTTGTCCCAATCTACACATTTAAGCTCTTCCCTTAATTTGTTGAAATCAGCTTTCCTAAAATTCCAGGTTTTAGCATTCCCCCTTTGAAATGTTCTATTGAATATTATGTTGAAGCTTACCATATTATGATCGCTGGTGCCCAAGTGCTCCCGGACCTGTAGATCTGAAATTGTATCCGGTCTATTTGACAGGACCAGATCTAGCAAATTATCTCCCCTGGTCGGTTCACCTACCATCTGAGAGAGGAAATGGTCTTGAATGGTAGATAAGAACTTACAGCTTTTAGCAGAACCAGAAGATTCTATGTCCCACTGAATGTCTGGATAGTTGAAATCCCCCATAATAAGAACCCGATTATTATTATTAGCTGCCTTTTCAATTTGTTCCAGCATTTCACCCTCTATTTGTTCAGGTATGTTAGGGGGCTTATAGCAAACTCCAATTAGCATTTTTCCATTATTCCCCTCCCCATGTACATTTACCCATACTGACTCTAAACAGTTGTTGCTGTTCCCCTCAATGTCATCATACAACACAGGTTTTAGGTTAGATTTAATAAATATACACACCCCACCACCTTTTTGGCCTTTCCTGTCCTTCCTAAATGTACTATAACCCTGTATGTTTGTCACCCAGTCATGGCTTTCATCCAGCCAGGTTTCCGTAATGCCCACCACATCATAATCCATGGTTAACATAAGAGTCTCCAATTCATTCATTTTGTTTGTAAGACTTCTTGCATTTGCCAGTAGACATTTAATCCTATTAACACCTTTATTACTCCTAGCCTCTCTACATTCCTTGCATGTTCCATCCCCCCTAATCCTTCATTGACCCCTACCGTCTCCCTGTCTCTATCTGCTCTATCTATCCCCTTATTTGCTCCACTACCCTCCCTCCCCCCGATCCTAGTTTAAAAGCTCCTCCATCCGTCTGACCATTTTCTCCCCCAGCACAGCTGCACCTTCCCCATTGAGGTGCAGCCCGTCCCTACCGTAGAGCCTGTAGCCGACTGAGAAGTCGGCCTAGTTCTCCATGAACCCGAACCCTTCCTTCCTGCACCAATTTCTAAGCCACATATTTATCTCCCTAAGCTCTCGCTGTCTTTCTAGTGACGCTCGTGGCACCGGTAGTATTTCTGAAAACACCACCTTGGAGGTCCTGGACTTCAGCTTCTCTCCTAGTTCCCTGTAATCATTTTTAAGGACCTTCCACCTGCCTCTAACTTTGTCATTAGTACCAATGTGCACCATGACCACTGGGTTTTCCCCAGCCCCACCCAGCAATCTGTCTATCCGATCCACAATATGCCGAACCCGAGCACCCGGCAGACAACACACTGTTCGGCATTCACGGTCTCGGCGACAGATGACCCTGTCTGTCCGCCTAATTATAGAGTCCCCTACCACCAACATCTGTCTGGGCTTTGCTGCACTCCTATTTCCCTCCTTCCTACAGCAGTTGTTTTCCTGGTTGCTAGGAGCAACATCCTGCTGTAGTGACCCTAGTCCAGGCCCTTCATTCCTAATATCAGCCAAACAGGCATATTTACTAGGTTGTGCCAGGTCAGGACTAGGCTCCCTGACACTTTTCCCCCTACCTCTTCTTCTAACTGTTACCCAACTACCTACCTCTGGGTCCTGATCTTCCCCACCTCCACCCTCCTCCATATCACTGGCCCCAGCCAGATAAAGCTCAGTGAGCTCTAAACTCCTCTCCAGGTTTGCAATGCCCCTTAGTGTTGCAAGCTGCTTATTTAGATCAGTTACCTTGGCTTCCAAACACGCAACATGCTTGCATCGAGTGCAGACATAGTCACCCTCGAACGGCTGCTCAAGGCATGCATACATCTGACAAGATACACACCTGGTAGCATTGTCCATGGAGCACCTATCAAATGGGGATCAACAGTAAAGTAGAAAAACAAAGAGAAAAAAACCCAATGGGAAACGTCTAAGGATAAATTCAAACTATGTTCTTGTGTCAAACTATGTAATTGTGTTGAAACTATGCACTTATCTTAAATTCAGCACTTAAGTTCAGTTCAGCACCTCGCTCGCTCAGTACCTCGCTCGCACTGGCTGGTTTATATAGATGTACAGAAACTGCTAGATGCTTCTAGAAACAGGTGTGACTAATCCTACTAATTAAATCACAAGACTACCTTTTTTTTTTTTTTTTTTTTTTTTCCCTTTTCACAGAATCACAAACAGACACACAATCCACTAATGAAATTCAATAATTACAGTTATCACCACTATGTAATTGTGTTGAAACTATGCACTTATCTTAAATTCAGCACTTAAGTTCAGTTCAGTACCTCGCTCGCACTGGCTGGTTTATATAGATGTACAGAAGCTGCTAGAAGCTTCTAGAAACAGGTGTGACTAATCCTACTAATTAAATCACAAGACTACCTTTTTTTTTTTTTTTTTCCTTCCCTTTTCACAGAATCACAAACAGACACACAATTCCCTAATGAAATTCAACAATTACAGTTATCACCACTATGTATTTGTGTTGAAACTATGCACTTATCTTAAATTCAGCACTTAAGTTCAGTTCAGCACCTCGCTCGCTCAGTACCTCGCTCGCACTGGCTGGTTTATATAGATGTACAGAAGCTGCTAGAAGCTTCTAGAAACAGGTGTGACTAATCCTACTAATTAAATCACAAGACTACCTTTTTTTTTTTTTTTTCCTTCCCTTTTCACAGAATCACAAACAGACACACAATTCCCTAATGAAATTCAACAATTACAGTTATCACCACTATGTAATTGTGTTGAAACTATGCACTTATCTTAAATTCAGCACTTAAGTTCAGACAGACAGAATCTATGTTGCTGAAGGACTACAGCGACTATTAATACCAGAACTCCTCTGATGAGTAATACTGGTGACGAAACGCGTCGGGAGTGTTTAATTTGGATCTGCACTTCATGGGAACGATTAATTTGGATCTGCATTCCATGTGATGACAAGATAAGTTTAATCTTCCTATGTGACCGGTTCCTGGAAACAGGTAGTAGGTGGCGACTATATTAATAGAAGGGTCGACCATGATGTTAATTCCTGTACCATGGATCGATAGTTGTAATAAGGTATTAGTGAGATCTCCATACATTATGGAACAGACGTTAATATCTTTAAATGGTGTATAATGGTCATTAGTATGTATATGTAGATTCTCCCTATTTTCTCACTTCTAAATGAAAAAAAAAAATTTCCTCTGAAAAAATCCCAGTTTTCTGCTGAGGGGCAGTTCCCCATAAGAGATACTGTGGAGTATATTATAGAGAGCTATAGAAAAAATGTAATGGTTCAATAGCCTCTGGGAATTTGTACAATCTGTGCCTCATTTGTTATTGGGCATGCTTGAGCTTTGTGACCCAGTGACGTGATTGTTTTTATGATCACGTTTTTATATGACCGATGGTCTTTATAGATTTCACTTTATTAAAAGCTATGTTTTAGGAGTATTTTCTCTGTTTGTGCCTTCTCCTATACCCCTACTGCTGTGCTGCATTTATTCTCCTCCCCTATTCTGGACACTTACCAGTACCAGAGGCCCCATTGATTTTTCTGCAATATAATATAGAGTGTATTCCTATATTAAAATGTATGGCATTATGACCCCTGAGACATGCACCTATTTCCAGAATGGAGTTCCATAGATTTGGTTATGCAACAGCAGCTAGACAGAGTATGAATGAAAAAGTGAAGGAGTATGTGCCTGATTCTCTCTCTGTTCTCTGCTAAGGGAACCATGGAAAATGCTAAAGCAGCCAAGAAAAAAGTTATGGCCCACAGCACATCTCCTTCATAGTGAATCAAAGCCCAAACACCAAGAAACCCTCCTTGGTAACAGTTCAGATGTAGAGATGACAGACAGTATTCAAGTCTGGTGATCATAAATAAAAAAATAATTTGTTGGGCCAAATACAAAAAATCATTTAGATATGTCACAAACCACCGGGGGGGTCACTCAGAAATCCCCCGCGCTGGCTACCAGTACGTCACAATCGGGGGGTAACAAGTGGGGGTCACCCCTCCTTTATACCTCCCGACCGACAGACAGAGCACGTGACGCGCTCTCTAGCGCCCCTCTTATAGTCAGGCCAATTATGGAATTGCCCGACAATAAGCAAGGAGGCCGCTATACTACTTATGCCGATTATTGAAGGGTCCCCGGTGAGAGTAGGGTATATATTCCCCCGACCTCCGCGGGCGGAATATATAAAACCTCCCCGAATCTCACTGGCCTCCCCACAATAATCCTTGGCACAACTCGCTGCCACCAACCGCTTCACGGTAACTATTAGCCGAACACACAGACGTGGGATTCAAGATCGAGATAACAGAACAGCCCAAGATTAATTATATAATTTAATCAGCCTAAAGCACACTAGAAACTACAATATATACAATAGGGAATCTACAGAATATACATATGTCAGAGTACAGTTACAGATAAAGCATGGTTTACAAACAGGTATGCAATTCAATCAGTTACCTTGTGCGTCTGGCCACAGGGGGGCGCTGTAGACCAGGTTTCTAGGAACTCCCACAGATGTTTCCTGCACGTGACCCCCAGCGAAAGAACCCTGGAAAATGGCCGAAGTAGGGTTATCAACCTGGGCAAATCCAGGTCCCCTCCTACCTTAGTGACCTCAGAGGGAGCACTGCTCCACCCCTGGCTGGAGTTATGGACAAAATCCACAACATGGAATATGGCCATAACTTGGCCTGGGAGCGTCGTAGGCGGACGCCAATGCTCTCATTGTGACAGTTATGAATTTAGCTACAGAATGAGAGGACTCATGACTTGTCTACTAGTTCCCCATTGGCTGATATCACGCCTGGGGTATTTCCCAAGCTCCCGCTCCCATAAAAAGGGTGTGCCAGCATCGTCCGCATGCGGAGACACCATTTTTATGGTTGCCATATTTATCGGAAATATGGCTTGCGAGATATGAACCATTTTTTACTGGAGTCGTTCTGTCTGGATACTTCCAAGCTTGCTAATGAGATAGCAGCTCCTACCACAGGGTCACGGCAGGGAGTCATCCTGTGTCCATTGTTCCCACATCATCTCATCTCCATATCACAGGAGATGGCCATGGAGGTGTAACACCTTCACAGATGCTGGACATTGAGGACAAGAAGGGAGGGGGGCACTGCCAGGGAGTGATGAGCGATTATGACTGGAAGTCATAATTCATCTTCATATCCCGGGATTTGCCTCACACCTCCCCCCTTTTGAGGGCGCTAGGGGGCAGCACACTCCGGTGTTCCCCCGTGCGCCCGTCCGCGACCTCTCCTTGTCGGGACAGCCCGTCTGCGTTACCGTGGTCACGGCCCCTTTTGTGGCGAATGGTGAAGTTGTATTGCTGGAGCGCAAGGCTCCATCGCAACAATCGCCCATTCGTCCCAGAGACGGTGTGCAACCAGCTGAGGGGATTGTGGTCCGTCTCCACGATGAAGTGGCGCCCGTATAGATAGGGTTGCAGACGCTGCAGGGCCCACACTATGGCCAGGCACTCCTTCTCCATCGTGGAATAGGCCACTTCCCTTGGTAACAGCTTCCTGCTCAGGTACAAGACTGGGTGCTCTTGGCTCGCAGAGTCCACCTGGCTGAGCACCGCACCGAGGCCGAAGTCACTGGCGTCGGTCTGTACTACAAACGGCCGCGTGAAGTCGGCTGCCTGTAGCACGGGCGGGCTGGACAGGGCGTCCTTTAGGGCCTGGAAGGCTGTCTCGCAGTCCATTGTCCAATCGACTGCAGAGGGCAGCTTCTTCTTGGTGAGGTCCGTCAAGGGCTTTGCCAGGCTACTATAGCATGGAACAAACCTCCTATAGTACCCAGCGGTCCCCAAGAAGGACATCACCTGCTTCTTGGTCCTGGGGGTGGGCCAGGATGCGATGGCTTCCACTTTCTCAGGCTCGGGCTTCAGTGTTCTTCCGCCTACCCGGTGACCGAGGTACTGGACCTCGCTCATGGCCAGCTGACACTTTCCCGGCTTGATGGTCAAACCTGCATGGTGGACCCGCCTGAGCACCTGTGCTAGATGCTCTAGGTGATCTTCCCAGGTGGGACTGAAGACGGCAATGTCATCCAGGTACGCGGCCGCGTACCCTTCAAGTCCCTTGAGCAGGGTGTTGACCATCCGCTGGAAAGTGGCAGGGGCAGTCCTCATCCCGAATGGCATCACCGTGGACTCATACAGTCCAAATGGGGTAATAAAGGCAGAGCGTTCCCTGGCCTTGCGAGTCAGGGGGATCTGCCAATATCCCCGGCTCAGATCCATGATGGTCAGGTACTGAGCCCCGGCCAACTGATCGAGCAGGTCATCGATGCGTGGCATTGGGTACGCATCGGCGACCGTGACAGCATTGAGCCCCCTGTAGTCCACGCAGAACCGAGTGGTTCGGTCCTTCTTAGGGACGAGGACTACAGGCGAGGCCCAAGCGCTGTTGGATGCCTGGATCACCCCCAGCTTCAGCATCTCGTCAATCTCCTGGCGCATGTGTTGCTGCACCTCCAGGGAGACCCGATATGCTGAACGCCGGATCGGGGGATGATCCCCAGTGTCCACGTGATGGACAGCCAAGTCAGTCCTTCCGGGCTGGTTGGTAAACAACCCCCGGAAGGGGAGGAGGGTGGCCCACAGCTGGGACCGTTGGTCCTCCAAGAGCTGGTGGCCAACCTCCACATCCTCAATGGATCCGCCTGCCCTAACCTGGGCTAGCATATCCAAGAGGGTTTCCGCTTCTCCCTCCTCGGGCAGGTTGCACACGGGGAGCGCACATGCCTCCCGCTCATGATGTGCCTTCATCATGTTCACATGGAAGGGCTTCCGCCTTCCACGGGCAGGGTCCAGGGTGACCAGGTACGTCACAGGGTTGAGCTGCTGGTACACGAGGTATGGGCCTTCCCAGGCTGCCTGAAGCTTGTCCTGTGGTACGGGGACCAGTACCCACACCTTTTGACCCACTTGGTAGGTCCTCTCACAAGCGTTCTGGTCGTACCAACGCTTCTGATCGGCCTGGGCTTGAGCCATATTGTCGTGTACCAGTTGCGTCAAGGCCTGCATTTTGTCCCGGAAGCGCATGACATACTCGATAACCGACACTCCAGGGGTGGCCAAATCCCCTTCCCAAGCCTCTTTCACCAGAGCCAGGGGGCCCCGCACACGTCGCCCGTACAGGAGCTCAAACGGTGAGAATCCTGTTGAGGCCTGTGGAACCTCCCGGTAAGCAAATAACAGGTGTGGGAGATACCGCTCCCAGTCACGCCCATGGGAGTCGACCAACATCTTAAGCATCTGCTTTAAGGTGCCATTAAACCGCTCGCACAGGCCATTAGTCTGTGGATGGTACGGGCTGGCCACCAGATGTCGCACCTGGACTTGCTTACAGAGGGCCTCCATCAGCTGGGACATGAATTGGGTCCCCCGGTCAGTGAGCATTTCCTGGGGAAAACCCACTCGGGAGAAAATCTCCAGCAATGCGGTGGCCACCTTGTCAGCCCGAATGGACGACAAGGCCACTGCTTCTGGGTACCGGGTGGCATAGTCCACTACCGTCAGTATGAAGCGTTTCCCGGAGCTGCTGGGGATGGCCAGCGGGCCGACCAGATCCACAGCCACCCTCCTGAAAGGCTCATCGATGATTGGCAGAGATACTAGTGGGGCTTTGGGGTGTGGCCCCGCCTTCCCCACTCTCTGACAGGTTTCACACGAACGGCAGTAGGCAGCCACATCGGCCCCCATTTTTGGCCAGTAGAAATGCTGGTTTAACCTGGCCTTGGTCTTAGCGATCCCTAGGTGTCCGGCCATCGGAATCTCATGTGCGATCCGCAACAACTCCGTCCGGAACGGATAGGGTACCACCAACTGTCGGTCCCTGGGCCACGCCTCCGGTGAACCCTGCTGGACCGTGGCCCGGTACAGCCGTCCTTGGTCCCAGACCACTCGCTCCGGGTCCGAGTCCGAGGGAGGCTGTGCCGCCTGCTCCTTAAGAGCTTTCAGGCTGTCGTCAGCTTCTAACGCTGCCTGAAACCCCTGACTAGATGTGGCCAGAATCGACGAGACTGTCACATCTTCAGTCAGTACCCCGGGACCTGTGTCCTGGCCTCCACCTGACTCGGCTGCCACTTGGTCAGAAGGGGAAGAGCTATCGGACCTCCGGGAGGCTCCTTGGCTTCCAGCACTCCCACTGCGGGTGACAGCGGCCACAGCCGCTGCGACCGTGGGTCGTGCCTGCTCCTCCTCCGTTCCTGACCAAGTCGCCGGTTCAGGCAGACCGACCTGGCTTCCTGACACCCCGGTTGTGGGGGAACCATGCACCGAGATCTTACCTGGGAGCACTTCCGCTCCTGGACCGGCCCCAATCTCACCTGCCTGTTCCCCTCCTGCAGCAACAGAACCCCGCTGTGAAATCTCTGGGGACCCCACATTTGCTGTGGTAGCCCCCACCCCACACACTGGTCCTCCCCCTGCAGCACCCTGCTCTCTGCTTATCCCTGCAGAGGGCAACAGATCCCAGCTCACAGGCTGATTACTTGTAGAGGCATTGTCACACCTTTCTCTGACCCCCTCCCCTGTCACAGCTGCAGCTGTGTGTGTGTCTATGGTGTCTGTGCAAGCAGAAATATCAGAGTTCACTCCCCCCTCTCTCACATCATTCATAGATAACACATTAACATTGTCAGGAGTCATGTCCGTACTGGCTGAAGGTTCAGCCCTTGGTGGGGGCCCAAACTGGGAGGTTATCTGCCCCAAATCTGTCCCAAGTAGCACGTGTGCGGGGATCCGATCAGTTACCCCCACCTCCCTCACCCCTCGCCCTGCGCCCCAGTCCACATAAATGTCAGCAACAGGCAGCGCCGGGTCAATGCCTCCAATCCCGGAGACAGCGAGGGTTTTTCCAGGGATCAAGTCTTGGGGGGACACCATCTCAGGCCGCACCAGAGTCACCTCCGAGGCGCTGTCTCGCAGTCCTATGGTCACAGACCGGCCGACGGTGACAGGTTGGAAGCTGTCCAGGGACCTACCACCACCCCCACCCACACAATACACCTTGGGCGGCCCTTGGGACGGGGACGGAGCCGGGGCCTTGGGACGCTGAGGGCACATGGCCTTGAAGTGTCCAGGTAAGTTGCACTGGTGGCACCGTCTTGGTTCTGCCACGGGCCTGGAGAGGGGAGTTGAGGGGGACACCCCCTGCAGTCTAGGGGCAGGTGGGGCAGTCGCAGAGTTCATCTTACCCCCTCTCCAGGTGCTGCTGGTGGCCGCTCTCCGGGCCTCAGGAGCCCGATTGTTGGTGTAGTCATCGGCCAGGGCAGCTGTAGCCGTGGACCCCTTTGGCTTCTGGTCTCGGATGAACTGGCGGAGATCCTCAGGGCAGTTCCACAAGAGTTGCTCCGTGATGAACAAGTCCAGGATCTCCGGTCCGGTGGAAAGCTGCAGGCCTTGGGTCCAGTGGTCGGCAGCTCGGGCAAGTGCCCGCCGGTGGTCAGCCCAGGAGTCCTTTGGTCCCTTTTGCAGGGTCCGGAACTTCTTGCGGTAGGACTCTGGAGTGAGGTTGTACTGTTGGATCAGGGCCCGCTTGATGGTGTCGTAGCCCTGATCTGCCTCAGCAGGCAAGTCCCCAAGGATATCCAGGGCCTTACCCCTTAGACGGGGGGTCAGGTATTTGGCCCACTGATCCTTGTCCAGATGGTGCTGCAAGCAAGTCCGTTCAAAAGCAGTCAGGAAAGAGTCCAAGTCTCCATCCTTCTCCAGCACTGGGAAGTCCTCAACACGGACCTTTGGAAGTTTGGTGTTTTGAAGGTCACATGTGGCTGATGAGGGCCGGAGCTGAGCTAGCTGCAGCTGGTAGTCACGGTCTGCCTGTCGCTCTCGCTCTTCACGCGCTGCCTGCCGCTCCGCAGCCTCACGCGCTGCTTGCCGCTCCGCAGCCTCAGCGTCACGCGCTGCCTGTCGCCCACGCTCGGCCATGAGTATCTCGTAGGTATCCCGGTCTCCAGCCATAAGCCTGGCCAAGGCAGCTTGAAGGAGGGCCTCTGCACCTCTCAGGCCGGAGGGATTGGCAAGTGGTGATCTGCGGCACGCTGCAGAGCCAGGTGATTCACTGTCCATTTCAGAGCGGAGGGCTGGCATCTGGCTCGTTGAGGACCCTTGGGCGAGCTCCTCCTCATTTTGTCCAGCAGTGCCAGGTTGTGCGATGTCCTCTGCAGAGCTGTTCTCTGGCGTCTGGCTCCTGGAGGACTCGTGGACAACCTCCTCATCGTCTCTGGCCTTAGCATCGGCCATTCCTTTGGCTTTGCTCCTGGTGCTCTCAGCCATTCTTGCAGACTTTTGGTCACTGACACAGAACTGACACCTGATGCCTCCACACACCTTACAGTATCTGCACTCTGACACTCTAGTGTTGAGCTAGTCTGAAGACCCCAGCAGCCACAGCTGCTGCAGGCAGTCTTTAGTGTCTGGGAGTATGGGTCTCACACTCACACACACTATTATCTCGATCCCACCGCTATGCCACCAATATGTCACAAACCACCGGGGGGGTCACTCAGAAATCCCCCGCGCTGGCTACCAGTACGTCACAATCGGGGGGTAACAAGTGGGGGTCACCCCTCCTTTATACCTCCCGACCGACAGACAGAGCACGTGATGCGCTCTCTAGCGCCCCTCTTATAGTCAGGCCAATTATGGAATTGCCCGACAATAAGCAAGGAGGCCGCTATACTACTTATGCCGATTATTGAAGGGTCCCCGGTGAGAGTAGGGTATATATTCCCCCAACCTCCGCGGGCGGAATATATAAAACCTCCCCGAATCTTACTGGCCTCCCCACAATAATCCTTGGCACAACTCGCTGCCACCAACCGCTTCACGGTAACTATTAGCCGAACACACAGACGTGGGATTCAAGATCGAGATAACAGAACAGCCCAAAATTAATTATATAATTTAATCAGCCTAAAGCACACTAGAAACTACAATATATACAATAGGGAATCTACAGAATATACATATGTCAGAGTACAGTTACAGATAAAGCATGGTTTACAAACAGGTATGCAATTCAATCAGTTACCTTGTGCGTCTGGCCACAGGGGGGCACTGTAGACCAGGTTTCTAGGAACTCCCACAGATGTTTCCTGCACGTGACCCCCAGCGAAAGAACCCTGGAAAATGGCCGAAGTAGGGTTATCAACCTGGGCAAATCCAGGTCCCCTCCTACCTTAGTGACCTCAGAGGGAGCACTGCTCCACCCCTGGCTGGAGTTATGGACAAAATCCACAACATGGAATATGGCCATAACTTGGCCTGGGAGCGTCGTAGGCGGACGCCAATGCTCTCATTGTGACAGTTATGAATTTAGCTACAGAATGAGAGGACTCATGACTTGTCTACTAGTTCCCCATTGGCTGATATCACGCCTGGGGTATTTCCCAAGCTCCCGCTCCCATAAAAAGGGTGTGCCAGCATCGTCCGCATGCGGAGACACCATTTTTATGGTTGCCATATTTATCGGAAATATGGCTTGTGAGATATGAACCATTTTTTACTGGAGTCGTTCTGTCTGGATACTTCCAAGCTTGCTAATGAGATAGCAGCTCCTACCACAGGGTCACGGCAGGGAGTCATCCTGTGTCCATTGTTCCCACATCATCTCATCTCCATATCACAGGAGATGGCCATGGAGGTGTAACACCTTCACAGATGCTGGACATTGAGGACAAGAAGGGAGGGGGGCACTGCCAGGGAGTGATGAGCGATTATGACTGGAAGTCATAATTCATCTTCATATCCCGGGATTTGCCTCACAGTCCTATTACAGGTCTTTGTCATACATACTATATAAGCTACGCATGAGGTTTAAATATCACAACATAAAGATCCCATAAATCAGTGTATAGGAATAATACCCTTATATATTACATATCAGAGTCAAGAAAAATATAGAGCTATACACAATATTAGATAGACAATTACACATCTTATAGTCCCCATATCTTCATTTAAAGCACCACTTCATGTTTGTTTATCATTTCTGTAGTTCTACTTTAAATGTTAGTCCCTACCCTTATCTTCAACTCAAACTACAGCATTTTCATCTTTTTGGGTGTCCCACAGCACCATCTCGTGCCCATAACTTCTGACTGGCCCGAAGACAGAGAGTTACCTCACAAGACTCAATGAAAGTCTATGTGAGCCAGAATGATGCTTTCATAGACTTACATTGAGTTGTGAGAGAACTGTGGAAAAAAGTGCAAAAATAGGGTCTTACCCCAATATGTATAGGGTCAAATAAGAGTGGAACTACTCACCAAAAAGAATTGTGCAAGTCACAACTCCTATAAGTGCATGAAATCCAGGTCAAACGGCAGCAGCACCCCAAAGGCAGATACCAGAGAGACATAGATACGGGCTTTTCATACCGCGCCAATGACCACTGATGAAAGTTGTGAGATTAATGTCACTTTATTCCAGGTCTACGCGTTTCAGGAGTCTCTGCTCCCTTCATCAGGACAAAAACAGGCACAAGAAACATCAAATCTCTGGAGATCTGATGTTCCTTGTGCCTGTTTTTGTCCTGAGGAAGGGAGCAGAGACTCCTGAAACGCCGCGTAGACCTGGAATAAAGTGACTTTATTCTCACAACTTTTATCAGTGGCCATTGGCGTGGTATGAAAAGCCCGTCTCTATCTCTCTCTGTTATTTGCATTGAGTTGTAACATCTTGTTCTCTTCATGAAGCACTGGAGTAGTCAGCAGGTCACTCATTGCCTGACACCAACAGGGACTTAGATTTTAAGGACCACTGCAGCAGTGAAATAATAGAGAAAAAAGGCTGAAATGTTGTTTTAAAAGCTTAAACGTATAGATCTTGTGGTGGAATAAGAATTGTCATTCCAGCATTCAGCTCATGCTCACATATTGAACAATTACAGCCAAACAACAATGTGTCCTGGTAACCCTAATCCAGTCTTTAGAACTGCTCATGTGCAGATGATAATCATTCCTCCATGATCTATTTTTTAAAGGTCTATTTTTCAGCTTTTAAATGTCTGCCTAATATTGTGTATATCTTTATAATTTCTACATCATCTATAAGCTCTACATAATCACAGTCATGACTACTATAAGTGACTCGAGAGGGAGACACATGAGCCTTGATGATACAGTCAGTGACTGACTCACTGGATTTGACAGGAGCTGGGGCTCTAAGTTCAGATGATCATCCATCCGACAATTATGGCTGTGAATCCCCCTTTTGGCAATGCCTCTTTAGCTTAGCCTTGAGCCTGAGTGGCTTGCCAATATAAAAGGAGAAAAATCAGAAATAAATTATTTGGATTTCTTCAAGACCTTTTCAGGAACAGAAAAACTAACAAACACCATAGCCTTATTTATCTCCTTTGCTATCATGTATTTCCATTTTACTATTATTTTAATCTTCTCCGCCCATCATATGAACAAAATTGATAACTTCTCATTCCACTGTGTTTCTAAAGGAGCAGTAGGGTTGTCCCATTTGTGTCTTTATTGGTTTCCACGTGTCCCTACATTGATATCTATAGGTGTAACGTGAAGGAGTGGGCAGAATTATACTTCTCATAAAATACCAAATTATTTAAAAGTCTGTTGTTACAGTTTCTGACAGAGAAATCCCATTGCTTTTTTGTTCTTTTCAAATACATTTTATAAATAAATATTCATATGCAGCTAAAAATTCAGAAATCAGCTAGCTGAATCCTGTCTGTGCACAATTTCCTGTTATAAGGTTAAAGTCATTGTGTCAACGACTTCATGCTGCCTGATTGATGTTGGTTCCTTTTTCTGAATGCATTATGTTAAAACGTAGTCTGCATCTCTTTTCAGCCTGGAATCCAGTATACAGCACCCAGCTCAGTATCCTATTTTTAGATATCTATTTTCCTTAGCATGGTTTCATGCTAACTGATTATATATTCGCTTTACATTTTTCATGCTCTATGTTGGATACTTCGATTTTAACCCATTTGTCATTGTATGAAATGAGAAATTGATTTGCACTTTCATACCAATCTTTCTTACTTCTCTTTTCATACCATGAGGTACACTAACCAAAATGTATTTCATTTTCTTACAAGATGTAAATTTGCAATTGTTAAAATAAATGTTATAAATTAGCACTTAAGATTATTTTAATAATAGCAACTTCTCCTGGAGGTTCATGGCAGAGAAGAAGAAGATTCCCGGCCTTGGTATTGCTCAATATAGTTGCTTTTGGGTTGTAAAAACCTGTGAAAATTCCTTTTTCTGCAATTCTCTTTTTATTTTTGTAAATCCTTTAACACTTTTTCCCACTAATTATTCAATGATTCTTAATTAACAATTGTAAGTTAAAATTAGAATGATTGTAATCCATATATTTAGCAAAATACACTTTCTGTTTCTGAAATTGTAAAAAAAAAATATCTTTATGCTATTGGGAGATTATTCAAATTAATATAAATAAATTTGCCTTCAGCGTAAATGTCGATTCTCATTTTTTTTTTAATCTAAAAATTAAATTTGCCCCTGCCACATACAGCAGCTCTGTCTTACCATTGGCTGGAGTGCGGCTGCTGAGCTATTTCATTAGGTGGAGGACCTATCTGTCATTGGCGGAGGCCCACCTTTGAGGTAGTTCTGCACATAATCTGGAAGGTGATAGCTCACAGATACTGAAGGGGATTCATCTACAGACCTGCAATGTTCTGGGTACAATCTCGTGTGCATCCTGTCCCCCTTCCACACACCAACTTCCTAGCAGCTAAAATGGCTGTTGGCGTGCAGGAAGAGCAACTAATTAATAACTAACATGTCTCCCTGCAATAGCCTCCTTCCATCAGCTCAGACAATAGAACAACATGGAGCTTGAACTAAGTAATCATGGCGAATACTTAGCTCAACAAGGAAATGTACATCCCAACTCACGTCCTCTATCTTCAGCTTCTTCATTGTGCCCTGTGCCTCCTCCATTCCCTAAGCTAATCTTCTTCCAGTGGCCTCTGCCCTTAAATAATGAAATATGCTCAGTTTCTGAAATTGGCTCACCTTTTCCTTTCATATGATTAACGCTTTCCTCCCCTTCTACTTTTAACCTTTATGCTATTCCCCATGTTATTTCTCCTTTGCAGAGGAAGATGTAAGGGGTAAACCCCTCTTACTTTCTCCCATTAGACAGAGACAATCAGGAAGTATTATCGGAGATAATAATTTCTTATTTTAAACATATTTGAAAAATCCAGATTAAAATCCAATATTATCTATAATTTAACCTCTATAATTTAACCCTTTCACGACCATGCTGTTATGTCCTTGGCCGTGTCTATACTATTACCACAGTAATCACCGCATATGTCTTCTGATCTGATCCATGCCATTTAACGCCGTAGATTGCAAATTCTGACAGTGCGATCCAATGCATTCTGGCAGGGATCACTCCATTGCCCACTGCCATCGGCGGCCTCTGAAGCAATCACAGGGCACCAAAGTGATGGCATGGCAGATGATGGATCAGATGATGGATGGCTGTATGGATCAGATCCTTGTTGCTGCCATGACTCACTTCCTGTGAATGCTAACAGAGTGCCGGTACTCACAGGAACACAGCATTTTTCCTGATAAGTGCAATAGTGAAGCATCACTCTGATCAGGAGAAGCAATCAGACAATGTAATCATAAATTCCCCTAGGGGGACAATTAAAATAAATAAAAAAGAAAAAAAAGAGTTTTAAAAAATATTAAAACATAGAAAACCTTAGAGTTCAAATCACCCCCCTTTTGCCCCATAGAAAATAACACAATAAAACAAACACAAAAAAATACATATATTTGGTATCGCCACATTCAAAAATGCCCTATTTATCAAAATATAAAAACAATTCATCTGATTGGTATTCAACGTAATGAAAAAAGTCAAAAGCCAAAATTATGCTTTGTTTGGTTGCCACAACATTGCAATAAAATGAAAAGACGGGTGATCAAAACATTGCATCTACCCCAAAATGGTATAATTAAAAATGCCAGCTCAAGCCACAAAAAAATAAGTCATCACTGAGCTCAAGATCCTGAAAAATGAGAACACTACGGGTCTCAGAAAATGGCGACAAATGTGCAATTCTTGATTGTTTTTTTTACAAACTTATTAATTTTTTTTCACCACTTAGATAAAAGTAAACATTTTTATTTTTAGTGTCTACGGACTCAAACTAACCTGGGGGTTCATACTGCCAGGTCAGTTTTTCAAAATACTAAACATGATAAATAACCTCCCCCCCCCAAAAAAAACCCAAAAAAAAAACAATTGTGCAATTGCACTTCTTTTGTAATTTCATTGCACATGGAGTTTTTTTCTCATATTCCAGTACAATATGGGGAAGGGTGAATGATGTCGTTCAAAAGTACAACTCATCTCACAAAAAGCCAGCCCTCATATGGCAATATTGATGGAAAAAATAAAAAAAATGATGGCTCTTAGAAGAAGGAAAGGAAAAAATGAAAATGAAAAACGGAAAATCACCCCAGTAAAAAAGGTTAAAAAAATCTAAAAATGTTATTTTTTGGCCAAATCGCCCAGCTCTAGTTAGAGTTGTCAGAATGCCATAGAGATCAATCGAATCAGAGGTTGCATCTGAGGTCTAAAATTAGCAGTAACAACAAGAATTCGGGGCTTGAGGGATCCCTAAAGTTGCACTAGTGAGGTGTATGCAGTTATGTAACTGGATCACATGTCAATACTGCTGTCGTGTATACAAAAAGAATTGGTGACCACGCACCATCAATGAAAAAAAGGGGAACATTTTATATAAATTTAATCTGGGCTGACAAGTTAGTTTTATTCAAATATTTACCTTTTGCATGTTACATTTATTGGCATTAAGAAAAGCTCTAGTCTTCCAAAGTTACCTGTGGGATGCACATACCAGGAGAATCCATGAACTAGATCACTTTGTTTCACACTGATTAATTACAGTTTCCATGTTTGTTGCCTTAAGGCCATGCAATGAACTGTAGCCGAAGGCTTGATAACTCTGAGTTTGATAACCCTCAAGGACCCAGTTATGAAAACGAGAACTCTGGAGTAATGTCTAGCCAGGATTCTTGGTGATCCAACAGTTTATACGTGACAGTAAAAATGGAAAAAAAGTGAAGTGTTCAATAGCCAGCAGGCATGCCAATCATACAATGTGGCACTCCAACATGACGCTTAAAGAAATTGTATTTGACAACAGAAAACTTTAGCTATAGACAGTATATGAACAAAGCTGCAAGTGGCTAGGAATTGAAAAAAGATGGTATTACTAAGAGTGAAAATAAGGAACATGTATTTCAAGCATTAATAAAACATTAGATTTAGTCTGTAAATACTGTATGTATTGGAATTTCAGCATTTTCAACTTGGTAATAAACTTATTCAAGCATGGCAAAAAAATATGTCTTTTTTAATTATTGTACTGTCTTCATATGATGAGGACTGGTGACCAAAAACCCAAAAAGGTTACCATTAAGGTCCAAAAAGGAATCTCATTTTAAAGGAACACTAAATAAAGAACTAAGTAAGAGATGAACATGTCTCCATTGTTTATCAGTTTGCAGCATTTTCTGCGTGTTCCTGCGCCAATGATTAGCTAAGTTGAATGGGGTTTGCCAAAGTGACAAGTGTGAACAGTCTATTCGTCTCACCACAGACAAAAATGAAGATTATCTCTTCAGTCAGTTGTCTCAATGCCAACTGATGGACAGAGGAAAATAGAGGTGAGGCACAGCTGAAATAACCTGAGAAACACAGAATATTTTTACTATGATGAAAAAAGATATAACAGACAAAAAGTTATGAAATGAAGGTATAATGGGGTGTGATGAAATAACCAGGAAAAGGGGCTTCTAAACCGGCCCTTAGGCTAGGGTGCCCTTGCTGTCCCTGATCCCAGAGATACGTCTGATGGTGTCAATGTCTGGGCCGCCTGTCTTATCCTGCTCCTGTAAAGCTCTGATCTAATACCCCCTCTCCCTTACCCAGGGAAAGGCCAGGACAGGAGTGGTATATCCCAAAGATAAGTACAAACAGAGGAAACCAAAACTCAATCAAACAGCATGCTCACACAGAGGTATTAGACAACAATGGATAAGGAGGACACAGACAACTTAACAGATGAAAGTGTGATGCCTTAGAATACGCACAGAAGGCACAAGGAGACATATAGGACACCACATCCTTCCAGATTTTGAGCCACCAAACACGACACACTAAGAGATCCAGAGTAATATTCACCCCAGGGCAGAATCATGATGCTCACTGAATTGTAAAGCAAAGATTCAGTGTCACAAATGACTTGTTAATTGGGACCCCAGATGGTGTTTCATCCTGGGCCTCCAGAATCTCAGATTCAACCTATATATTAAAAAAAATAAAGACCACCAAGCTTTGTCTCAGTGTAACACATTTTGCTGTTTTGCCAACTTAAGGTAAAGGAGATTTTTATTGTCCATAATTACAGTAACTGGAAGAATAGCTCCATCCAAAAAGTATTGACATTCCTCAACCGCCAAATTTATAGAGAATAATTCCCTATTACCAATGCGTAATAATGTTCGGCCGGCAATAACGTCTTGAAAAAGAAGATACATGGGTGTTGTTCAGCAACACAAGGACCCTGAGACAATACAGCTCCCACCCTCACCTCTGATGCATCACCTTCCACTGAGAAGGGAAGAGATACATCCGGCTGCATAAATATGACTGCTGATGAGAACATTGTTTAAGATAGTCAAATGCGTATAAAGCACCAATTAGAAAAGTCCATACCATTTTCATCATATTTACACAGTTATATAGGTTGATTAAAAAAAGACTTAGGTCCAGCTAGTTCAACCCTCCTCTACTAATTATACATATTGTCATTAAATAATTTATAAACA
This sequence comes from Anomaloglossus baeobatrachus, assembly GCF_048569485.1. NCBI lineage: Eukaryota > Metazoa > Chordata > Amphibia > Anura > Aromobatidae > Anomaloglossus > Anomaloglossus baeobatrachus. The sequence continues at coordinate 174,502,161 of NC_134357.1, read as the reverse complement.
ATAATGTTGTATGTACTGAGGAAATCATTCAGCCCTTTTTTAAAAGTTGTTATGCTGTCTGCCATTACTACCTCTTGTGGTAGGGCATTTCACAATCTGACTGCTCTATCTGTAAAGGACCCTTTCCTATTTAGCTGACAGAATCAACCTTCTTCCTTTGCAGTAGGTGCCTCCTGGTCATTAATATTGTCTTAGTTTTAGTATTGTCTTTGGAAGAAATAAGTCATGCGCTAGTCCTTTATATTAACCACACATGTATTTATACATATAGATGACATCTCCTCTAAAATATCTTTTTTCTAAGTTATACAAATCCAACTTTTTCAACCTCTTATCATATGGGAGGCCTTCCATTCCTTGTAGTAGTCTAGTTGCCCACCTTTGAACTGACTCTAACTTCTGAATATCCTTGTGGAGCCCAAAACTGGATCCCATATTCTAGATGTGGCCTTACAAGTGATTTATAGAGGGGTAACAATACGTTGGGATCACGGGATCTAATCTCTTTTTTATACAACCTAAAATCTTGTTTGCTTTAGCAGCTGCTGCCTGACATTGAGTGCTGCTGCTCAGCTTATTTGTAATGAGAATACCCAAGTCCTTCTCCTGTTCTGTAGTCCCGAGTTTATTTAATTTAATATATACACAGCTATAGGATTACTCCATCCTTGGTGCATTCCTTTACATTTATCAACATTAAATCTCATTTGCCAAGTATCTGCCCATTCAGACATCTTATCCAGATTGTTTTGTAATATTGAACTATCATGGTCAGTTTTAATATCTTACATAGTTCAGTATCGACGGCAAAGACTGACACTTTATTCTCAATGCCATCCACAAGGTCATTAATAAAGAGATCTAAAAATAATTGGTCCTAGTCCTGATCCTACAACACTCCGCTGCTGACTATAGCCCAATTTCAGAATATACCATTTATTATGACTCTTTGTTTCCTAACTTTTAGCCAATTCCATACCCATCTGTGTACAGTTTCCCCTTATCCCTGCTTCTGGAGCTTCATTATTAGACTGTTATGTAGTAGTGTATCAAATGCCTTTGCAAAGTCCAAATAAATCATATCAGCTGAATTACCAATATCCAGATTTGCACTAACCTCCTCATAGAACCCCAACATGCTAGTTAGACATGACTTACAGTTAGGTCCATATATATTTAAACAGAAACAACATTTTTCAAATTTTGGTTCTGTACATTACCACAACAGATTTTGAACAAAACAATTCAGATGCAGTTGAAGTTCAGACTTTCAGCTTTAAAGGGCGCTTAACACGCAGCGACAGCGCTAGCAATGTGGCTCGTGAAAGCACCCGCTCCCCGTCGTTTGTGCATCACGGGCAAATCGCTGCCCGTGGCACACAATATTGCTAATACCCGTCACACGTACTTACCTTCCAAGCGACGTCGCTGTGGCCGGCGAACAGCCTTTTTTCTAAGGGGGCGGTTTGTGTATCACAGCGACGTCACACGGCAGGCGTCCAATAGAAGCGGAGGAACGGAGAGCAGCTGCATGAAAGACATGCCCACCTCATTGCCGGAGGACGCAGGTACAGTGTTGTTCGTCGTTCCTGGGGTGTCACACGTAGCAATGTGTGCTGCCTCAGGAATGATGAACAACCTGCGTCCAAAAGCAGCAATGACATTTGGGAAATGGACGACGTGTCAACAATCAACGATTTGGTAAGTATTTTGCATCGTTAGCAATCGCTTGTACGTGTCACATGCAACGACGTTGCTAACGAGGCCAGATGTGCGTCACGAATTACGGGACCCCAACAATATCTCGTTATCAATATCGTTGCGTGTAACGGTGCCTTAATTTGGTAGCTGAACTGATTGCATAAAAATGTGAGGAGCTAAAGCATTTTTTAAACTCAATCCCTTTCATTTCAGTGGTTCAAAAATATTTGGACAAATTAAATATTTGGAAATAAAGTGTTAATTTCTAATATTTAGTTTAAAACCCTTTGTTGGCAATGGCTGCCTGAAGTCGCTGTTTCCTTCTTTTTAATTCTTTGCCAGCCCTTTACTGCAGCGGTTTTCAGTTGTTGTTTCTTTGTGGGCCTTTCAGTCTGAAGTTTATTCTTTAAGAAGTGAAATGCGGCCTCTATTGGGTTGAGATCAGTTGAGACTGACTCGGCCATTCCCCTTCTTTGCTTTAATAACTTCCTGGGTTGCTTTGGCTTTATGTTTTGGGTCATTCTTCATCTGTATTATGAAATGCAGACCAATTTGGCAGGATTTAAGCACACAGTATGTCTATGAAAAACCCATAATTCATCCGGCTGCTTCTGTACTGTGTCACATCATCAATAAACCCTGTGCCACTGGCAGCCATGCATGCCCAAGCCATCACACTGCCAGTATCGTGTTTTCCAGATGATGAGGCATGCTTTGGATCATGAGCTGTACCATGCCTTCATCATACTTTATTCTTTCCATCATTCAGGTAGGAGGTTGATGTTGATTTCATCGGTCCAAAGATTGTTCTTCCATAACTGTGCTGGGGTTTTTTTAAGATTTTTTTTTTTAGCAAAGTCCAATCTAGCCCTCTTATTCTTGAGGCTTATGATTTGGCTTCCACCGTGCAGTGAATCCTCTGTATATTCTTTCATGCAGTCTTCTTTTTATGGTAAATATTCTGCGATCATACACCACTGTTGACTTGTGTAGGCGTCCATGTCTCTTTGCATTGTGGAGGTCACCAGTGCTTTCTTTCTTTCTCAGGATGTACCAAACTGTAGCTTTAGCCACTCGTAATATTGTAGCAATTTCTCAGATATTTTTTTGGTTTGCGAAGATGAAGGATGGCTTCTTTCACTTGCCTGCATAGCTCATTTGACCGTATGTTTACTTCTCAACAAAAACTTCAAAATGAAAGCACCACACCTCAAATCAACTCCAAGCCTTGTATGTGCTTAATTGAGAATGAAGTAACAAAGGAAGTGCCCACACCTGCCCATGAAAAAGCCTTTAAGTCAATTGTCCAATTACTTTTGGGGTCTTTAAAAACAGGGTGGCTCATGTAAGGGAGCTGAAACTCCTAAACCCTTCATCAAATGTTAATGTGGATACCCTGAAATGAATGCTACAAGTCAGAACTTTATGTTCATTATTGGGGATGATTGAATAACACAAATATTCGGCAATATTCAGCTTCATGAATATTCGACGAATAGGTGGCTGCTATGCCAATATTTGATGCGCAATGTAAGTCTATGGTAAGCCCGAAGAGTAGCTATTCGGCAACTATTCGGGTTTCCCATAGACTTACATTGCGCATCGAATATTTACAAATAGTTGAATAGCAGCGACCTATTCGTCGAATATGAGCGTAGCCGAAAATTTGAGGTATTCGATCATCCCTATTCATTATCTAACTTTTATATTGAATATGTTTCAGTAAACAGGTAAAAAGAAATATTGTGTCAGTTTCCAAATATATATGGACCTAACTGTATCTTTCATGTATCAATGCTGGTTATCAGTTATTATAATATTATTTCTAATATATTGTTGTATATCATCTCTTAAAATGCCCTCAAAAACCTTGGAAACCACTGATGCCAGACTTACCGGACTATAATTGCTTGGATCCACCCACTTTCTTAAATATTGGTACCAAGTCAGCTAACCCAGTTACAAGAGAGTCTAAGAAGTTAAGATACAGTGGTCTGTCAATTACTGAGCTCAATTCCCTCAATATCCTTGGATGAATGTCATGTGGCATTGAGGATTTTTCAATGTTTAATTTTAATTTACTCAGATGCAGGCATACTTCTTGTGTTAAATTAGTTATTTTGTGGGGGATTTTGATTTTTGCCTTGTTAAATGTTCCCTGGAACAGTCAATTCCTTGGTTAACACCAATGAAAAGTGATTGTTTAGTATCTCAACCTTTCCTTTGTCCTCTATAATTATCCAGTTCAAATATTTTATGGGACCTATACCATCCTTTTTTTCTTTTGGTATTGATGTATGTATAACATTTTGGGGTGATTTTTTTTAAAATTTTTGTTTCAGTAGCTAATTTTGCCTGCTTGATTTCTTTTTTATATTTAATATTCAGAAATCTATACTCCTGAAATACTATTTCTGTATTTCCAGCCTTCAAGATATTGAATGCCTTTTGTTTTTATTTTATTATACTTTGTACTGTCTAATTTATTCATCGTGGTTTCTTTTTATTCCTGGACATTTTATTACCATAGGGTATACGTTTTTGAGCAAAATAGGATGAAGTACTGTAAAATAGTCATTTGTCCTTTTATTCAAAAATCACACACATGAAGATAAAAATTGAAATGACCCATGATGTGAGCCCCATAAGGCTCCCCCAGCAGAGCCATTCGTTATATACCATCAATCATTGAGGATCATGTGGAACATTATTCTTCCCCTTGCTGGATCCACGCATGGAAGAATTCTTAAGTACACATGCACATTGCACCCTACCTTTTCAAATATAGTATCTGATATGAATTTTGTCTGAAAGATATTACAGCCACAGGATGTCCATGATTTCACCCATTTGAGGTAGCAGCTATGTGCTCCCACTAGATTGTATTCTGAATTTACATAGTAAAGGAGATGGAAATTATGTTTTACTTATGTTTTTTCCACCATTTGTCTGAGATGGTTTAGTGAATACTACATTGAGCAGAGGATTGGAAACAATAACCCTGGACATCCCTTCCAACTCTAACATTCTATGATTCTATGACACATAGAATCATAGAATGTTAACTTGACATATTTTATAAATATATATATATATATATATATATATATATATATATATATAAAAAATATATATATATATATATATATATATATATATATATATATATATATATATATACTACAAATAAATTACAATGGCCTGGCTTTACTACAATTGCAAAGGTGACTTCTAGACAAAATCTGCTATCTTAGCATGGAAGATTATGTTTAAGTTTGCGCTATGGCCTTCATACATAACAAAAGTCACAAGACTTAGCCATAATGTCTATTGCAACAGGCATTACTGAAGACCTTAACCCTTTCACGACCGGCCGATTTTTCGCTTTCCGTTTTTTTTTTTCGCCATTCTTTTTCTGAGAGACGTAACTTTTTTATTTTTCAGTCAATATGGTCATGTGAGGGCTCATTTTTTGCGGAACGAGCTGTACTTTTAAATGAAACCATCAGTTTTACCATATTGTGTACTAGAAAATGGCAAAAAAATTCCAAATGCTGAAAAATTGCAAAAAAAGTGCGATAGCACTATGGTTTTTGAGATATTTTATTCACTGTGTTCACTATATGGTAAAACTGATGTGTGGGTGTGATGCCTCAGGTCAGTGCGAGTTCGTAGACACCAAACATGTATAGGTTTACTTTTATATAAGGGGTTAAAAAAAAATCGGAAGTTTGTCCGAAAAAAGTGGCGCACGTTTTACGCCATATTCCGTGACCCGAAGCGTTCTCATTTTTCGGGATCTTAGGCTCAATGACGGCTTATTTTTTGCGTCTCGAGCTGACGTTTTTAACGGTACCATTTTTGCGCAGATGCTACGTTTTGATCGCCTCTTATTGCATTTTGCGCAAAAGTTGTGGCGACAAAAAAACGTCATTTTGGCGTTTGGAATTTTTTTGCCGCTACGCCGTTTACTGATCAGATTAATTGATTTTATATTTTGATAGATCGGGCGTTTCTGAACGCGGCGATACCAAATGTGTGTATATTTTTTATTTTTTTAACCCTTTAATTTTCAATGGGGCGAATGGGGGGTGATTTGAACTTTTAGGTTTTTTTGTTTTTTTTTAATTTTTTAAAACTTATTTTTTTACTTTTTTTTTTTATTTTACTAGTCCCCCTAGGGGGCTATTGCGATCAGCATTCCGATCGCTCTGCAGTATCTGCTGATCACAGCTGGAAGGCTGTAAACAGCAGATACGCTGTCTTTCTCTTTTGCTGTGCCCCGGGCACAGCGAAAGTGAAACCAATTCATGTGTAGTACAGGAGTCATCACATGACCCTGTGCTACCATGACAACTATCGGGAGTCACGTGATCGCGTCACGTGACTTCCGGTTTCGGCGGTAAGTAAAACTTTACCGCGATCGCGCTTATAATGGCGCTGTCATGTATTGACAGCGCCATATAAGGGGTTAATCGGCACGAGCAGATAACGATTCTGCTCGTGCCTAGCAGGCACACATCTCAGCTGTGAAAATCAGCTGAGATGTGTGCCGATCGCGGCATGCTGCCGCCGGAGGACCGCGGGCAGTAAGATTATGTCATTTAGGACGTAATTTTACGGCCCGCGGTCGTTAAGGGGTTAAGACCACTTTCTTATACTGAGGTCTTTTGGAATCCAATGTAGTTTCCATCATCGTGGTTGGAAATAAATGTTGCCAAATCCCATGGGGGGCAGCATTTCAATTTAAAATACATCTTGCCATTGTGGTTTTATGGGCAGCTGGAAGTGGTTACGGCATGTTAATATTAATTTAGGTCTTATCTTTTTTATAGACCTCAGCTAATGACTAAATATAAGTATATATATATATATATATATATATATATATATAAAGTAGAAATAATTACGAGAAGAAAAATCATTAAAAATATTTAAACCACCATTACAGCACAAAACAGATTCAATTATTCAATTATACAAAAAAAACTACTTTTTTTTGCATTTAATAAAATGCAAGAGCAATACCAAACTTGTTATACTGCAAATACTTACCAATCTGGCTAGCACATGTAATTGAGAATTTGCTATTTAGAATCTTTATTCATTTTAATTTGCCACCAACTGCATTGTGTTTTGTAGTCCCATTGTAAACCATCTCTCAGACCACCAATTGTGGGCTATTAGCAAGTATAAAAAAATTAAATCCTTCTACCACCAAAGTAGATACCAGTATTATGAGCAGCCTGATAAGCGACATTTTTGTACATTGTATATTTGAACCAAGTAGCTTGAAGTTTCATGTCTGTGTATCGTATCTGGACATTGTGTCCTTAAGGTTTCATACTTAGGATTCATAAATTCCAATTTGTATTGTTCATTTTTCTGTGCTATATTATGTCCAAATTCAGCTACAACAGAACTAAGTTCTCTATTTAGAGGAGAAATAGGTTTGTCTTGTGTTAGCCTTGGGTGCTACTCGGATTGTTTCTCATCTGGATGTAGGGTGTGTACACAAATTACTCCAAAGAAAATGAAACAAAGTTAATCTTCAGCTAGTCTTCATGCTGCTTCTTTGCACCTTTTTAATCAATCATTTAAGTCTGCAACTAGACTGTGAGCGGTATAGGAAGAAAATAATTTCCGACCCAATGACAGAGTAATTATCGAGTGCACATAGCTTTCAGCTAAACAAGAAAAAAGTCATTCCATGGTGATCATATGAAAAAGACACTGTACCATACGATGGTATTATACTTTAATCTCGCAGTCTAAATTAATGTACAGGTCAGAAAGTACAGAAATTCTAGCTGTAATATTAATGACAAATAGTTTCATCTATTACTTTTTCAATTATTTTTAGTTAAAAAATCAGAACATTTGCTTTATCTTTCACATCCCTTAGAATTTTTTTTTCAGGACAACATAAATAAAGTTTCACTATTCGAGCTCCAGGCTTGCTGTAATTTTGTAATATATTGTCTCTTCCTATTCAATTTGTGTCCCTGAACATTGATCTGAGGAACTGAGGCTGCAGGAATGAGAATGTTTGATTACTGGGGCTTAATTTATGGCTGAAGAACACTAGCAAAGTGGTGTATATACTATATACTGTATGTGTGCATTTCCGCCACAGACAAGATGCAGAGGTGTACTGTAACTGAAATGCCCCAAGAACCCAATGCAAATCCTGTACTTATGCCCCTTACATACCATGTGATTTTTAATGGGTATCTCACACTCTAGGGTTTGGGTGTAAGTACTATCTCTACACCCTTTAGGGTATATTCCCACAATCAAGATTAGTAGCATTTTGGAAGCAGCGTATTATTATTGCATCCAAAATGATGCATAGTACAGAACAAGCATATTGCATAGGATTTAAAAAAATCTCATTGCTACTGTGCGTCTTTTCACGCTGCTGTTCTGAACTGCGTTGTGGGTTTCCTATATGCAGCATGTCAATTTCTAGTATGGAGACGATTCAGTCTCCTGCGCTAAAGAACACAGTGGAGGCAGTGAAAATATGCCACATAACCGTGGGCATGTACCCATACAGCTACGGTATGTTACATACAAGATTGAAGAAAGAACTATTCATGAATTTGAGGCTTCCATAGGATGGGTTACCACATTTAAAAGATTTCAATATGCAGGTGCAACACTTATAATAAACGTTTAACCTACCCTCAGTAAAATAAAAAGTGTACATATGGGCTTACTAGTATTAAGGAGAGACGAGCGGATAGATTCAAGTGGAATTGAATTCTACTCAAATATTGTAAAATTCTGCAGTCACCAAAATGTGGGGTTTTTATAATTCCCTTCAATGCAGAATCAGCAAAATGGCGACTACAACTACTATTTTTCAGAAGGTAATGGACCATTAAAAGGATAAATATATATACAAATATATTCATCCTACCACTTACTTCCTCTACTCTTCACCATTACCCTTTTGGTCACCATCATAGTTTCTTATGACTGCCACTTGGGGTGAAATTCCCGAGCTTACCATGCTAGGCCAAACCTTTTGGGTCTGATATGGTCGGATATGGTTCCGTGCATAAGTACGCAAGGTTACGCTGCATGTAGTGATATCCATGACGTTGTTCTTTACATGCATAAGAATAGAACCCTACTGGGCACCAACAAGCTGTAAGTCCTGATCTAGTGTGAGGAGGCCTAGGGAATTTAATGGTTATAAGAAGATGATGTGATTACCAGACCAGGGGTGGGAGCAGTGGAGACTGAGGCTGTAGAGGTAAGCATAAGTATTTTTTATGTTTTATACCTGACATTTATTATGCTCTGGACTCTAAAGAGACTCCAGAGAAAAATGAGTAATTAGAGACACTCAATTACAGAGGAATAATTTCCTAGAAAAAGCCATTCCAAATATGTGAATTTCAATTTATTTCCTGATGCCTCAGCTCTAGAATTAAACTATACGGAATCCATGGGGTCATTTGGACCTCAGTTGGTACCCAGTAACAGCATTGCTATAGTAGATCATATATACTATGATGACGTGCTTGAGTTCTTGAATGAAACCTGTAAAGTAAAAAGCACTATTTTAAGGAAATTTGTCAGAATATTTTTCCAACTTTATCTGAGAGCAGCATAATGCAGCATAATGGAAAAAAAGGGATCATGATTCCAGTGATGCATCACTAAGTTAACTGAATGCAGCCGGTGTGACACAATCAAAGTTTTAAGATTTATCCTGTAGCAGAAATCACAAAGCTAACTCCACCCACACCACAGCTTTTAATATAAATTGTATGACGCCCCCGTGCCAGCAGCCGAGCTGCTTGGATCCGGATCCGCGGTGTCTCGAGGGTCTCCGGACCCGGGGGTCATGCGGCCACTCAAATGAAGGGGCTATTTACAGGGGGATGTATTAGAGTTCGTGATGCCACCCGTGGTATGTGGTAATTAGGAGTACAACCGCTGCAGTTGGGAGTACCCGGGGATGATGGAATGGGGCAGCCAGGTGTTGTGACCCTCCACGTGTAAGCTCGGTGATGGTAGGGGAGTGCCGTTGGATGCAAAGGGGTCACTTGCATACTCACTCAGTCCATTAAGCTGACACCAACAAATGGATAAACCAAAGTTCTGGATACCGCTGCCGCTAAGTAGAGCTTAGTTCATGCCCCATCCCCAATGGTGCTGCGTGGTGATCCGTGACCTGCCTCCTCACACTAAGTTTACTTCTCTGTTGGTCCCGGTAGTATGGAACTTGCCGGGTCCCGCTCCCCACTATGGCTAAGTGTGGGAGCTTGCTCTCAGGGTTCATACTTGGGATTTTCTGGACTGTTTTTAGTGGAAAGTCTTATCCCCCTCGTTGCGCTAGTACCCCGATTTTGGAGCGGGTGGAGAGCGGATCTTGAAAGCTCCGTTCTCTTTGGGTAAATTGTCAGGTTTCCTGAAGCTACTCCCCGACCTTGGGTCCACGTACCCCGTCATGCCCTGGTCCCAGCCCGGTGATAGTGCAAGGCCCCTGGCTGTCCTCCTCAACAGATCTGTACCCCTTGCCACGATCCCCTGCGACCAGGGGTCCAGCTCCTCTAGGCCCAGACCACCGTCTGCCACCTAGATAGCCTCCTTGGAGCCCTGCTTCTGACCTCCTTTCTCTTCCACTTCCAAAACAGAACTCCTCTTTCCTGACACTCTTGACCTCCCCTCTCCAACCCTCCAGGTGGGCGACTCTATTCCACTTAAGCCGTCCACTGGTGTGTTTGGTGGGTGTGGTGCAGAGTGTACCTAGGATTTGATTAGCTGATATAGGCAACATCATATAGTTGGGGACCCATAACCAAGAAGGAGGTGGATACTGCACGGGAGGGCACATTGTGCAATACCCTGTGACGACCTGATAGTCCAGGGGCGTCACAATTGTCTATTGACAGTGATGGAGGCAGAGTTTGCCAACTGTTCATGTTCCTTGCAGTCTGGGCAGTGATAATTTTATGATGATAAAACCTTCATTGGAAGAAAACTGCAGCTCACAGTCTAATAAGTAACACATAGCTGAAATTTTTCAGTGCTAATCTCCTGCTGTCTTCAGATTACATAACAAAAACCTTCTGACAGATTACCTTTAACCTGCAGATATGGCTTTAATCTGAACATTGATAGGATTCTGAATTTGCCCTAAGCCCACATTGAGAGCCCTTCTGTCAGAATAAAATTAACTTTTTTCCTCCCAGCGTTATTCAACTTTAAGTCATATGTGTGGCACTGGCGCTGGCTTCAGTCACAGCTCTGTATACAGTTATCAGAGGCGGTAACTACCGTATTTTTCGCTTTATAAGACGCACTTTTGTTCCCCCAAATTTTGCGTCTTATAATCCGAATATACGGTGGGGTGTATATATGTATACACTACAGAGTCCAGGGGAGGTGGGGGCAGCTCTAGAGCAGTGCTGGGGGCAGGTGAAAGCTGCAGGCAGCAGCGTTAGATCTCCTGCTCCCGCTCATATAATATGCACTGCCGCTGTCCATCACCGTGGTGCTGAAACCGCACCGCCGTGACGGGCTGGGGGAGCGGTACATATTACATGTGCCTGTGCCCCCCTTTGATCGCACATGCCCCCCCCTGTGTTAGATATGGCCCCATGCTGCTGCCCACAGTAAAATAAAACACTCTTTACTCAGCTTCTTCAGCGTGTCTCCCGGTGTCTCCCCGATCTCTCTGCTACCACTGCGATCAGGCACACAGAGATGATGTCACTCTGCTGTGCTGATCACATGACTGGCACCAAGAACCAGGTAGTGCAGGAGATCACCAGCACGGAGGGAGACACGGGAGACCAACGCTGCAGAAGGTAAGGAAAGAGTGTTTTATTTTACTATGGGCAGCAGCATGGGGGCCATATCTAACACAGGGGGAAGGGTGCCATCCACAGGGAGCCATATCTAACACAGGGGGACAGGTGCAATCCATAGGGGGCCATATCTAACACAGGGAGAGGTGTGCCATCCATAGGGGGCCATATCTAGCACAGGGGGAGGTGTGCCATCCATAGGGGGCAATATCTAGCACAGAGGGAGGTGTGCCATCCATAGGGGGCCATATCAAACAAAGCAGGAGGTGTGCCATCCATAGGGGGCCATATCAAACACAGGGGGAGGTGTGCCATCCATAGGGGGCCATATCAAACACAGGGGGATGTGTGCCATCCATAGGGGGCCATATCAAACACAGGGGGACATGTGCCATCCATAGGGGGCCATGGGCAGCACAGGGGGACGTGTGCCATCCACAGGAGACCTGTGCCAGCTGTAGGAGATGTGTGCCATCTATAGGAGACCTGTGCCAGCTGTAGGGGACGTGTGCCAACACAGGGGGGCGTGTTCCATAAATAGGGGACGTGTTCCATCAATAGGAGATGTGTGCCAGCAATAGGGGATGTGTGCCATCAATGGAGGACATGTGTCATCACTGGGGGACGTGTGCCAGCACAAGGGGGCTGTATTCAATATAAGGGGGCCATATCCAGATTAAGGGGGCTAATTTTAGGATGGGGGAGCTATGAGGGACATATACCCTATATGATTTGTTAGACGGACACTGGCATTATAAGACGGACTCCATTTAACATTAAAAAAAAAAAAATCTCTTTTACTTCACCAAATTTGGGGGTGCATCTTATAATCAGGTGCGTCTTATAAAGCAAAAAATTCGGTATGCCCCTTGCACTGACTAAGATCAGGAACAAAGTAGATGTGGAATTATTACTGCGCTGCTGAAGATATCATATAAATCCATGGAAGATTGAATGAAGGTGGATTTATTCAATTCTTTTCGAAGTGTCACCCCGCTTCTTCATCAGGAAATCCAGCTTCATTCAATCTTCCTGGATTTCTGTCATATCTTCAGCGGCGCAGTAACAGTTCCACATCTACTTTGTTCCTGATCTGCTTTGGCTTCTTCAGCACGTGGACTCTACAGCAGCTGACTAGATGCTTTGAATCTGGTTCTGTGACACAATAAAATAGTTAATCTCTTCTCGATAGTGGGTCTCTCAGTGAAGGGTCCAGGCAGGTTCAGACCGCTATAATTCTGCAGATTAACCCCATATCTGCAGGTTAATAGCAATTATTTTAATTTGCGAGGTACCCTTTAACAACAATAATATATAAGGTAGGTGCTCCTAAAAGGACATATAAAAAATCACAGAGAACATGAAAGCCTGTATGTTATTTAACTATTTTGTCATTACTAATTTTAGTAGCAATGATTACAGTGAGAGTCCAAAAACATGTTGAGTTGGTAATATAGCTAAATAATAATAGTAAGAGAATCCTTTATGGTAAACCATGCTCCCAATTCATCACTCAGATTACTGTTGTGTGTAAATTATACGTTATGTGGTTAGTTTATCACTGATGTACACAGCCCATGGAGCCTAATTAGCTAGAGTTCATTTCTAATATTTACACGATAGTAATTAAAATAGCAACTTGAATATTTTGATGTTTTCTAAAACACATTGCAAGTCATGGTGCATTGTAAAACTTTGTGCATACATGCTCAACCGCCAAAATTGCATATATTATCAATATAAAAACCTGCAAACTATCCTTGTCTGTCAAGTATTTTTATTATTCCATTCAGATATTTCTTAATGAATTAGGCACAGTGCATGTATTTCATACAGGTAAGTTCCAGATTGGACCAGGGTAACACCGTAGATGTTTTTTATATCGAACCTTAAAAGCTGTTTAATGCTGTGCCACATAAGAAGTGGATACGTAAAATGAAATCAATGGTACTATAGGAAAATATGTGTAATTGTGGTAACAAATGTCACAGTGATAGGAAACAGAGGGTACTTCTTAATGGAACACATTTGGATTAGGTGACTATATATATTGGGGTATAGGATAGGCATTATTTACATAGCTGACTGTATTCTATTGTTCATCAACAAAGACATAGTGTAAAGGGGGTGCAGGGCTCTGCCCACCTCAGACCTGCAGACTGTCTGCAACTTGTAGTTCTATTGTTGTGTAATGTCGTTTTACTGTTTGGCCACAAGATGGCCATGGTGTGCGCGGCCACTTCCCTTGTCCTGTAAGTTAGGGAGGGGATAGTGGGGAGGAGCACGGCGGGGGCAAAAAGTAGCTGCAGGAGAACATCAGGAGGAGAGTTACCGACAGGAGTACATGTAGACATCTGTGGGAGGTGTGGAGTGGAGGCTTGACCTCAGTGAATTAGTGGGCTCAAAGGGCCAATCCTGGACTGGTGGAAAGAGGGATCCTTAAACTGAAGGATTGTATGAACCTCATCCCCTGCTATGGGTACTGTCTGGTCGGTCGGGTAGGTGACCGTTCCCCTGCTGCGAATACTCAAAGAACCCCCCTGACGACTGACGGTCGGTTGCGCCCTCTGGAGAACGGTACGTCTGGTCCCGGCCAGAGCACAGCCAAAGTGCTGTAAGTCCCTTCCAGGCAGCATGTATGTCCCTGTGGGTGGGATGGAAAGTCATAGGAGCTACAATGACTTGGTCAGTGCTAGTGTAACGTCTGTCAGGGGGATGAAAGGCCTAGTTGTGCTGCCCAAAGGTACACAGGTGCCAGGGAAGCAGCCGGCTGCCAAATTAGACTGTGTAACTGAAAATGTGAAGTTTATGGAGAACCCCTGTGGGACCAATTCTGGTGCCCTGTTTGCCGAGACTGTGATTAAGATGTTTATGGAGACCCTCTGTGGGACAAATTCTGGTGCCCTGTTTGCTAACTGGTTTTGAGTAAAGTATATTTTTTTTAAGAAGATCCCTCTGCTGTGTCGTTTCCTGACTCTGAAGGTGAATGCTGTGCAGTGTGAAAGACACAGTGATTCCCCTTTACTTGGAGCAGAGACTGGGAGGCATGGAGTTAAGCGCCGGCCATGCTGCAGCCTGGTAACCCCTGAGCGAACGACTACTACTGCCTGCCAGCCTAGCTACAACAATAGGAGAATACTCACTACTTACTCTTACACAATAGAGAGCTGTCTTCTAGCAGATGTGTTGGTACTAGAATCTTGTAATGTATTTTAGTTCACTAACACTTTAATAATAATAAATGTATTGTTATAAATCGCTTATCAGAGCTATAAAGAGTTAAACAATGCATTCAATTAATTTTCTTCATAAAATGACTTTCTTGTGCTTTGACCAAACAAGGAATACTGACTGAGGTCTATCTGCAAATCCCCATGACATCTCTAGGGTACCTATAACATGGAAAGGTTTTTAATGTTCCTTGTGCTGAAAGCTTGATTTTAGTGTGGATGTTCATTCAAAGGGTCAATGAAAGATCACATCAAATTCACATGAGAAGGAAGCAATGAAGGGAACGTGTTATAGCAGATTCCAGCATCTCTGCACAGTACTTTCTAGACCGTGCAGTGTCTGGGGCAAAACAAGTTCATAAAAAGTGACAAATCTGTTTTAAAGGCATTGCCTGTGTGGCAGGGTGACTCGGTGGTGAGCACCGTACCCTGCAGCAGTGGAATAATAGCCATATGTAAGTTAGCAAAACCATACTATTGTCAAATAAAGTACATGCATCCCTCAAATGGTGCGTAATAGTAACATTTGTTTTACCATTCCTGAAAATCTGCATTACTATTTCAATAAACGTTTGAAGAAACTGCCCCTCCTCCCATTGTGTCCTACTATATCTGTGCAAATGGAAGAGGGAGGTTAAATCTCAGTGCAGCCTCATTTGTTGGTAGCTGCAGTGGGATATACATTTGTTACCAGGGTCTCCCCTGCGTGGTTGGATAGCAGTGCTGCTCAATAGAGAATAAAGGCAGCCTGTTATGTTTCCATTACTATTAACCTGGAGATACAGGAATATTCTACTGGTTAGTAGCATCCTTACATTGTCTAGCCACCTCACAAATTGTGGCTTCCATGAAAAAATGAATTTTCTTCCACCTGTTGGCTTTTAGTCAGAGAGGCATGCGCAGAGAGCCTTCAGTCACCGCTTTGTACAGAGTGATTGCCGGCTGCAAGCGCACCCCTACACATTGATTGACAGCTGTCGGTGCAACACATCTATGCAGAGCCAGCTGCCAATCAAAGTCAGTAATGCTGTGAACGGTGACAGACACCACTCCAGGCTCACCTGTATGACTGACTGCTGACAGCTCTCAAAAAGAATAAAGTTTATTTCTATCTAGTAACCACACTCTCATTAAAGATAAACATTTGAGGTCAAGTTCCTTTTAATCCCACCCCGGGCGATTATCCATTTTTCATTTCAGTTTTCTCCTCCACTTCTTCCAAGAGCCTTAATTTCTTTACTTTTTTGTCAACATAGCTGTATGAGGGCTTGATTTTTGCAGGACAAGTTGTAGTTTTGAATAAAACCAATAATTTTTCCATGTAGTGTACTAGAAAATGGAAAAAAAATCAAAAAATCTTTTAAAGTCTTTATTTATTTCACTATATGAAAAAAACTGACCTGAAAACATGATCCTCCAGGTCAGTACGGGAACGTGGATACTAAACATTTATATTGCACAATTTTCGTGTTTGGTGCCATATTCCGAGACCTGTAACATTTTCATTTTTTGGGTTCTGGGCTATGTGATGGCTTATTTCTTACCCCCTGAGCTGGCATGTACTGATCGCCTCTTATTGAATTTTATTATACTGTTGTGGTAGCCAAAATAAGTTATTCTGGTGTTTTGATTTTTTTTCCCATTATGCTGTGTACCAGTTGGATTAATTGATTTTACATTTTGATATATTGTACTACATTTGTGAACACAGTGATACTAAATTTGTGTATTGTTTTGTTTTCTATGGGGTAAAAGGGGATGATTTGAACTTTTGTGGGGGTTTTAAATATTTTCAAAAACTTTTTTTCTCACTTTTTATTGTACTTACTAGTTGTAGAGCAAGTGGAGCTGAGCATTTTTATATGTAGTTTCGTAGATAACGATTCAGTATAACCAATGTTTGTACCATGCTTTGGTCCAGTGGGTGGCCCTATCAGTCAATGACAGCTCAGTATACCTAGTCATACAAGGAAGGCTCTTGGTACTGGATAGGACTATCCACTGCACTGAAAACCTCAGAGCAGAAGATTAAATGATTAAAACTCAGGTTATACTGAATCTTTTCCTACAAAACTCTATATCAATCTGCTCAGCTCCACCTGCTCTATAACATAATAACAGCAGATTGGGCTGCATTTTCCTGGTGACAGATTCCCATCTCTATGTTTATATTAGGATCTGTATCAATTTTCCTGTCATTGCATATGACAGTGTGAACATCTTTACTTTTGTATTAGCAATAACAGAAGATTGTATCATTTTATTGTATAGAATGGTTTCAGTGACTTAATTTCCATACTCAGATTTCTGAAATTTCTACTAAACTGAATAAGCAATTCAGTCACTTAAATGCATTTATCTATTTATCTTTTATATTTCTATCTTTTATATTTGCTTCTAAACAATCTTAACTTTCCTCTATTTTATGCTAAATATGCCAAAATGGAATCAGTCAGAATAAGTGGAGAGCTCCAGGTGAGCTTAGCCCAAACTTCAGCCTTTCAGCTGACAGTGATAGCAGCCTCCAGTGTATAACTCCTGAATGTTCCTTGAAGCATAGAAGTGCTCTGCCAAGCAGCAGGATACCCGTGAATCAATCCAGTAGGCAGAGCCACCGGATGATTCTGCTCTGACAGCATACTGGGCACAATTTGTCCTCTTTTTGAACATTTTTTTGCTAACCTTCACATTGGTTATTGCTACATATTTTTTATATATAAAAATAGTTATTCTTTTAAAATACATGGGTCACAAAGGCTAGAGAAAAATGGTATTTACAAAGAGTAGCTCCAAATTCTACAGCTTTGAAACTGCTACTTTCCGTATGTTGTATGCGTTCTTCATTCAGACTTTATTCAGTGCACCGTGCTGACTAAATTAACCGTAAGGGATTTTCCAGACAAAAATGTGCACAAGACCACATTCAAACAGTTTTTGTCGTAGAAGAAAAGCAGACCGAGGTTAATCAGTGAAAGTCATTAGTTTGGTCACGGTTTCATCAGTTTTTTTCAGTGATGAGAAAAAAAAAATTCTCTAACCTGTCCTATCAGTCAGTAAAAAACAGATAGGATATGGATGGCACCTAGTGCTGACAGATTTTTTTCACTAAGACCATAGTCAGATGAGTGCATAGCATCTTATGAGAGATAATCAGATGTGATATTCTAATATGACTCAGCTCAGGCTCTGCTGTAAGCGTCATCCAATTTTCATTACTGTGCTCCGATTCTCTTGCATGTGAGAGACAAATCACAGATTGGAAGAAGAGGAAGATATTAATTTCTCCATCTTCTCCATTGCTTTTCTCTGCATATATTGGACTTCACTTGGATATTTCACACACAACCATAGACATGTATGGGTGTGCATAATCTGATATTTTCTGCCTATCACAGCATGCTGTGATTTCTGTCATGCTCATCCAGCATGAGAAAAAAAATCACAAATCTGCTCAGTCTCATTGAATAACATTGGTCAGAATGCGATGCAAGGTTTTCTTTCATTGCATATGTCTGATTCATATGTTCGTGTGAGCAGGGCCTCTCACAAGCATATAAATAATCACTATGATACTCATCCCAAAATGTGGGACAAGTATCATGCGTATGTTATTAAGTAGGTCATGTGAGTGCTATGCAAATGTGTGATTTCTTCCTCACCTTTCATGTGTTTGCAATATGTTTTTAACATCAGAATACTCTATATACATTCTTGCTAGTTGTGAGAAATAATAAAGCAATCAAATCAAAATGATAGATAGATAGATAGACAGACAGACACAGACAGACAGAAAGACAGATAGATAGATAGCCTTTCATGTGGCATGAAAGGGTGCTTAGCCTTGTTTAACCTAACAAATAGATAAAGATTAAAAAAATGATGTGGTGTCCCCCATTTTAGCTTACCCTCTACCAGAGAGATAGAGATTAAGGACCCAGCTGACCATAAGAGCTTGCACACTGTAGAATACAAAGACTTACCATTGACTCTGCAGATGGAAAATTTCTCTGATGTACAAACTGTCCTCCACTGGGAACCTCTGATCTGTGATGGCCCAAGTATTGACCACCATTGCACAAGGTAGGATCCGTAAAATGTCATATCTGCAGGGCATTATGGGAAGACCGATGTCACCACACAAAAAACATTAGTGAATTATTTGATGCTTTAGCAGTATAGGAAGAAGGAGTGATTTTTTTTTTTTTAAAACCATAAATAGAGTCTCAGTCTCAAAATGTCCAAATTTTTGAGAAACTGTGAATTTCAGGAAATTCAATTTGAACTTAATACACCACATTTTGATCTGCTTATCTATACAGCGAATAGCTCATTTTGAGTAGCTCTTTGCACCTAAGCCTTCAGTAATGGCAAAATGGCATCCTCTATGTCTAGAGGAAAGGAGATTTATTATAATAGATTATTTACTGTAAAAGCAGTGAGATTATCGAGCTGTCTGCTATATGATGTTGTAATTTTTCAATCATTACAAACGTTCAAAGAGTCCTTGGATTCCTTTATGGAAAAATATAATATTACCTGTCATGGACTCTGGGAAGTTGATCCAGGAAATTAGTCTGATTGTCATTTGTAGAGTTTGGAAGGATATTTCCCCTAATGTGGGGCAATTAGTATTTTCCTCTACTGGTTAAGATCGTCCTCTAGATGACCAGCTTCTAAAGTAGGTTGAATACCTTAAACAATAAAGGTCACGTCTCACTAAGCAACATTGCTAGCAACATCGCTGCTGAGGCACGACTTTTGTGATGCAACAGCGATGTTGCTAGCAATGTTGCTGTGTTTGACATCCAGCAACAACCTGGCCCCTGCTGTGAGGTCGCTGGTTGTTGCTGAATGTCCTGGACCATTTTTTAGTTGTTGCTCTCCCGCTGTGAAGCACACATCACTGTGTGTGACAGCGAGAGAGCAACAACTGAATGAGCAGGGAGCCGGCTTCTGCGGATGCTGGTAACCAATGTAAATATCGGGTAACCAAGAAGCCCTTTCCTTGGTTACCTGATATTTACCTTTGTTATCAGCGTCCGCCACTCTCAAGCTGCCAGTGCCAGCTCCCTGCTCCCTGCACACATAGCCAGACTACACATCGGGTAATTAACCCGATGTGTACTCTGGCTAGGAATGCAGGGAGCCAGCGCTAAGCGGTGTGCGCTGGTAACCAGGGTAAATATCGGGTTGGTTACCCGATATTTACCTTAGTTACCAAGCGCAGCATCGCTTCGACGCGTTGCTGCTGGCTGGGGGCTGGTCACTGGTTTCTGGTGAGATCTGCCTTTTTGACAGCTCACCAGCAACCCGTGTAGCAACTCTCCAGCGATCCCTGCCAGGTCAGGTTGCTGGTGGGATCACTGGAGCATCGCTTAGCGTGACGGTACCTTAAGGATGCGTGCCCATGATCAGTGTTTGCAGCATTTTGGATGTAGCATGTTTTCACTGCTTCCAAAACATTGCGTTGTTCAGTGCAAGCATAGTGGATGGAATTTCTAGAAATCCCGTGCCCACTGTGCGTGTTTTTCCTGCAGCAAACACTGACCTGCGGTACGAAGGATGTCAATTGTTTGCTGTGGATTTGCATGTGTAGGGAGAGCACAAGCAAGAGAATGCAGTGCACTGAACCCTGATCATGGGTACGAGCAGCTGCGGTCTCCTGCGGAGGAGACTCGCAGCCCCGCAGGTCGGGACCCGCTATGTCCAGGAAACAGTGAGTCCTGATCCTGGCCCCATACCCTATAACTCCTTTAAATAATTATCTAAACTGGTATTCTTCATCACAAGCCAACACATAGGGGGATCATAGACTTATTGTAAATATATAGCAATTATAGATTGGATTCTACGTTCATTTTTCTTTTGCAGCAAGCTAGTATATACCAAGGTTATTAGAACTATCTATATGTGACTTTTTATTCATTTCACTTTGTCAAAATAATATAGCACACAATTTCAATTAATTGCCTAATTTCAGCTTTTTAATAAAGCAGTTTCTTCGCAGAGAAACAATAAACATGTCTAATTATTATTTATTTCAATAGATTGGAGCCAGGGCTGAACGTTTCTGTGCAGCTTCTTGGGTGAAACACGCTAATGTTTCTGCAGCAAGGCAGATAAGTACATTAATAATTCACAAAGGTTCTTTCCTTGTGCTGCACCTCACAAGATCAGAGAGTTATAAAAATGGAACAAATTAAGCCTCACTTTTTCAGGCAAGACAGATCCGTAAACATACAGCCAATATGGCGGCTCACTTTAAACCACTGTCTGTTCATCCTTTCAAAATTAATCATTTTTCTTGGAGCAAATTCAATTCTGTAATAGAATTTTCTATTTTCTTATTATTAACCCTTTCTCTCTTTTTTCTCTTTTTTTATTGTACAACTACAGAATGGTAAATCCAAATTATTAGGAGAAACTAGATTGAAGAAAATAAATTCATATTAACTAATTAAATCAAATTGAACAGATAAATACATTTATTTTCTTCCCCTTTTGCAAAACATATTTTTCTCTGTCCTTTAGGTTTACTAAACTGTTGGTGGGTACTTCACTTTTTTAGATTTTTTTTTTTTGCTTAAGGGCATCCTTGACTTGGTAAACAGTTTTTAGACATTTAATACATTTTAACCCAACATTTGAAGGAAACAAAGTGAGACTCTGAGTTGGATAATAGATTTTGCTTTCTGTCAACAAAGTGTAAAAATGGTTTACAATGCTCCATGTATTTTTAACAAATATGCTTAGGCCTTGACCTTTTCAGAGGAGTAACTATAGGAGGATCAGAGATAGGAGCCAACCTAGCCCTTAGAGCCCAAGCATAAAGGTCCATATGCCATGTGAGAAAACAAAAAAAAATTATAAATACACGGATATGTACAAAAGAAAATGAATTTAACTGACTTAGCACTGGGGGTCCCATTTATTTTGTTTCTGCCCCTAATTAGTATACCAATTAAAATTGTACTAAATCTCACTCGACCATAGTTAGACATATTTTTATCCTTTAACGAAAAGCATAAATTTTAGACATTTGTGGGATTTTTTCAGTCTTTAGTGGCACTTTTCATTATTGT
Organism: Anomaloglossus baeobatrachus; assembly: GCF_048569485.1. Classification (NCBI taxonomy): domain Eukaryota; kingdom Metazoa; phylum Chordata; class Amphibia; order Anura; family Aromobatidae; genus Anomaloglossus; species Anomaloglossus baeobatrachus. The sequence continues at coordinate 174,480,318 of NC_134357.1, read as the reverse complement.
TATAAATATCTATTTTTGGGTGGTTTGATGCCTACTGTCAGTAGATAATGTACACGGAAGGCTGTGGTGCAGGTGCGGGTAACTTTCTAAGCATCTCTATCTAAAAACTCTAATGGTGTCACAACTAAGTGATACATTGTTGGAATTAGTGGCTCTTTTCCTACATTATGCTGCTCTCAGATTAGGTAGGAAAAGCCTACTAATAAATTCCCTTTAATGCAGAGTAGTAATATTCAACCTTACTTTTAAATTGAACCATCAATATGCATGAACCTAAGCAATCCAATACTAGAGGTGAATTACTTTGTGCATCCTGACAGCCAGCAAAACTGTATATCTGACTACTCAATGACATTTCCAATATTCAAGAAAATGGGCGTCATGCAGAGTTTATACTTTGTTGCTTTATCCTTTAAAAAATTATAATTCCACTGCTTTATTTTACTGCAGTAGTGTATAACCTCGGCTGCTCTATCCATGTCTGTCTGACAGACTAATAAAGTGAATGAAGCAAAGACACAGAGGTACTCCAAATGGTGATTCAGTAGGATTTAGAATAATGTCACCCATCCGTGGAAAAGTTCACCTGTACCAGTTAATTAGACACAAAAAAATGGGAGCAAAATTACCGTATTTTTCGGATTATAAAGACGTACTTTTCCTCCCAAAAATTTGGGAGGAAAATGAGGGTTGCATCTTAAAATCTGAATATAGCTTTACCTGGGGGTCCTGTCTGTGCGGCGATCAGGCGACCGGGTGCCTGTGGCTGTGTGCAAGTGGCCGGGTACCTGTGCTTGCATGCGGGTGGCAGCCGGGTACCTGTGGCTGCGTGCGGGCGGCAGTTGGGTGCCTGTGCCTGCGTGCGGGCGGCAGCCAGGTGCCTGAGTGCAGGCAGCAGCCGGGCACCTGCGTGAGGGCAGCAGCCGCGTGCCTGTCAGTGCCGGCTGCCTCTCTGTGTGGGTGGGCAGGTAGCCTGCTGGCTGCCACTCTGTGCATTCGGGTGGCTGTGCAGCAGGTTACCCAGTGTGTCCGCGGTCCCAGTTTCAAATGATGGCGCTAGGAGCGGGCGCGTGCGCAGATGGAATTCTTGGACGAGAGCTCCATCTGCGCACGCACCGATTCGGGAGTCAGCGCCTGAACAGATGGAGCCCTTGGATGAGAGCTCCATCTGCGCATGCACCGCTCCATGCACCATCATTTGAATGGGGGCTGTGGTCACTGGGACACTCATCGCACTGGCTTGCTGCACCACTCACCCGCCACCAATGCTGCACCACTCACCCGCCACCGCTGCTGCCGCCACTACTGACCCACCGCGCTTGCCACCACGGATGCTGCCGCACCTGCCACCACAGACGTCGCCGTACCTGCCACAACAGACGCCGCTGCACCTGCCACCACAGACCCTGCCACATCTGCCACCACGGACCACGCCACACCTGCCACTACGGACGCCGCCGCCACTGACCTGCCGCACCTGCCAGCACAACCTCTGCCTCCTGTGACCCCGCTTCACCACCACTGCTACCCCCTCCTTTTTACCTTTATTTTATGTCTAAATTTGGCGTGCGTCTTAAAATCTGGTGCATCTTATAAAGCGAAAAATATGGTAATAAAAAAAAATTGCAATAATATTAGCACTACTAGTAAAAAAACAATATTCTTTATCGAAATCTTCATGTAATGCATTTCAAGGACGTGATGTCTTCTTCATCAGGCATATTTGATCAGAGTTCCTTACACATTATATATAGGACTAGCTGTACTACCCTGCTTCGCCCAGGTTAATAACTGCTGCCCGGGATAGTGACTGTCTCTTTGTTTCTCTCCCATTCTCTGTCTGTCTCCCCCTCTGTATATCTCTCTCTGTCTCTCTCTCTATCTCTTTGTCGGTCTTTCTCTTTTCCTGTCTGTCTCTGTCTCTTTCTCCGTCTGTCTCAATCTCTTTCCCTGTCTGTCTCTGTCTATAACTTTTCCTGTCTGTCTCTTTCCCTGCCTGTTTCTTTCCCTGTCTGTCTCTTTCCGTCTCTTTCCCTGTCTGTCTATTTCCCTCTCTTACTTTGTCTGTATCTTTCCCTCTGTCACTTTCCCTGTGTCTGTCTCTTTTTCTGTCTCTTTACCTGTCTTTGTCTGTCTCTTACCCTGTCTGTCTCTTTCCCTCTCTTTCCCTGTCTGTCTCTTTCCCTGTCAGTCTGTCTCTTTGTCTGTGTCTGTCTCTTTGTCTGTCTGTGTCTGTCTCTTAACCTGTATCTCTCTTTCCCTCTCTTTCCCTGTCTGTCTCTTTCTCTGTCAGTCTGTCTCTTTGTCTGTGTCTGTCTCTTTATGTCTGTCTCTTACCCTGTCTATGTCTGTTTCTTACCCTGTCTGTGTCTGCCTCTTTCCCTGTCTGTGTCTGTCTCTTTCCCTGGCTGCATTGTGACACGCCAACATTCCATATAAGGGCGTGGCTGCGCATTCTTCTGAAGTTCTGACTGCACTGTGGCTCCCAGCTCCATTCGCTTTAATGGAGGCAGGTTTTTTGGCGAATAACTGTAAAGCGCGGGGTTAAAATTTCCCCTCAAAACCTAGCCTATGACGCTTTTGGGGTCCAGAAGTGTGAGTGTGCAAAATTTTGTGGCTGTAGCTGCGACGGTGCAGATGCCAATCCCGGACATACATACATACACACATTCAGCTTTATATATTAGATTACAAACACCTGATTACCCATGTGTCAGATTGAAATACACATTAACCCTTTGGGTTCAGCAAAATGTCCAAATACACTTTATATTCAATGCAAAATTCACGAAGCAATAATAATAGGATTTTTAAACTTATTAAAACATACATACGAATATAATACAATTATTTTTTTTTAAAAAAAGTATATATATATATATATATATATATATATTTATATATATATATGAAACAACCATATTCATGTTTTGTATTAATCATATTCACAACACACTGGCTGGAGCCATCTGGTGTTATGATTCATAGACTAAGGGAACAAGAACCGGAACTAAGAATGGAGCATGTGCAAATATGTCATTTTAATCCATTTCAACATCATTGAGGAGAAATAAGGACTAGTGATGAGCGAGCACTACCATGCTCAGATGCTAGGTATTCATAATGAGTAATTGGATGCTCAAGTGGGTGTGACTCTAGTACCCGAGTATAATGGAAGTCAAAGAAGAACTCATTCTTCTGGGAAATCTTCTGGAAAAAATCTCGAGTTTCCCAATGACTTCCATTAAACTCGTGTACTTGAGTCGTGCCCATCCAACAATCCAATTGCTTGTTACGAGTACCGAGCACTGGAACATGGTAGTGCTCACTCATCATTAATATGGACTTGTATTTTGTTGAAGTATAGCTGTCACTGTGACTAGTCATTTATCACTTATACTTCACAGGAACTCCTTGTGTTGGAAAGCTTTGTGCATTTAATATCAACAAACTGTATAGGATAGGGAGGGGAATTATAGGTCATCCAGCTGTGATGCAATGAGATGATCTGTAATCTGCAGGAAGACCTATCAGCAGTGGTGCTATTCTCTCTAGCTCCACCCAGGGGGAATATAATGTAATACATTTTGCTAGTTTATATTAAGAATCTGTCCACTTAATTTACAGATAGGCTATGTTCCCCAGAAATACTGTTTTGTTTAGCTGCTGTCTGTTTTACCCTATTGATAGAAGTTGCAAATTAATACTCCAATCTAAGAATATCAGAATGTTCTATTAAAGTAGTTGGAATTTTTTTAAAACCAAATATTTTTATTTGCTTTTTCCATCAAGCTAAGATTTCACTTATACAAGTAGACAACACACACAAATATTCCCTTCATATTTAATGTGCTTGACACTGTAAAGAAAATACAGCAGAGAATCCTCCCTTAGGACAAGAGAGAAGCATTGGATCCAAACCAATTCATTTCTGTGACACTCTGTGCTGCAGCCTAAGCAGGATCATAGTGACATCCAAATTCTCCAATCCTTTAGGATATGGACACGTAGACAGCCCTTTTCCATTAATTAAACTGGGTCTTATGCAAATCATATTGGCTTTGCTTTTTAATCTCTAGGAAAGTGTTTGCTTGGTTTCCAAAGCACTTGTATTCTCAGGCACAGTGCCGGACTGACTGATGTATGTGCTTACTTGTCTGCATGTTTTTTTCTTGTGATTAAAAGCGTCGTTATTTTTTTTTCCAAAACAGTAATCCCTAATGTTCTAGGGGGTCCTAACTATCACAAATTTGGCAATGTTTAAGTTAAAATGAGTATTATTACTTAAAAAAAAAATACTAGAAAAGATGAAATGGTTTTTGAAGTGCCTGGATAAAGGAAATCACTAGCTGATACGTGGTCTTTAGCAAGCTTTCAACTTTTAGTGAGAATATCCCCTCCATGCCTTGTGACAATGAATGTTTTCCACGGAATTCAGAGATAAAAATCTGATGTCATTCTAAGAGTTTGAAAGGTGAAAAGGATCAATTAAGAAATGGGAGTCTGGCGGAGTTGTAGCAATTTGCCTGCACAGCAAATAGCATCAAAATCGGACTACGGCAAGCAGAAGAAATGACACAAGAACTTAAAAGCCAGGAAATCAATTTGACAGTCTTTTCTAAACGTACTGTACCTTGCCTAAACGCAGCTTCTAACTAGAATGCAATTTCAAGCCCTTTCGTGCCGTATACTACAACATGGATTGTGATGTGCAGGAACTCATTGTACATCTGCCAAATATAATTACTATATCTGCACTAAAGAGAGTGTGTAGCAACTTCTTTCTTTTGATTTATTATATTTTTTTTATAAATAAGATGTCAAGCTTGTGATGATCATTTTGGATATGTTAATTATACAATTAGTTCAAGAAGCCATTTCACCTACTGTGCAGCTTATTCTACATTATCTGAAATGTTAGGCTCACAGATCTGCTGCCAAATAGCCTCGCAGACTTGTGAATTGGTAGTCTATTCCTATTTTTATATTTTAAGCCTACTAGACATTTTCATTTTTTTACTGTATTATTAGCACCCATATCTGTCCAATAGTTTTTTCTTCACTGTCTATTTTTTGCTGTGTCCAAGTGATTACAGTTCTGACTTCTGATATCTGCTACCCTGTCAGGTTAGGATCACACGTGAGGTTCCACAGAATGTGTCTACTGCCCCCCTAAAACACCTACTGATGTTGATTTCACTTGAATTTTATAAAACAAAAAAAAAAGAAATACTTGCATTGCACAGACAATAGAGATTTTTTTGTTACCTTTCCTTATGGCTTAACAGAGCCACAGATGACTATTGCAAAATGATCACTTTAGAATAAAAATATGATTGTGATATACAGTACTGTGCAAAAATTTTAGGGAGGCATAAAAAATTCTGCAAAGAATGCTTTTAAAAATAGAAGTGTTTATTTAACATAAAAGCAAAGGAACAAATGATTAATCCAAATCAAATCAATATTTGGAATTACCGCCATTTGCCTTCAAAACAGCATCAATTCTTCTAGTTATACTTGCACACAGTTTTTGTAGGAACTCGGAAAAAAGATTGTTCCAAACATCTTGAAGAAGTAACAACTGATCCTCTATGGATTTAGGCTTGCACAAAACCTCCTTTAAATTCCAGACAGATTTGATGATGCTGAAATCAGGGTTTTATAGGTCCATGTAATAATTTCCAGTATATGCCTTTTCGGTAGTTAGGACACCAAAAATGGGCAACACTAAGGATTGCAGACACGTTAGTTAGCCAAGGAAATAAAATGCAACAGACTGAAGAATTTGGGTTTAGTGAACCACAACCCTATTTACACACCCTGGGAATAAATAGTGTTTAATAGATGCACAAATTCTAAACTCTATTTTAAGGGTGAACGTCTTACAACAATTAACTATGCAAAGTCCAAGTGCTGAAGAGTAATATTTACATAAAATCATCTATATATCTAATTTGCCCTGTCTAACAAACATCACAAAGGCCATTCAAAATAGTAATCAAAGCCAAAGGGATTGCTAAGATTGACATTGTAATCGGGCTCTAGCACTTAAGAGAGTCCAAAAGCCATTCTTTCACAAAAACTATTATTGCCATAGTATTATTGGGGTCTTTGTTAAAAGGTTTAAGGTCTCAAAGCAAAATCTGTAAAATACACATCTGATGGATTTGTTTCATTATCTTTGAACTCCTCTTGATTGTCTAATTTCATATCTGTCAAGTGTTTTATACAATAAACTTCCAGATGCTAATAACACGTTTAAAGTTATACATTTAGAGGAATGAATATATTATATCACATTAGCTCTGGGGCAAAGGCTATATTGTACAATGTTCATATACCCTGACTTCTAACTAGTTTTTTCTTTTGTAATGGTTCTGCTTGATGCTATAGCCAGGTATTAAAATATCTTAGCCAAAAATAATTGTTTTGTTTGAGCCCTTTCACCCTCTATTATCCAGAACATGAGACAAATGGGCAATTAGATTTCTCCAACTACCTACGTCTGTTTTTATATTTTTTATTTTGTATCTTCTATCTGGTAAACACACCTATCTACGTTGCTGAGTAAAAATTGTCTGAAAACACACATATCTAATTTTTATATCACTTATATTGCTACATATTTTATTATGGGGATACATTTTTATCTATTGATCATGGCATTCATTTTAAATGAACAATTATGAGTAAAAGAGTAACAATGTGTTGAACTTTTGACTCTAAGGTTCCATTTCTCACCATCCACTACAACTTTGAGCATGACCTACTTTTACTTATAGACAATCATCATGGCTATCTCTTACATAATTTTGACTTGCAACTATCCTACATATGAGTAATTATGGAGATACTTGTCATGTCACTGCATTGTTACTGATTTGCTCCTAGTGTTTGACAATTTTTTCTGTCTCTAGACTACAAATTACAACCTGTTATGAATTCCGTAATGGCTGTAACACCCATATTAGTATCCCTGCGCTGTCCTGCCCCCCTCCCCAGTGGGGACATTAGTTTGCTCACCTGCCTGAACATCTTGCTGTAGCCACCCAAGCCCTGGTCCATGCCGCTGCCTCCCAGAGCCTTTGTGCACATCACAAACTTCCTGGTTCTGACTGAAGGGTGTGCATGAACACGCCCCTTTTCCTAAAGTGCCAGTGTCCCCTGACCCGGGAGTCCCTCTCAGGTCAACTGAGAGGTTGCAGGTACTTAAGGCACCTTTCTTCTATGGGCAGTGCCTGGGCAACAAGTTACGTACATTACTAGTTCTCAGATTGTCAATGCTGCGGATGATATTGTTTTTCATCCTGTTGCTCACTTGTTTCTCTGTTGCAGTGTATTCCTTATCTGTTGCTGTTGGTATTACCACCTACGCCGGCTATCTGCCATGATACAAGCTGCCGCACGTATACATGCAGACCACTTCTGCCGCATCCATACTGGATGGATCCACTACTCTGCTTGCTGCTGTGGCTGGTTCTTCCAGAAACTGTACTGTGTCCGCGGTGTCAGCTGCCAGGGTGCCACAGATCCCCTGGGGCTGCCCTCTGCCGGCTGCTTACCAGCAAGTATACCTGCTGCCACCTTTAGTGGCAGTAGTGAAGACTTGATGACTGATCCAGTTTGCTCCCCCAGGCAAGTGAACGGTACCTTTAGTCCAGTGACCCACTAATACAGTGCTCACCCTGCGAACATAACAATAGCTCAGTGTTTTATTAGGTTGATTTTTAAACAATAGGTAATAGGTTTATCGATAGCAGTCTCCCAGTCAAGCAAATTGCCAAACTGCATCATGTAAGTACCATGACAGTTGAAAGAATATGAAATTAAATCCATCCAATCAAAAACCAAGAGGTGGACTTCCAGGCAAAATATCGGAGTCAACAATTCAGTTCATCGCAAGGTCTATCAGCTCTGGTATAGCAAACACAACAGTGTAGGTGGCTCGTAAGTTTTGTAAAGGTGAAATCCCTGACATTACCGCAAGCACTGTACAATGCATGTAAAAAAAAGTCTTGAATGGTGAATGAAGAAGCCTCAACTTCAATATCATCATAAGAGGCATTGGAAAGTTTGCAAAGAAGTACGACAAGCAGACAGGACTAGACTGCAAATGGGTAATTTGAAACTATGACATGAAAGTCAATACATTAGGCTCTGAAGGGTGCAAATGGGTCTGTAAATGACAAGGGAAAAGGGCTAACAGATCGAAAAATTGAAGAGACCTTTAAGCTCACTGGAGAAAGCCTGATATGTGGTTATTTCACAGTCAAAGGCATTGGGTAGTTTACCAGGATCAATGGGGGTTTCAATGAAGAGCGATATCTAAGTATCCTACATGACGAGTTACTTTGTACACTTGAGTACTATAGGTTTGAAAAGGTCAACAGAGTTTTGCAGCAGAACATGACCCGAAGACATGGTTAAATTACAATAAAGTAGAGATGTTCGACTGACCCCCACAGTCCTCAGATCTCAACCCAATTGAACACTTGTGGGTAGAGTTTAAGAAAAAGCTGAATATATATATATATATATATATATACCCAAGTGAGTGAACCAGTATGCACCAATATTGGGAATGTGTATAAGAGACCTGTGATCAGATTTTGGTCAAGACATGCTTGATTCTGAGCAAGAGCATGACCAAAAGGATTCAAGTAAAATATATCTTTGTACCGTGTTAGCCAGTAGAGATAAAAAGGATTCAGGCAGTGTTGAAGGCCAAAGGTGGATTTGCAAAATACTAACAAAATAATAAACATTTATATTTAGCTTTTAGGAGCAAAACAGTAACATTGCAGTGACATGATATGAATCTGTCTAACTAGTTTTATGTTAATTAGTAGCAAGCCAGATTTATAAATAAGATAGCCAAGATGATTGTATATAAACTGAAAGCAGTCCCACGTTCAAAGCTGTAGTTGATGGTGAGATACGGAGCCTCACATTCAAAAGTTAAAAACATTGTTAAACTGTTGCTTGCTACTGTATATTTAAAGAATTTATTTAATTTTATTTTGCCAAGCAATCATTAATCAGTAAGCTTAAAAATAATTAAAAAAAAAAGAATTTACAGTACAAAAGGTAACATATTCAGAGGGAACAGTGCTGTTAGTGAGTGCTCATCTACGTATAATTGACTTCCATGGAATACTACAGTGTTTTTTTGCAATTTTAGAATGTTACATGAGATTAGCTAGTATGGAATGTCCTCCTGCTTTAGTAGAACCAAAAATGTCCAATAACGTTCTGTTTGAACAATGGTATTTTATTATTTTTAAAAGAAACCTGTCAGAAGGAATTGCTATTCTAAACTAATGGTATTGTTTTATAGCTGCTGTTACTATTATTAAATTGATACCTTTCTTGTAGAATACAAGCAGCCTTTCTTGAGAATTCCTCCCACCCCAGGCACTGACAGCATTTGTAAGAGATCTTGGCAGGGTTAGGCAGATGACATCTCCTGTACCACTATGTCACTCAAAAACAGGAGGGAGGTGTGAGGTGGGGAACAAGCAGTGAGACCCATAGAGCTGGAAGTGCACTCATACAACCAGAGTATTAACAGCCAATTTGCACATGACTTCACAGTTTGATTTCTCAGAAATGACTTGGCAAATTTCTAGGAGAACGTTATGGATTTACATTTACATTTATGGATTTATACAGATCCTATGCAACCATACCATTATTTTAGGGCAGAAATTCCTCCTAACAGCTTATGCTTTAAAACTTTTCTACATTTAATTACTGTTTTCAATTTCTTAATATCAGTCACTCTTAATGAGGGTGCTTTAGTTTTAAACCCTTTAAAAATAATAATTCTTGTAGTATATAGTGGATAAGTGTCTGGAGGGTGAACAAGCTATAATATGGGTCAGCAAACATTTATGTACATATATAATTGCGCTTTTCTTTCATTAATATTTTATATTTTCTGTACCATTGTTGTAAAAATCAGAGGTCAAATTATGTTTGTAGGAATAATTCTGGCTTTATCTCTATTACAAATATCTATGTAGGAGTATGTTGCTCTTCTAATGTTTTGTTGTTTCTCAAAATAAATACTAATGAATATTGTGTCTTCATAATTGTATACATTGCCCTGGCCTGTTTCTTCTCCCCTCTGTTTTTAATTATGTCTCATTGATCCAATATGTATTTATTTTATTTCTAATTTTCATTAATAAAAGAACTGCCCTGTAACTGGAATCAATTGGTTGCAGTGAGAATATAACTTTATTTTCTCCCTGTAGCCGATTCTTCAGTAAAGATACCAGGAATGATTTAAATGCTATGTACCCTCTAAGTACCCTTTTATCTCCAGGTAAGCACTATCACTAGAGATAATTGTTGAAATTTAAGTTGTGTCCTAATGAAAACTTAAGATACAAACCTAAAAAAGTGAAAAAGGCACTAAATCATTACATTCAAATCTATAGACACATTGGTACAAGCAGATCATTAGCTTTTCAGAGGTGTAACCCCTGTGATTTAAATAAAAAGGTGAGTTTTAATTTTGCAGGGTATGCAAGAGAACTTACTGTTTTAGGAAGTTGCATATATGTTCCGTAACTGTGTTAACTAATGACAGTTGAAGTCAAGCAATATCTAGTACTGAATAAAATGACAACTCTTTTGTATAGAGCCATAATAAAGCTCCAATAAAGGTTTGTTAGTTTAATAAGGAAGCATACAGTTTTAATTTGAATCTGCTAAAAGAAAAAATACTTTTTATGCTCAATCAGAAGCTTTGCATCTACGAGAATGTATCTGCTGACATACATGTCTCAAAGGCTGTGCAGCTGTGCACAAAGTCTTGACATAAAGGTGATTAATTTTGATGCAAGTTAAGAATACAGGAAGTTTATTGCCATTTTTTGGAAAATTCTAAAGTAAAATCTGAAATCACTATATATAATTGAAAGCAGACATTTACATACACTATCCAAAAAGACACACATGCATGTTTCTCTCACTATCTGACATGAAATTAGAAAAAAGCTTTCCCATTTTAGGTCAATTAGGATTACAAAAATGTTTATATTTGTGAAATGCCAGAATAATGAAATAGAGAATGTTATAAGGCATTTTTGTTACTTTCTGCAAAGTCAAAACTTTAAAATACATTTCATTAGTATTTGGTACCATTGCTCTTAGGCCTCCTTCACACGCATGTGCCTCCGGTACGTGCTAGGTCCGTTCCCGCATGTACCGGAGACACGGGCACATGTAAACCCATTAAAATCAATGGGTTTATGTGCACGCATGTGTTCAGCCATTGGCCCGTGCCTCTGTGTGGAGCAGACGTGAGCCTGTGTGCTCCATACAGAGGCATGTCCGTTTTTCTCCGGCAGCACGAGTGTCACGCGGCCCGCACACGTACCACATGGATGTAGTGTGGATGCAGGCCCACGTGACATGCGCCGGAGAAACACACATGTCATTGTAAAAATAAAAAAACACATACTCACCTCCACCAGCCCTGCAGTCTCTGCTGCGGCTGTCACCTGCATCCAACCCCCAGTGAATTTGAACAAAGCATCTTCTTCACTGGGGCCGGAAGCAGCATTAGCGGGGCGTGGCCTCTGCCAGACACTGTCATTCAGCACCATAGACAGCTCCGAAAGAATCAGGTAAGGCGGGACTTTTCGTTCTCCGTGCGTTATTACGTATAACACACGGAGAACACGCATGTGCCACAAACATGGCACACGGGGAGCAAACCACCCCTTTAATACGTCTATGAAAAAACGGTTCGTTTTTTTCACGTGCGTGTGAAGGGGGCCTTTGTTACGAGGGGGACCCGGGGAAGCGTGCCAAGATGGGAAATGGACAGCTTCCGCCGGTCAAGGTCCACTGTGCGGTGTAAGGGACCGCTGCTATGGTCAGGAAAGAGTGAGCGGGTTGCTACTAGTGATCGTCTGGAATGTCACAGACGATCTATGTACACCGGTCCGCCCTAACCCGTGAGGGTTGTATGGCTCGGGGCTTCTCAATCGGTGTACCTGTTGTACGGGGACGCACAGAGGTGCCTACGCACGTGTGCCACCGGGAGTCACAGGATATGGCACGAGGGTAGCCCAGAGGTGCCCACGCACGTGTGCTTTCAATAACCAGGTGAGTCCAGTGGAGACTCGAGGAGCTCACCTGGGACAGGAACACGGCCTGTTAAAGGAGATACTGCCGGAGCAGCAAGGCAGGAACACGGCCTGCAAACCAAGTGCTGCCTGAGCAGCAAGGGCAAAGCCCACAAAAGACAATAATGCCTGAGCAGTGGCGTGGCAGCACGCTGCCAGACATCCAAACATAGAAGGACGGTCGCGCGCCGCCATGATGGCAGCGGGAGCTTTTAAGGAGGTGTAGCTCCACCCAAGGGTGGGCGCGAGATGGACGTGACCCAATCAGGATTCGTGACGTCTTGGCCCAGCCAGTCAAGATTCAGCACACCACCAGCCTCGTTATCGGGCCGTGTGATATCAGTGAGCGAATCAGAAGACGTCACGTGGGGCACATACTCATCTTCCTGCCTCTGGGTCATAAAGGTGGGATCCTCGGTTTCACAATGTGCAGAGATAAGGGAAGTCTTGCTGCTTCCCTGAGTATCCATCCTTTGCACACTGCGCAACCTCCCCGACCCTCTGTGATGCTGAGCAGGAGGGCTCGTGGCAGACAAGGGATGGGAGACCACTCCATTCCTTGCAAGGGGAGAACCACTAGGTGTCACCCTTCTGCTGCATCTCCAAGGAGGCAGCTGCTGCAGACTGTGCAGTCTCCCAGACCTTTGGTGCTGCTGAGCAGGAGGGCTCGTGGCAGACAAGGAATGGGGGACCATCTCATTCCTTGCAACAGGAGAGCCACGAGGTTTAACATTACCCCCAGTCTAGGGCCCCCCCCCGCCTGCGCTCGAAGGCCACCACGAAACCTGGGGCGTGGACATGATCCTCCAATTCCCAGGACCTATGCCTTGGGCCACGACTGACCCACTTTACGAGGAAGTACCTCTTGCCCTGTACGATTTTTGTTTTTACTAGCTTCGCTACTTCTGGGTCGTCGGACGAGAAGTCGGCCTGGGACAGCAGGGACCCTGAGGTTTTAGGTCGTACGGGTTTCAGAAGGGATACATGAAACGTATTAGAAATAGCCCAGCACAGAGGGAGCTGGAGTCGATATACTACCGCGGTTACCCCCTCTATTACTGTAAACGGGCCAAGGTACCTAGGAGCAAACTCGGCTGTCTGTACTGGAAGGTTAATATGTTCAGAAGACAGCCACACTAGGTCACCAGGTGCGAAAGATGGCACAGGATGTGGAAGACCCGCAGGCCTCCGCCTGAACGGTTTATTATACGCACATGACGTACGGACTCCCATATACTTATGTACATCCTGGGCTACCGCCGGCCCTCAATAATGCCTGACCCCTAGATCTCTGGTCCTGTCGACCATGAAGTGGGCCCCAACTTTGGTGGCATGATCCCATGACAGCACACCATTCTGGGAGTCAGAGGAAGTGAGGGTCTTACCAGGTGGCACCTGGTCGTGGGGAGTGGAAATGACCCTCCTCACGCTGACCGTAGGTGAAACAAGACACTGACTTTCTTCCGAAGGTTTCAAACATCGGGTAGCTACATGTCCCTCCTGCCCACAGGCAAAGCAAACAGCCGACGGCCGAGAACCTACGGTAGAGGGGACCACTTTGGAGCCTTCCATTGGCTCCACAGAGTCATCAACAGAGCTGGCTGGGAGATCGGTCTGGTGGAGAAGGGAAGTCAGAGGCTCTGTAGACCAAGTAGACGTGGGTGCCAAAGAGACCTCGAGCCTCCGCTCCGCGTGGCGGATGTCTATGCGAGAGGCAAGCCGAATCAAGGACTCTAAGGTGGTCGGCACGCCACGCGTGGCCAGTGCGTCTTTGACGAACCCTGCCAGACCCTCCCAGAACACAGGGACCAGGACTTTATCTGGCCAGTCCAGCTCTGCGGTGAGTGTCCTGAATTGTACTGCAAAGTCCCCGACTGAAGTGGACCTTTGCCGAAGGCGTAGGAGCCGCAGCGCGGAGTCGTGGGTGACTTGAGGCCCGAGGAACACCTTTCTCATGGCCTCAAGATAAACTGGAAGGTGATTCACCACCCGATCTCCGCGCTCCCACAACGGCGTGGACCATTTTAGCGCTTTCCCTGTGAGCAGGCACTGGACAAAGGCTACCTTCTCCTTCTCAGTAGCGTAATCAGTCGCGGACAACTCCAAGTAGGTGGTAACCTGGTTTATGAAACCACGGCACTCAGAGCTGTCCCCGCTGAAGCGCTCTGGGAGCGCAAGGCGAGGCGACCTTCCGCACAATTCCACAGCCTGAGTAGCCGCCTGGGTGGCGACTGTTGCTAGAGCAGCCTTATCGGGGGAAGACCGCTCCACTGCTGCCAATCGTGACTCCAACTGCTGCACATAACGCAGCAACTGCTGCTGCTCTTCCGCCATAGCCAGACCTTTGGCGCGACCGTAATGTTACGAGGGGGACCCGGAGAAGCGTGCCAAGATGGGAAATGGACAGCTTCCGCCGGTCAAGGTCCACTGTGCGGTGTAAGGGACCGCTGCTATGGTCAGGAAAGAGTGAGCGGGTTGCTACTAGTGATCGTCTGGAATGTCACAGATGATCTATGTACACCGGTCTTCCCTAACCCATGAGGGTTGTATGGCTTGGGGCTTCTCGATCGGTGTACTTGTTGCACGGGGACGCACAGAGGTGCCTACGCACGTGTGCCAGCGGGAGTCACAGGATATGGCACGAGGGTAGCCCAGAGGTGCCCACGCACGTGTGCTTTCAATAACCAGGTGAGTCCAGTGGAGACTCGAGGAGCTCACCTGGGACAGGAACACAGCCTGTTAAAAGAGATACTGCCGGAGCAGCAAGGCAGGAACACGGCCTGCAAACCAGGTGCTGCCTGAGCAGCAAGGGTAAAGCCCACAAAAGACAATAATGCCTGAGCAGTGGCGTGGCAGCACGCTGCCAGACATCCAAACATAGAAGGATGGTCGCGCGCCTCCATGATGGCAGGGGGAGCTTTTAAGGAGGTGTAGCTCAACCCAAGGGCGGGCGCGAGATGGACGTGACCCAATCAGGATTCGTGACGTCTTGGCCCAGCCAGTCAAGATTCAGCACACCACCAGCCTCATTATCGGGCCGTGTGATATCAGTGAGCGAATCAGAAGACGTCACGTGGGGCACATACTCATCTTCCTGCCTCTGGGTCATAAAGGTGGGATCCTCGGTTTCACAATGTGCAGAGATAAGGGAAGTCTTGCTGCTTCCCTGAGTATCCATCCTTTGCACACTGCGCAACCTCCCCGACCCTCTGTGATGCTGAGCAGGAGGGCTCGTGGCAGACAAGGGATGGGAGACCACTCCATTCCTTGCAAGGGGAGAACCACTAGGTGTCACCCTTCTGCTGCATCTCCAAGGAGGCAGCTCCTGCAGACTGCGCAGTCTCCCAGACCTTTGGTGCTGCTGAGCAGGAGAGCTCACGGCAGACAAGGAATGGGGGACCACCTCATTCCTTGCAACAGGAGAGCCACGAGGTGTAACAGCCTTAACACTAGAACTACTGGACTTGTGACACCTATATAGAAATACATGGTGCAAAGTAATCAAAATGACTACCTCAGTAGTTCTAGTGTTAAACTGAATGACTTGGGTGAAACATTTTGAATATCCTTCCACAAGCTTTTCACAATAATTGGTAGGAATTTGGGCCCATTCCTCCTCTCATAATTGGTGTAACATAGTCACGTTTGTAGGTCGCCTTGCACATATTTGCCCTTTCAGCTTTGCCCATAAATTTTCAATATGAAAGATTTCAGGGCTTTGTGTTGGCCACTCCAAAACATTGAGTTATCTTAAGCCACTTTGTAATCAGTTTGGCAGTATGCTTTGCGTCATTGTCCAATGGGAAGACCCATTTCCGCTCAAGCTGTAAGTTCCTGGCTAATGTATTCAGATGTTATTTCACTATTGCCACAAAATCTTTTTTCCTCTTGATGCCATATATTTTGTGAAGCGTAACAGTTAATCCTGAGCAAAAGCACCCTGTTGCCTCCGTTTTTCACAGTTGGGATGTTGTTCTTAGGTTTCAAACCTTCTCCCTTTTTCCCCCAAAGTTAGTGAAGGTCACTATGGCCAAATAGTTCAATTTTAGTTTTGTAAGACCACAGGACATGTCTCCAAAAATTCAGGTCTTTGTTCCTGTGTGAATTTGCAAACATTCATTTGTTTTTTTATGTTTGTTTTGTTGTAATGGCTTCTTCCTGGCAGAGTGGTCTTTCAGCCCATGTTGATGCAAACTTCCGCCAACATCTTCACAAGGTGTTTTGATTTTGTTTTTGTGCTCATGTGCACATATCTGACCAAACCATGTTCATCTCTGGTACACAGAACCAGCCTCCTTTCTGAGCAGTATGATGGATGGACATTTCCATCTTGTTTGTAATTGCATATAATTGTTTGTACAGATGAACAAGGCATCTTCAGGGATCTGAAAACTTGACCCAAGGATGAGCCAGACTTGTGCAAGTCTACAATTTTCTTCCTGAGATCATGGCTGATTTCTTTTGACTTTCCCATGATGCTACACAACGAATCAGTGTGTTTCAGGTGTGCATTAAAATACATCCACAGTTGTGTCTTTAATTAACTCAGATGTTGCCAATAAACTTATCAGAAGCTTCCAAAGACATAACATCATCATATGGGCTGCTCCATTTTGTTTAAAGTAGAAAAACTGGAAGACGCACAAAGATAGGGTCTTATCAGATGGTAGCTGGGAGGTAACCAACTAAGGGAGCTCAGCTTGTATAGTTGTGTGAGTCACAACTGACTGTAGGGTGTTTGTATGGCACAGCCGCCACAGTCCCATATTGAGTAGAAGAAGACCTTTGAATAGATAGGGATGAATGCCTCGCTGCCATGGGGGAGAGACAGTTCATAATTTCATGAAAGTGATTTTATTTCTATGCCTTGCGTAGAGATGCCCCTCTCCTTCTTAAGGAATAATCACATAAAACAATTTGAATTGGTTGTAAGTGATTATTCCTGAAGAGGGAGATGGTTATCTCTCCGAAACACATAGAAATAAAATCACTTTGATGAAATTATAGATTGTCTCTCCCTACGGTAGGGCGGCATTCATCCCTATCTATTCAACGGTGATCATATTATTTAAAGGCATAGTACCTTAGTGTATGTAAATTTTTGACTGCAGAAAGTAATAAAAATGTCTTAAACATTCTGTTTCTAATTATTCTGCCATTTTTCATATATAAATTATTTTGGTAATGCTAATTGACTTAAAACAACAGGAAAGGTTTATTCTCATTCCTTGTCAGATGGTGAGAAAAACAGGCATATGCATCTTTTTATACAGTGTATGCAAACCTTCAGATTCAACTGTAGTTGTAACATTTTGAAAGAAGGCGGGTCATAACTGTATCTCATGTCTACATATTATATGGCAAATATTATTGTTTTTAATAACACCATTATTTGTATCAGATCCAAGAGGGTCTGCCAATTGTTAAAAAAATGTACTTAAAAGGGATGTTCGGTCTGGATTCTGTTGTGTTGCCAGTGAGCGTGGTGGGCAATATCAGTGCATAGAGAGAGGCTGAGCATGTCTAGTTAGAATGTGGCCAGAAGTAAACAAATCACCTACTTGTAGTCACATGGTCTCCTGTTTTCACTGCCCACAGGAAGAATTCAGAAGTCTGCAGCCACATAGTGATTGTTAATTTTCAAAGCACTAACTTACAATTCATTTAAATACCTTGCAAAAATCCCTGACCTTCCTTTATTCTTTTACATTTTGCATCACTCTAATTCAGAAATATTAATATTGTTTTCTTTTGTATTGTGCTATGTGAAATCTCTTCTTGAAGTCCAACTGGACATGTCATTAGAGTCTTCTTTGTGGGTGTGCACATTCACCACTTTTTCCCACATGCTGCCAAGGACACCTTGATGGCTAATCTAGCAGACTGTCAGTCTCAGATGCCCCTGTTCTGTGATTTGCAGCATGTGAGAGGAAAGTGTGACAGTGCACACCCTCAAAGAGGACTCTGAATAAACATCCAGTTGGTCTGCAAGAAGATGTTTCACATACTCCGGTCCGGAATAAACAAATGTGTATATCTCTGTAAGGCCTGTTTCAGACGTCCGTGTTTTAGGTACGTGTGACATCCATTGTTAAAACGGATGCCGCACATACTGATGTTATTATTTGCTTTTACTCACACGGCCGTGTTTTCACACGGACCGTGTGACCTCTCATGGCCTCGCACGCATGCGTGTCCATTTTTTCTCTGGCAGCATGGGTGTCACACGGATCACACAGTGATGTGATCTGTGTGACATCAGTGTGACACGTACTGGAGAAAATACGGGTCTTTTTAATAGAAAGATTTTTTATATTTACCTCTCTCCAGCAATGCTGTCTCCGGCTCTGCTGCCTCCCGCTCCTTATCACCGCTCATTATACTCACTGAATATTCATTGCCCTGTGGAGCTGGGAGCAGAAGCAGCGCTGGGGACTTCAGTGCCGGGGGACCGCATCGCTGTATGAGTATACAGCAGTGTGTGTGTGTGTGTGTGTGCTTGTGTGTGTGTAGTGAGAACTTGGATGCCGGATCATCGCGGGGAAAGCATCAGGGACTCATCACAGTTCCCAATGAACTCTGATGAACCCCTGAAGCTGTAGCACGGGTGTCGTGGGGGTCATCAGGATGTCATCAGAATTCATTGGGAACTCCAATGAACTCCTGGATGTCACTGTGCTGGAAAAATACTCACCTGTCCCCACGGTGCTGTCCTTGGTGATGCTGTATCCAGCACTGATCCAGATTCCATGTCCTGAGTGCGGTGAATAATCGATGAATTTAATGAGCGGCGGTCAGGAGCGGGAGGCAGCAGAGCCGAAGAAAACAGGTAAATATGGAAAATCTTTTTTTTTTCACAGACCTGAGTTTTCTCCAGTACCTGTCACATGTATGTAAACACGGATGTTACACGTGTGCCACACGTATGATACACATATGACACACGTGTGACCATAATTATGCATGTGACTGGTACCTGATTAAACATGGACATCCGAAACCAGCTTAACGGAGTAAGGCAAAGCAAAATAGAAAATAGCAGCAGAATATGGGGAGATTAGACATTTTTAAAGCATAGTTAACTCATTATTTTTTATCAAGTCACAGGTCCGCTTTAAGCTGCTGTATGCAGATAGGATAGAACACTGCCTCTATTGCTGAATCAAAAATAAATGTAACATTATGGAAACTAGACATCGACATTTTATTACATTGCAGTTCTTCTTGGTGTTAGCACTGACTGAATGTTCTCATTTTGCACAGCAATCACCCTGCCTGTAATTGAGGCATGGCACATACTGTATAACATCCTGTCTTAGTTTAGAAGCATATTATAGTGCTCATTCAACTTCATAATGTGAAATAGCTGCTTTCTTTATCTAGTTATAAACACATACCGGTGACTGCACTCACGTATTCATCTAATAGAGAAGGTCACATGAAAACCTGTGACCTTCAGGCATTTTTAAATGAATACTTCCTTCCACAAATGATTTTCAGCATGGCTTGAATGCTAAATCTTGTCTTTTTTCCATTGTTGGAAAGCAGAACAGCCCAGTCTCCTTGGAGGTGAAGGTGATCTTCTTTACCATAGAATGAAGACTTTTACTATAAAAAAAATATCCTAGCTGTCCAATAATTACCCATAATACCTATGTTATGCTGAAGTGAAAGCTTAACAATTATCAAGATTTTTTAAAAGGATCAGATTCGAAAAACTTAGCAAACTGAAGGACATTAAAGGAAACCTGTCAGGTCCAATATTCACCCAGAACCACGAGCAGTTCTGGGTGCATATTGCTAATCCCTGCCTAACTGTCCCTGCTTCTAGTAGCATAGATAAAGAGATCTTTAGAAAAAAGTATTCCTAAAGATCTTTTATCATATGTTAATGAGAGCAGGGACTAGTCCCCTGGACGTTAGCTCCCCTGGCTCCCCTGTGGGCGAGCTAACATGCTAATGAACACGCAGAGTCACAGGATGATCTCACTCACCTCTCCAGCTGCTATAGCCGCTCGACACTGGATTTCAGCTCAGTACGCATGACCCGGGAGTTTTGGTCATGCGCACTACTTCAGTTTGAAGCCAGGATGCGTATACTAGGCTTCATAGTATGCATGACACAAACTCCGGGATCATGATCATTGAGTAAAATCCCCCTTCAGACTCGATGGCGGCGGAGAGATAGGTGAGATCATCCTCTGATGCTGCACATTCATTAGCATGTTAGCATGCCCATAGGGGCCCACAGTGGCGCACTAACATGCTAATGGAGCCAACTGGCAAGGGGAACTAATGCCCAGGGGACTAGTCCCTGCACTCATTAGCATACGGTAAAAAATCTTTAGTAATACTTTTTTTAAAGATTTCTTTATCTATGATAGTGTATACAGGGACAGTTAGGCAGGGAATAGAAATATGCACCCAGAACTGCTCGTTGTTCTGGGTGCATATTACACCTGACAGGTTCCCTTTAAAGGCCCCCAAAATTAGACGACACAAAAAGTTAAAGGGATTTTGCACTTTAGTGAACACCAAAGGCTCTTAAATACCTGAAACCAGTGTCAAAATTTCAATTATTGCAAACAATAGCACTAACTACTGACAAAGATACTGAACAATAATAGCATGAGTAAATATTTTTATTGACATCTCCAATATCAAATGATAAGAATGTCGCACAGTATCAAAATAACTGTGTAAATTTTAGGGGACGGTCAACAAAAAAGCAAGCAGACAAAAGTGTATAAAAATAATTTTTTATATCCTGAACCAAATATGCAGCATAATAATTGACAAATCAAATAAACACTAACAAACTCATTACAATAGGGAGACATTAATTCATGTCGAATACCGCCATATTCATGAAGTCATAGTAATCAGAATAGAACCCCTCACATAGTGCCACCGGGTTATGCCACCTTAGTGTGGCCCTCATCTCCTTGGACCATCCTTGTTATAGCCTATCTCTCTCCTGGACCTAGCCCTATAAGCATAACCTTAATCCAGGGATTCCTAAATACGAAAAAACTTTACTTCCTCTTTCTAACCTTACCCTGTGTCACACTGAGAATATAGCTGTTGGAAACACATTGTTTCACTTTGAGTTCAAAGAACTGTATTGTTCTTTCTTTACAATAGCCTTGCAAAGGATAAAGACAACTTGTTTTATTCTTCGTTCACAAGCTGTATTTAAATTACATAGATACATGCTGAATGGTTGTTATCACCCCATAATGGTTAGAATACAATGCAACATTTCTGGTGGTCCCATGAACCTTTGCACTTTAAAGGGAACATGTCACCAGATTTGGGCCTATAAGCTGCGGCCACCGCCACTGGGCTCTTATAATATTTTAACATGCTGTATATAGGAGCCCACGCCACTGTGTAGAACGTAAAAATCACTTTATAATACTTACTTAAATGGTCGCTTCCATGGAGTTGGGTCATATGGGTGTCTCCGTTCTCTGGTGCAGGCGCCTCCTCTTTTGGCCATGTTGTCGTCCTTCTTCTAAAGCTGGGGTGCATGACGCGTCCTACATCATCCACACCCACCGGCATTAAGGTCCTGCGCCGACGCACTTTGACCTGCCCTGAGCAGGGCAGATCAAAGTATTGAAGTGCACCTGCGCAGGACTGGCGAGTGTGTATGATGTAGGATGCGTCATGCACACAGGCTTCAGAAGAAGGACGAAGATGGCAGAAAGAGGAGGTGCTGGCACCGGAGAATGGAGACACCCATATTACCCAACTCCATCGCAGGGACTGTTTAGGTAAGTATTATAAAGGGATTTTTATGTTCTACACAGCGGCCTTGGCTCTTATATACAGTAGGCTAGAATGCTGTATATAAGAGCCCACTGGTGGTGGCCGCAGCTTATAGGCCCCAAACCTGCTGACAGGTTCCTTTTAAGATGCCACAAATATTGATATTGAGCATCCTAATTACCATTTTTCAGACCCTTTTAGAATTGACCAAAGGACTAACTTTTAGTTACAGAAAACAAATGATGTATACTTTACAATATTTTAATATCGTATATCTTACAATGGTGAGTACCTTATCTGTTTGTTATATTAACTTTAATGGTGTACTTTCCTTGAAGTAAAAATTTCTTTTAAGAAAAAACATAATTTTGTTTGTTCATTAAAACTTTTAACATGCTTTGTACAAGACAAAGCCAATTAATACAGCTAATTAACACCTCAAATACTGTTGGCAATGCAACCTCAGCATCTAAAGAGAGAGGAGTATCTTTATTAACTCTTTAGGAACTTTTATGATGCAATTGCAGCAATTAATAAGTTTTCATGTCATTCAATAGCCAAAAAAGACTAGCATCACTACTTTCCTATTGGACCCTGGTTACAAGGGTCACAGGTTATAAAATTTCCAACTTACAATCAGAAGTGTAATTTGAGGCTCCAGAATTACACAAAAAAGTCAGTAACAAGGAACCTGCCTATCATGTGACAGCTAAGGTATTGGTGTTTTCTTATTTGGTAGGACAAGCTTTTAGAATCCTCATGAACAGATGAATCTCTTATCGCTGCACCACCTATTGGTATGCACCTTCATTAATACACTTTCTTTTGCCATTGGAATATGAAACTATATTTACATATTTAAATCCCTGAGACATTTTAGGACTGCAGAACATATGTTTGGCTCAATGATTCTGCCAAGCCATTGAATCATCATATGATCCTGTAAACTTTGGGTGCTAGAGGTGGGGGGAGAGAGAAAGGCGCAGATAGGGTCTTACCCGATATAACTCTGATTAATGTAAAGTAGAAAACACTCACCTATTTCGGTTGTGCCAGTCACAACCCCTTAAATCACATTTGAGTGTCAGCGTGGTGTTAAGCAGCGGCCCCGTACACGGCAATGTAATAATACAGGAAAAGGGAAAAAACGGGTTTTAGTCGCGCTAAAAAACCACTGGTGTTGAATTGATTAAAATTTCTTTTTATTTTTATTTGGAAATGCTGAAATAAAAAGAAATTTTAATCAATTCAACACCAGTGGTTTTTTAGCGCGGCTAAAACCCGTTTTTTCCCTTTTCCTGTATTATTACATATGATCCTGTGGGAGATTGTATTGGCTATTGGCTGTCAAGGTTTGTCTTTTCAAAGTTCCGTACAATGCAAAGCTAAAAAAGCACAACTGTTTATCTGTGAAATGTGTAGGTGCGCTGAAGACATTAACATACAAAATTTTGCATAACAACAATGACCAGATACCCTGCAGTAAGTAAATAAATAGTAATGTAAATAACATAGTGTACTTAGTTAAAACTGTTTTATTCAAAAAAACCTAAAAGCCATCCCTCCGTGACAAGGTGTACCTAATCAGGATCGGACCTATCTCGAGAAGTTCACCTCTCACTGTGCCATAAGGCCTAAAAATAGGCATGGGCAGAGTAGCACCTAGGCCTGATTACATTGTAATCTGTGTTCTACAGCTTTTCCCCTTACCAGATCAATTTACTCCTTAGGAGGCTAGTGTGTTAAGAATATATTCACATTATAAATCATATTGTAACATTAGTGGTGACTAGATAGATTCATATACAATTACCTAGCAATATACTATTTACTTGTGAAGTGTTTGTACACATGCTCAAACATTAGCATGTGTTTGCCTTGTGTAATATTGCTTGAAATTTTTAAAATAGAAAATATAATTTACTAGTTACTGTATTATTATTATTATTATATGGTAAATGCCTGAATGGAAGAGTTTTGTACCTTGTTTTGCTTTTAGTCCTATGTTTCAGAACACTATATTATGTGACTTGGAGTAGCATTGCAAGTTACCCTAATTACGGTAATTATGTAAAACAATACGAGGTGGCATGGTCTTTCTAAGAATATAAACCGTACTTACAAAGTCAGTATCTAACTTTATAATCCTGTGTGAACAAATTTGGAATTATTAAGGGAGTAAACCAATGACTATATATTATTGTAATAGTCTTGCAGCTTTGGTACAGGAAAGAAATATATATTTTTTACTGTTGGAAGTGATCCACACATTTGAGAATTTGCATAATTTTAATATATTTAGTGCTTCTTTTGAATTAATACTTTATTATAAACCACATTGCACAGAAAAAAAGAGCATTGTCTGTTTTTCTAAATGCATTTAATTTAAAAGTATATTAAAAAGAGTGATCATAATAAAAATAAAACAAACAAACTTATAGCCACGGCCGCTTCTAATGACTGCAAAACAATGTATGTGCAGCAATAAAGCAAAATAATGTTTCCTTTTATTTGTATAGTGGAAGAAGCCTGGCCGATAAAAAACAAACAGTATTAAGTTGTTAGAAGCTTTTCTATTCTATGGACAGTCTATTGCACAGAAGGGAAAATTATGGCTGCTTGCAGTACCAGATCTGCCTGAGGACTGGGTCTAGTATTGAAGCTTGGATAGTATGAAGAGAATAGGGATGAACCCCAATATCACATGCTACCAGTGAGGCACTGTTTTTAAGCAAGCATCCTTATTTTGCTACTACTGTACAACTCTATTATACTATTTACAGACTGACGGGCCAGAATATTGGTTTAGGAAACCTAAGATAAAAACAATTGGCAAATGCCTTGCAGTAAGTACATAGTCATGGTAGAAGTAAATAGAGTACTTTTTGGTCAAAAAAAGTATAAACGCTGTCCCACCATGACAAGATGTAACATTTCAGGATGGTCCATAACTTTGATAGTTTATCTCTCTATGTGCCAGAGGAAGGGCCCACGTGACCTAGATCTGATTGTTTTACACCTGCCCATGGAAAACTATATAGATGAAATGCAGAGGCCAAGAAAGGAGACCACACCCCTTTGTGGACAAAGCTTAAGGAATTAAAGTAAAACTGAAGTAATAGGCAGGTACTATGGTACAAGTGAAATATGTAGTTTAAGACTAAAGGTACCGTCACACATAACGAGATTGCTAGCGAGATCGCAGCTGAGTCATGGTTTCCGTGACGCAGTAGCGATCCCATTAGCGATCTTGTTATGTGTGACACCTACCAGCGATCAGGCCCCTGCTGTGAGATCTCTAGTCGTTGCAGAATGGTCCACGCCATTTTCTTTAAAGGCGATTTCCTGCATTTCCAGGACACATCGCTGTATTTGACACTGTGTGACAGGGTCACAGTGACGGCTGAGATCGTTATACAGGTCGCTACTGCGACCTGTATTGTTCCTGCATCGCTGGTAAGATCTGACTGTGTGACATCTCACCTGCGACCTCCCAGCGACTTACATGCGATCCCTATCAGGTCGCATCGTTTTTGGTATTTCTGGTAAGTCGTTGTGTGTGACTGGGCCTTAAGTGTTGGAGCGGTCTCCACAGAAAACAACGGACTGTGGACAGAGAATGCGATCAAACCGTGCCAGAGAACTTTGACTTTACTTAGGGTGTAGCGGAATTCTCTACAAGTCCTACACAACAACACAAATGAAATATGACACACACCCATTCAGAAATGATCAGGACCCCTGTGCTGCACAAGAAACACGGACCCAAGATGTCGCAAGCAATGACTCAGCAATTTACCTAATCTAGCCCTCTATATACTGTAGCAACCAAATAATTAATCTAAAGGAATAGTGTAAATCAATGAGTGCACTAGGTGGCCCATCGATGGTGCAGCATAAAGTTTCAAAAACTTATTTTATCTCTATAATGCCATTTTTACCCCCACCAGAGGAGTCACCTGAAACGGAGATAGCATTGAAGAAAGAGGTTAATAAAGTCTCTTTTCTGTGAGCTCTTTGCTTGTAAATACAAAGTTCTGTCCTCTTAGACTCTCAACCTAACTAACTACTCTTGGCACCAAACTGTAGATTCATGTACACGGACCCACTGAGATCTCTCTTGTGGGGCCTTATCGCAGAACTTAGCAACCAAAACTTGGTTGCAGGTAGGGTTGCAGTAGTATGGCCAATTGCAAGCTGTATGACTGAAGAAGTGGTGGTCAATCTAGGACTCAGAGACTAGTTGTCATAATTTGTTATGATATTTTGGTCAATCTAGATATGGTATTTAGATATAGTTTTGTAACTATATCTTGTTTGTTAAAGTACATAGTTGTTATGTCACCGAGGAGCGGCGAGAGTCCGGGAGTGGACCCACTGGGTCGTACACCTGA
Organism: Anomaloglossus baeobatrachus; assembly: GCF_048569485.1. Classification (NCBI taxonomy): domain Eukaryota; kingdom Metazoa; phylum Chordata; class Amphibia; order Anura; family Aromobatidae; genus Anomaloglossus; species Anomaloglossus baeobatrachus. The sequence continues at coordinate 174,454,004 of NC_134357.1, read as the reverse complement.
CTCCCCTGGAGGAGCTATCATCGAGCTTACCCCTATACAGGGATTGTCAGGTGCAGCTAACGGGGGTCTAAATGCACATGCAGCTAGGACCAATGGTGTCAGCTCAGACAGACTGGAGAGTCTCTGAAGTCCGATACAGATTTGCTCAGATGTTGCACAGAGGTGGTAACTCAGACGTGGTGGCACGGAGGTGAAAGTAGAAAACAGGCTCTAGGAAGAGACACAGGTTAGGCAGCGCTCACATCAGCGGTACTTTGCTGCAAAACCTGGATCCGTCACAAATGCATTTCTGTTCCATTCATTTCCAATGGACTTGCAGCAAGATGCATGCAGTCACATGCAGTTGTGTATGACGCTCGCAACCGCATGTGACCGCATCTTGCCGCAAGTCCATTGGAAATGAATGGAACTGAAATGCATTTGTGACAAATCTGGTTTTGCTGCAAAATATCACTGATGTGAGGGCTGCCTTAGCGAGTACAAGAAACTGGTACTAGGACACGACATGCAGTACTTGACACAGTAATGGGTATAGAACCTGAGAACTAGCAATGCACTACGAATAGGCAACATTGCTCAGGCATCTCCCCTAAGGAGAAAATGCCTTAAATACTCACAGGGTGATTGCTGACCTCAGGGGTCACTTCCGGTTAATAGGATGCTGATCCTTTAAGAAGGTAGTCACAGAAGATCTGCGTGTGGCCTGGAAGCAGGAAGCGGCTGCGGCAAGCCCCGGGGTAGGACGGGATGCTTGGGACCGCTGGACAGGTGAAAACAGTGCCCCGCTGAGGCATGGGAGCATGCAGGGATGCCGCACCAGGACCATGACCAGGCATGGGCGCTACAAAGTCAGCTACTTTGTGGGGTATGTCTTGGTCTCATGTAGGTGGCCAGAATGAAAGGATGGTAATTATATTTAATACACAGTGACAACCTCGTTCTCTCCTCACAACTTCTATAACACTATTAAAATCCCAAAGGCCCTATAAGTTATTCCTTACCTACTATAATATTTTTAATGCATTTTCTGAAATGAAAATAATAAATAGCATTTGCATAGCAGCTCTACCTTGATGGGGCTTGGTGCATTTATCTTTGCAATATGAGTGTATAATGCAGTGGATTATCGCTCTGCTGTATATAAACCCCTGCAGAATATGACTTAACAAAGTATTAAGAAGAGTTTGTAACTTGATCCAAGCTGGCAGCTGTCATTGTAACAGAGAGAAATCAAATGTCTGTGCTGGTTACTTGTCACTTGAGTACTTGCATAGGGAATTGTAATAGAACTGGTCGCCTAATGCAGTCTGCATGATTTTCTTTAAAATCTATTTTCTATTGTTTTATAATAATTTTTTCCAGCATATGTATTTTATTTTCTCCAGCTGACCATAAATTGGTCAAATCCTAGTTGTACAGACCAGTATTTGATTAGATGAATGGAAATTAATAGAAACTTGACACGGTATTGTAAATATGTCCATCTATTACTCTTTTTGCATTTATAAGTATAACACTTGTGTAGGCATATGCTTAGGTTTGAAAGCTTTATCTAATGTGTTATTTTGCTGTGATTTTTCCATCTTGTAACTGAAAGGGAACCTGTCAGGTCCAATATGCACCCAGAACTACTAGCAGTTCTGGGTGCATATTGCTATTCCCTGCCTAACTGTTCCTGTATACACTAGTATAGATAAAGGGATCTTTAGAAAAGTATTTCTAAAGATCCTTTAAGATATGCTAATGAGCTCGGGGACTAGTCCCATGGATGTTGCTTCCCTTGCTTGTCGCCTCCATTACCATGTTAGTACATTCCTGTGGCTGTGCTAACATGCTAATGAATGTGCAAGGTCAGAGGATGATCTCACGCCCCTCTCCACCGCCATCACGTCCAATGCTGGATTTTGACTCAGTGCGCATGACCACATAGGTTCAATCATGCGCACCACTACAGTTTGAAGCCAGGACGCGTAGACCTGTCTTCATAGTGCGCATAACCAAAACTCTGAGATCATGCGCACTGAGCCGCAATCCAGTGTCAGACGGGGCAGCCGAGAGGTGAGTGAGATCATCCTGTGACACTGTAAATTCATTAGCATGTTAGCATGCCCACAGGGATGTACTAACATGCTAATGGAGCCGACTAGCAAGGGGAACTAACGCCCAGGGGACTAGTCCCTGTGCTCATTAGAATACGGTAAAAGATCTTTAGAAGGTCTCTTTATCTATGCTAGTGTATACAGGGACAGTTAGGCAGGGATTATCAATATACACCCAGAACTGCTCGTAGTTCTGGGTGCATATTGGACCTGACAGGTTCACTTTAAAGGTGTGGTCCAAAACCTGGCGGACTTAAAAGTATTCAGTAGTTAACATAAAAAACAAACTTTACCAATGAACTTCAATAAAAATTTCCCTCCTGCTCTAACTTCCTATCGGGGTTTTTATTTCTCTTACATCTAATAACGTTTAATTTGAGACTCGCAGCATAAAATTCTCAAATGAGATGTTATCAGGGGGCGATAGTGAGGTCTCTGCCTCAGCTGCTGTCTCTGGTCTGAAATGATCATGATCTGGGACAACCATTCCATGGGCTGGGCTCTACAATACATGCAGTATGCTGCCCCTGCTCACTAGAGGTAAGAGGAGAGACAAGGATAGAAAATAAGAGCAGAGATTTTCTAATTGATGTACATAAGAAAAACTCTTTTTACATTAAATAATTGTATGCAATTCAGTAAGGATTCGGACAAGCCCTTTAATAGCAGACTTTGGTGATAACGTTGGAGACAATCCCTTGCCACTAGGGTTTAGTTATTTTATGTTATTTGTGTATATATACCGGAATTTAATAATGATTTGTCCCTGTTTGTACAATAAAAAAAGCTTAAAATCTGAAAAAAAAAAATAGATGTACTTCGGGCCTGTATAGACAGACCATAGGGTCTTAAGATAACGTCCTCTAGTGGATCCTGAGCCTAGTCATAGACTTTAAAAGCTTTATTGGTATGTGCTCAGTGATAGTAGGAGATTTTGCGGATACTCTGTACAGAGGCTATTCAATTGAAAGGTTAAAAAGATCAGTAAACCCGAAGTACAAAGTTTCTAAAGGTTAAGCTTTTAAGAATACTTTGCATCAATAAGAGGTCTATAAGCATCTACTGGGACTAAATATAGATGCCTGTGGAGACTGGAAATAGGTATCAAAAATAAGCCTCCTATTACAAGCCTTAGTCCATTACAGTCTTTTTACTCATATGTGAGCGGAATAAGAGGCTACAGCACTCTACATGTCTGACATATCAGTCATAATATTACAACCCACTGTCATTACAGTGTCAGATCTGCAGTACAGGGCTGTAATGGCAATGTGTGGGGTGTTCCCAGTATGCAGCAGTTATTGGTTGTGAGTTAGAAATGTCCAGGTTTTTTTCTAAATATTAAGTATTAAAAAGTTCAGTGGAGTATACAGCAACGGATAGCACTTTATAAATGTAAAACATTTTCTTAGATCATTTTTTCCATAATTCTCTTTCGCTCTTTGTACAATATATTTCCTTATACCTCCACTGGCAATTTGCACTCCAGGATCATCACTGCTGTCTACTGATAATTCAATTAGTGACCTCTCTTTTGAGATTCCCACCTAAGGTGACAAATGTCAAGTAAGTACTTTCCTGCTGAGTTGTTGACAAGAGCCTGGCGGGAACAGAATAGAGGGCTCAAGAGTCACAGTAGGGTCTCATTGGCGTTGCTTATCCATCTTAACGAAATCTGGATATTGTACCCAGCATACACGCCAAGTGTCCAATAAAGCACAAAGAAAAAGATGACACATGCACATAAATGATAACATATTGATTTACCAAATGTGAGACTAATGATGCTATAAATAAATTATAACCCCTAGCTGCAGAAATTCTTTATGTAAATGTACAGTCTAATTTATACTTCATCTGTATGAATTGAAGCTTTTGGCATTCTCATGTACTGATAAAGCAGACGTCTGACAACTCAGAGGGCAAATGGGGCAATTAATACATCTAATGAGTACAGAGTAGGAGGGCTTCTTGAAGAAAAAAATACAGATCTGTGAGAGAAAGAATTCTTTCTGGTTGGTAGGAGATCAAATACTTATTTCATGCAATAAAATGCAAATTATTCAAAAATTATACAATGTGATTTTTAGGATTTTTTTTGATTCTGTGTGTAACAGTTGAAGAGAACCTACGATTAAAATTCTTAATTAAACTGTTTGTGCAGTCACATTGGTAGTTCTATTATGGTTCTCTATGTTAACAGTGTGTCTTATTGTTTTATTGTTTAGTTGTGATGGGGCCCAAACTTCTTACCCTCCCTTCCCCTACCCCACCCCCCTCCTGGAAGAACCTTATCCTGATAAACATGAAGTTGTTGGATCATCTGTATACCAGAGCCTATAACACATAATGAATAACGAAGATGCACTCATGCTATAACGAGTTATTTGTTTGAAGACACATGCTTTTATATATATATATATATATATATATATATATATATATATATATATATATATATATATATACAGTTAGGTCCAGAAATATTTGGACAGTGACACAAGTTTTGTTATTTTAGCTGTTTACAAAAACATGTTCAGAAATACAATTATATATATAATATGGGCTGAAAGTGCACACTCCCAGCTGCAATATGAGAGTTTTCACATCCAAATCGGAGAAAGGGTTTAGGAATCATAGCTCTGTAATGCATAGCCTCCTCTTTTTCAAAGGACCAAAAGTAATTGGACAAGGGACTCTAAGGGCTGCAATTAACTCTGAAGGCGTCTCCCTCGTTAACCTGTAATCAATGAAGTAGTTAAAAGGTCTGGGGTTGATTACAGGTGTGTGGTTTTGCATTTGGAAGCTGTTGCTGTGACCAGACAACATGCGGTCTAAGGAACTCTCAATTGAGGTAAAGCAGAACATCCTAAGGCTGAAAAAAAAGAAAAAATCTATCAGAGAGATAGCAGACATGCTTGGAGTAGCAAAATCAACAGTCGGGTACATTCTGAGAAAAAAGGAATTGACTGGTGAGCTTGGGAACTCAAAAAGGCCTGGGCGTCCACGGATGACAACAGTGGTGGATGATCGCCGCATACTTTCTTTGGTGAAGAAAAACCCGTTCACAACATCAACTGAAGTCCAGAACACTCTCAGTGAAGTAGGTGTATCTGTCTCTAAGTCAACAGTAAAGCGAAGACTCCATGAAAGTAAATACAAAGGGTTCACATCTAGATGCAAACCATTCATCAATTCCAAAAATAGACAGGCCAGAGTTAAATTTGCTGAAAAACACCTCATGAAGCCAGCTCAGTTCTGGAAAAGTATTCTATGGACAGATGAGACCAAGATCAACCTGTACCAGAATGATGGGAAGAAAAAAGTTTGGAGAAGAAAGGGAACGGCACATGATCCAAGGCACACCACATCCTCTGTAAAACATGGTGGAGGCAACGTGATGGCATGGGCATGCATGGCTTTCAATGGCACTGGGTCACGTGTTTATTGATGACATAACAGCAGACAAGAGTAGCTGGATGAATTCTGAAGTGTACCGGGATATACTTTCAGCCCAGATTCAGCCAAATGCCGCAAAGTTGATCGGACGGCGCTTCATAGTACAGATATACAATGACCCCAAGCATACAGCCAAAACTACCCAGGAGTTCATGAGTGCAAAAAAGTGGAACATTCTGCAATGGCCAAGTCAATCACCAGATCTTAACCCAATTGAGCATGCATTTCACTTGCTCAAATCCAGACTTAAGACGGAAAGACCCACAAACAAGCAAGACCTGAAGGCTGCGGCTGTAAAGGCCTGGCAAAGCATTCAGAAGGAGGAAACCCAGCATTTGGTGATGTCCATGGGTTCCAGACTTAAGGCAGTGATTGCCTCTAAAAGGATTCGCAACAAAATATTGAAAATAAAAATATTTTGTTTGGGTTTGGTTTATTTGTCCAATTACTTTTGACCTCCTAAAATGTGGAGTGTTTGTAAAGAAATGTGTACAATTCCTACAATTTCTATCAGATATTTTTGTTCAAACCTTCAAATTAAACGTTACAATCTGCACTTGAATTTTGTTGTAGAGATTTCATTTCAAATCCAATGTGGTGGCATGCAGAGCCCAACTTGCGAAAATTGTTTCACTGTCCAAATATTTCTGGACCTAACTGTATATCTGTAATATGTGTATACGCTTTACTGAATGACTTATTTCCTCTTTGAATTCTATATATATTATCTGTCTCTGATAAACACTTGATATACTTTTCTGACAAGCTTCTGATTATCTCCCTCCGCTTCCTCGCCCCCTCCTTTTCTTTGAGCCCAATACATTAGTGCTACATGGGCGCTGTGAGGGAATCATATAATATATATATTTCTTTCTTTGTTTTTGCATTGTAAATATGCTCCTCTTTGCTAATAGAAGTATTACTGTCATATACTTCTTACCCTCTGAGGCATTGAGTGAGCGGTCTGTAATTCCCGTTTTTCAGGTAGGCGGGGCCCATGACGCGTCATGGGGACTATCTGGTTTCCAGGCATGACCGCGGTGGCATCCTTGACAGCGGAGACCCGAAAATAATATTGACGTCACAGGAAGTATTCTTCCATCCGGTCTCCGCTGTGGACGCGCAGTTTACAGAACTCCTCATGACGCGCGACGGAATGGGTGGTTCGGAAGTTCCCCTGGGCCTTTTTAAGGTCAGTATCTGTGCACACTTTTTATCCGTCCCCCGACGAAGCACACCAATGTGAAACACGTGTTGGGACACTGGTCCCCACATGGTTACCCGGTATTCACGGTGATCTGGCATTGGTAAGTAGTACTGCCTTTTACTATTGTATTGTACATGGAAGTACATCATGATTCTGTACGAGTCTATGACTAATTCTGATGCAGAATTCTACTTCTGTCTTGGGCATTGTGCCTATAGTTAATTGAGATCACCCTTTTGGAGATAACAACTCTTTTCTCTCCATCCTTCCGGGACATGTGGGGTTCTTTCCCCTTCAGCACCCCTCCTCCTTGTCCTATATTACTTTGTATATTTGTCATACCCTAAGCGCATTACCTTAATAAATATTTAAAATATTCAAAATGTTTGCTTGTTTGGGTACTTTTCTTACCTTTAGCAAATTTAAAGACTCTTCTTCTGCTCCTTATTATTATGAATAGTGAGTTGTTGCTTATACCGACATGCAATCTGTCTGTGGTCCATGTTTGTTTCAGATTAAAACTCTTTGTAGGTGGGAAAACTTGAAAAATAGGCAGTGTATGATTTACTTATTTAACTCATTGTATACATTGTATATAGAACAATGCTGTGGCATTGCTATATTATAAATTAGTGCTCAGACTATTACAGGCTCTTAAATACAGTACAAAGTAGATTTTTTTATTTTTAAAAAAATATGAAAGCAATAAATTATTATACATAAAAACATCTGGTTGGGCACAAAAAAAAAATCCCTTTCACAGCTCCATATCACAAAATTTGAAAACATTACGGCCTTTGCAAAGTAGCAACACAAGCAAGATTTTTCTTTTTAAAATTTCAGAACTTAAACAAAAACTATACATGTTTCTATCAATGTGATCACCATGACTAGGATAATCATATTATTTTTATGGTAAATTAAACTCTGGAAAAAAACTGCCAAAAAACAATTGCAAAGTATCACCTTTTATTGCTATTTTGCCACACTTGGATTGTTTTCCTGCTCACCATTACATCATATGGTGTCATTCAAAAGTGCAACTCATCCTGAAAAAGTCAAGCCCTAACACGGCTATGTCGATGGAAAAATAAAAATTTTATGGTTCTTGGAAAAAGAGGAGTATAATACGAAAGAGCAAAAATGAAAAGTCGCCTGTTCCATAAGGGGTTAAGTAATGATCAACTGAGCCTTATCAAAGATTTGATTGTCGAGGCATGTGCTTCTTTTCTTGTATGAGAATGACCAATCACAGGCAGTATCACGCAGGGGGGGGGGGAAAGAGCACATTCATGTTCTCCTCACTGATTTCTACAGCTACTTTGTAGGTGTAGAGCAGAGCTGAGGTACATAACATTACAAGCACTTCTACTTCTCATTTCATAGCAATCAATCTGGGGGAGGATGAGACCTGATGATCTGGAAGGGTTTGTAATGATATTGGATTTTGCAGCCACTGAGTTGAAAAACAGCTGAGCTGAGCAATGTATTATAATAAGCACAACAAAAGCCATTGAAATTTAATAGTGGGGTAAAGTTAGGCATCTGCATTGGGATATCTTTTCTCATTGTAATATTTTGGCTATTTTATAAAAGTCTACTTCTATACTACCATGCATTTCATTGATAGCTGTATAAATATGAATGCAGCGCACTCCCTCTAGTGGTGGTTACAGGCAGTAAGAATCTAATTTAATTTTATTGCTATGAAAAGAGAGCACTAACTCCCACTATACCCTAAAGCTGGGTTTACACACTGCAACATCGCAAAGGACATCGCTGTAACGTCACCGGTTTTGTGACGTAACAGCGACCTCCCTAAGTCTCTGCTAAGTCGCTGGTGAGCTGTCAAACAGGCAAACCTGGCCAACAACGCAACAGCGATCCGAACCTGCAGAGCGACCTCCCTGGTTGTTGGGGACGTTGATAAGCAGCCTTTTGAAAGGGAAGTTGCTAACAAAGTCGCTGCAAAGTCTTTCACACACTGAAACTTTCCAGCGATGCTTGCTGCACAACGGGAAACAAAGGACCTAGGAATGGTCCTGAACGATTTGTAACGATTACAACTTCACAGCAGGGGCCGGGTCGCTGATAGGTTTCACACACTGCAACATCGCAAACAACATCGCTATTGCGTCACAAAACCGGTGACGTTACAGCGATGTCGTTTGAGATGTTGCAGTGTGTAAACCCAGCTTTAGCAACACCCACTATAACACATGAAAAACTAATGCTACATTAGTAGATATTCCACTGACACTAGTCTCCTCTTAATGGAGTTAACATTTGTGTACACCAAACACTTCTTAAATGGTTTTGTAAAAAAAACAATGCAGTGGGAACAGTTTCATGAGAGAAAGAAAAATCTTTTTTTTTATTTTTTTTTTTTTTAGACAATTTAGATGAATAAAGTCTTTTGTATTTCCAGGGTCATCTGCAGTCCTTGAACCTGCACTTCACATCATCTATCATATTGCTCGTGCAAAGCAAATATGTTTTATCTGATTTTGTTATAGATGAGTTTGTCTAATGTAACCTAAAATGTTAACTTTTTTTAGCACACAATTCTCTGGTCTGAAAATAACAAAATCCTGACTTTTATAGACCGAGACCACCCATTACTATTAATAATGCCAATCTGATCAAATCTATACTTAGCAACATTTAAGTCCCTCAAAATTGGAAATAGCTATCACTCATGATAAGAGAATGCATGTGTCACACTGTACAAAGGGTTGGTAAGACGTAGTACAGCGTATTCCCCACTAAGTGGCAGCAGAGTAGTGAAGGAGAGACAAAGTAACGCAGTAACAGAAAGACAGCTGAGGTACAGCAGAGTAACTTCAGCAGGCACTTAACAGGTGAACAACCAGGGGACAAAAGAGTAGTCAAAGAGTCAGAGTCTAAAGCCAGCAAAGTCGAGTCACTGCAAAGGGAGAATCAAAACCAAGTTAGAAAACAGAACCGAGTCAGAATCCTGGAGATCAGGTATGCAGAGGGAAACCCAAACAACAGACATGAGCGGAACGTCAGAAACCGGGAAAGATGGACAAATGGGGAAGGGTACAAGTCAGGGCACGGTAACAAAGAGTCAGATCAAACAAGAAATCTCACCAGGGCCAGTCACAGGCTGCAGAACAAAACTATAACCAGCACCAGGATGCAATTGCAGAGACCAGATATAGTGTCTCCTGAAACTAGAATGAGGCTGATGGGAGTTAACCCCTGACATGACCAGGCCGGGTCTGTGAAACTGGAGTGGAGAATCCCAGTTCTGGATCATGACAGTATGAGTGCCCTCAAAATACACACTGTTTGTGGAACTTGGAACTGTTAAAAAGTGACAAATACAAAATTTGGAGTGAAGCTTGAATTTAGAAAAACTAGTCAATATTATTCCTCTGATCAGTGAGTAGATTGTAGTATGTGCATGGGTTCCTATAAGGGTACCTTCACACTTAGCGATGCAGCAGCGATCCGACCAGCGATCTGACCTGGTCAGGATCGCTGCTGCATCGCTACATGGTCGCTGGTGAGCTGTCAAACAGGCAGATCTCACCAGCGACCAGTGAACAGCCCCCAGCCAGCAGCGACGTGCAAGCGACGCTGCGCTTGCACGGAGCTGCCGTCTGGAAGCTGCGGAGACTGGTAACTAAGGTAAACATCGGGTATGGTTACCCGATGTTTACATTAGTTACCAGCGCACAGCTGTGTGTGCAGGGAGCAGGGAGCCGCGCACACTGAGCGCTGGCTCCTTGCTCTCCTACCATAGCTACAGTACACATCGGGTTAATTAACCTGATGTGTAATGCAGCTACATGTGCAGAGAGCAGGGAGCCGCGCACACTGCTTAGCGCTGGCTCCTTGCTCTCCTAGCTGCTGTACACATCGGGTTAATTAACCCGATGTGTACAGCAGCTACATGTGCAGAGAGCCGGAGCCGGCAGCACAGGCAGCGTGAGAGCTGCAGATGCTGGTAACTAAGGTAAATATCGGGTAACCACCTTGGTTACCCGATGTTTATCTTGGATACAGCTTACCTCAGCTGTCAGATGCCGGCTCCTGCTCCCTGCTCGCTTCATTTGTCGCTCTCTTGCTGTCACACACAGCGATCTGTGTGTCACAGCAGGAGAGCGGCTTTGAAGAAAACGAACCAGGGCTGTGTGTAACGAGCAGCGATCTCGCAGCAGGGGCCAGATCGCTGCTCAGTGTCACACACAGCGAGATCGCTAATGAGGTCACTGCTGCGTCACAAAAACCGTGACTCAGCAGCGATCTCGGCAGCGAGCTCGCTGTGTGTGAAGCACCCCTAAGTCCCAGTCTTTTTATTTCTATGCCCTCTCTATTGTCTACTAAAAAGCTTTGAAGCCTAGCACAGGGGAAGCTCTTCAATTCAGAGCAGGCAAACTATTTGCCAACAACAGGCACAGGTCATGCCATGAAGTGAAGGAAAGGTAGTGTCAGTTCCTCTAGTGCTGGCAGAATGGTGATAATGAAGAACTGACTACTAAAAAAAGTGCAGATAAGTTACAGGGCATGAATAATGTGACAGTTCATGTATAGAATTGTCTAATACGTGCACCAAAAGCAGTTTTAAATGGATGAGTGGGATGAATGCATCAAGACTATTCTTGATTTCTGTAAGAGAATAGGTAGGTAAAGTATACTTTAGGGGTAAAAAAATGTAAAATACCAATCAAATTCATAAAGCCAAAGACATTTTCCACTTAACTGTGGTTTTCATCAGTTTGTTGTGCTGCAGTCTAGTCTATAATACTATTCAGGGAGACTAATATAACAAGCACTTATTTTAATTAATGTAGTATGTGCTACTTAAATCATTTTTACAAACAAAATTGGTCATCGAAGTCTATGTAGATAATTCAAAATATGGCTGCATGTCTTCTGTTTTCGTGGGGATGTCATTAACATTGCATCTGGTTTTCTAAGGGGTGGTCTTGTGTTCTTTAATTTTCTCCCTGAAAACCAGCAGTCAGAATTTCAGTTCGGCTGTACTGATGAATTATTTAAGTAATGCAGCGACTATCTAATCCGTAGTGCGCACTATATAAAACACACTGATAAAAAAAAAATACCAATTGTAGGTATATGCTTCATAATTTATTCATTCATATCGATAGGGTACTAAAAAAAGGGTATATTTAATAGGGAATATAATGGCTTTCAATTCCATATCTTATAGGAAAGAAACTACAGGTCATATAATGGATAAGTCAGATGGACTCGGGCTGAACTTCCGTGACCATGACCTCTCCATGATACTTATCTGTTTTCTCTCTATCAGTAGGCTGCCTTCAACTTCTGACTTCAGGTTGTTTTACAGATCTATATCTTAATAGGGAACAACATTGTTAAATGGCGTGTGATGAGTGACCTGGCTAGTGCCTATGGGACAATTAATTGAAATAGCTCCATGAGCAACAATGGCCCTTTTATAGCCTAGGGCTCACCACTTAGTCTGCATTTCGAAGAGTCCTTGTTATTCTTCATTTTTTTTTTGTTTATGTGGCTTTTTTCTAGTAATGTGTGAAACTAAGTGGTGCCTTGTGAATTGAAGTCTGCTGTTATCAATTTATCGAGAAACTATTTAGAGTTGATGGATGGCGTCAATTTAAGCATGTAGATACACAGTCTTTGTAAAAGTTTTATTGTAAAAAACAAATGCAGTGTAAATCACTAATATTATCCAATATGTGCAAGCAGAGGACTATTACATTACAATTGCCTCTTCATAAATATAACTCTGAAGTTAAGGGTTACGGTTTGTAGCACTAGTTTAATTATTTCCACGCAAGCAAAATATGGGCTATTTAAATTACTTATTTCTATGTATGTTTTTAGGTGCAGTCAATTTTTTCAAAAGGCAAAAAATAATTTTTACAAGCTCACCAGCTCACCTGAGGTTGCTTCAATGAATCTTATTGGCATTGCTGAGAGCACGGAAAAAAATCATGTGGCCCCATGTTCAGATACAAGTTAAGAAAGAGGTAATCAAGCTCTTCAAGTGGAGGTAGTTTTATTTATAGAAAAATAACAATTTACATGGTAGAAAAAGTTAAAAAAAACGCGTTTCGGCAGAAGCTACGTCAGCCTTTGTCAGTTGCAACTGACAAAGGCTGACGTAGCTTCTGCCGAAACGCGTTTTTTTAACTTTTTCTACCATGTAAATTGTTATTTTTCTATAAATAAAACTACCTCCACTTGAAGAGCTGGATTACCTCTTTCCTAATTTTTTCAAAACCTTTTTAGTTTTTTTTAAGAATTAAAATGAATCTGTCACCAGGTTTTTGCAATGTAATCTTAGAGCTGCAAAATGTAGGGGCTGAGAACCCGATCCCAAGAAAGTTTCATGTACTCTGCTGTGTGTTACTGCTTTAATAAAATGAGTGTTTTTTTAGCAAAACGTTATCATAAGAGGACTTGGTGTTTTGTACAGTCATGGCCAAAAGTTTTGAGAATGACACCAAAATTATATTTTCACATGATCTGTTGCCCTCTGGTTTTTAATTGTGTTTGTCTGATGTTTACATCACATACAGAAATATAATTGCAATCATATTATGAGTACCAAAAGGTTATATTGACAGTTAGAATGAGTTAATGCAGCAAGTCAATATTTGCAGTGTTGACCCTTCTTCTTCAGGACCTATGCAATTCTTCCTGACGTGCTCTCAATCAACTTCTGGATCAAATCCTGACTGATAGCTGTCCATTCTTGCATAAGCAATGCTTGCATTTTGCCAAAATGTGTTGTTTTTTGTTTGTCCACCCGTCTCTTGATGATTGCCCACAAGTTCTCAATGGGATTAAGATCTGGGGAGTTTCCAGGCCATGGACCCAAAATCTCTATGTTTTGTTCCATGAGCCATTTAGTGATCACCTTTGCTTTATGGCAAGGTGCTCCATCATGCTGGAAAAG